>NC_053391.1:680155256-680522756 GCF_905171765.1 Bufo bufo | reverse complement strand
AACCTACCATCATCTGCAGTACCCACTGGTAGACAGTACACTACCTCATCAGGAGACAAGGCCTTCAATCGTGAATGTCCCATTCATAAAAAACCACACTCACTGAACAAATGCAGAGGATTTAGATCCAAAACAATACAGGAGCGCAGGAAAGTCCTGACCGAGCTTGGGGTATGTTTCAAGTGCTGCGCTTCATTGGAGCACATGGCTAAGGACTGCAAATCCATTATCAAGTGTGAGGAGTGTCATAGTGATAGACATGCCTCAGCTATGCACCCAACTCCACTCACAAGGGATTCACCTGCTGCCGTCACCACCAGTCCTGCTCCAAGTCATGGCGGGGAGCCCCAGAACCACGCTAACACAGCCACTGCTGTTTCCTGCTCATGCTTGGACGTATGTGGGGAGGGCCAGAGTGAGAAATGTTGTGCCCGCATATGCCTAATCAAGGTCTACCCGGAGGGGCTACCAGAAAAGGCAGTAAAAATGTATGCCATCATTGACGACCAAAGCAACCGCTCCCTAGCAGGACCTAAATTCTTTGAAGCCTTTGGAATAAAGGGACCGTCAGAACCCTACATCTTAAACACCTGCTCGGGTCGCATAGAGACTAGCGGCAGGAGGGCACAAGGATTCATCGCTTGTTCCGTCAGTGGAAATACGGAAATACCTCTACCGACGCTGATCGAATGTGATCAAATACCCAACCATAGGGATGAAATTCCTACCCCGGAAGCTGCATTTCACCATCCACACCTAAGGCACCTAGCCAATGTTATCCCACCTATGGACAACAACGCCGAGATTCTACTCCTGCTTGGCAGAGACAATCTAAGGGTACACAAGGTGCGTCAACAGTGTAATGGTCCCGACTATGCACCATACGCCCAGAGACTGGACTTGGGATGGGTAGTCATAGGAAATGTATGCCTGGATCAACCAAAAATCCGCTCATTCAAAACGTACGTGCGTGGAGATGGACGCACAACTTGCATTAAGCCTTGCCCTCATCACTATGAGGTGAAAGAGAAGCCTCCAGACCTCATACAACCACCTGACGACATTCCTCCCTTTGCTGACAACTTGGGAAGATTAGTCTTTCACACAAGCAAGGACGATGATAAAGTAGCTTTGTCAGTAGAGGACAGAGAATTTATCAAGATAATGGACAATGAGTTCCTTAAAGACGAAACCAATCACTGGGTTTCTCCATTACCCTTCCGAGCTACCAGGGTGAGACTCCCGAACAATAGGGAACAAGCTCTGTCTAGATTTAACTCTCTTCAGCGTACCATGAACAGTGAGCCTGAGATGAGAGAACACATCGTTGCCTTTATCGACAAAATATTCCGCAACAACCATGCAGAACCAGCTCCATCCTTAGGGAAGAATGACGAGTGCTGGTACTTGCCTTCATTTGGAGTGTATCACCCACGGAAACCTAATCAAATTAGGGTTGTTTTCGACTCAAGTGCCAAACATCAAGGTGTATCTCTTAATGATGTCCTCCTCACAGGTCCTAATCTGACGAATAACCTAGTTGGAGTGCTGATGAGGTTCAGAAAAGAGCTCGTTGCCATCACCGCCGACATTGAACAGATGTTCCACTGTTTCGTAGTCAGAGAGGACCACCGGAATTTCCTCAGGTTTCTGTGGTACAAGAATAACGACACCAACGCAGAGATGGCAGAATATCGTATGAGGGTACACGTATTTGGAAACAGCCCTTCACCTGCCGTGGCAACTTACGGCCTTCGGCGCACTGCATTAGAGGGAGAATTCGAGTACGGTAAAGACGCCAGAGACTTTGTAGAAAAGGACTTCTACGTAGACGATGGACTCAAATCACTACCCACTGAAGAAGCGGCTATCGATCTGCTCAAAAGGACTCAAAGTATGTTGTACCAAGCTAAACTTAGACTACACAAAATTGCTTCAAACAGCCTGGCCGTTATGAGGGCCTTCGAATCAGGCGATCATGCACCAGGATTCAAGGACATTAACTTGGGACTGGACAGTCCACCTGTGCAGAGGAGCTTGGGCCTCAGATGGGATCTCTCGGCTGACTCCTTCGGTTTTCAGATAAGTTGTGCAGACAAGCCATTCACAAAACGAGGCGTCCTATCAGTGGTAAACAGCCTATTTGATCCGCTGGGATTTGTAGCGCCCATCACCATACAAGGTAAATCTCTACTGAGACAGTTTTCTGAAACAGTCAAGGATTGGGATACCCCACTTCCCTCCGAGAAAGAGCAAAAATGGGAAGCCTGGAAGCGATCTTTGTGTGCCTTGGATGAGATCCACATCCCGAGATGCTATATTAAAACTTCACTTTCCTCTAGCATAAAGAAAGAACTCCACGTGTTCTCGGACGCCTCCACGGAGGCCATCGCAGCGGTTGCCTATCTGAAAGTCACAGAACCCAACAACCAAAATCACGTTGGATTCGTCTTTGGTCCAGAGTTTCTGCTTGAAGAGGCGGACGAATGTGTACAGGAAGTTTTCAGCATCCAGGATCCGGATAATGATCCAGAAATCCGCACTGAAGTTAGTGCATTAGTCACTGGAACAAAGCAAACCGCCAGCTTCAGTTGTCAGCGCTTTGAACGTTTCTCCAGTTGGATGAGACCCATCGAGAACGTCCCTGATGGGTGAACAGGACTGTATATAGCTTCGCAGATCTTCTCCATTCCAAGTTGGAAAACAGGACTAATCTTTTTTGCATTCTAACATGTTTTTCTTTTACAGGTTGTTTATATTTTATGGACATTCGTCATAGTGAAATCCCCAAAGTGAATTTCAGACGGGGAGTGTGCTGTTCCTTTCATATTGAATTTCTGCACTGTATTATTTCTTGTTTTTACCTATGTTGTTTAAATCTATTGTTCTCTGCTGCCATCTGCTGGCCGGAATTTGTATGCTGCACGCTTCGTTCGTTGTCTATAAAGTTTTCTCTGGGCGTGGTTTTAGCAGCCTTGGGCCTGGTCACTTCCTGTAGCCTTTTTCAGTGCTGCATCCTTTGTGACTGGAGACACACACCTCGGCTTGTGAAGGCATCAGTTTTTGACCAGCAGTTGCCTCAGCAGTTGCCTCAGCAGTTGCCTCAGCAGTTGCCTCAGCAGTTAGCCTCAGGAATGACATCCACATGACAGCATCTACTGCATTCCTGTATTCCATCACTGTATGTCACTGCTCTGGATCAAATAAACCCCCGTTTGATTGCATCCTCATGTCTACGTCTGGATCCATCTAACCTGAGCATCTGCCGGTCCGGTCTGCTCCACTGCTTGGATACGAAGGTAGGCCAGTCACAAAGTCATTATCAGTTACACCTTCAATCGCCTTCATGTGGGGACAGAACATGTGACACCCATCATCACAACTCAAAATTAATATAGACCCCAAAATAAATAGAGACCCAGGCCAGACGCCCCCTGTATAAATACAAAGCCTAGCCCAGGTCCGGACTGGCCCGGGATCGGCAGCGGGCAGCCTTTAAGAGTACTA
Organism: Bufo bufo; assembly: GCF_905171765.1. Lineage (NCBI taxonomy): Eukaryota > Metazoa > Chordata > Amphibia > Anura > Bufonidae > Bufo > Bufo bufo. Next base: position 680,519,249 of record NC_053391.1, on the reverse strand, counting down.
GTACTTGTTTTGTGACGCCAGTTGCAAAGGTGTAGGAATGCCAGAGTGGTGTACAGTGGCCTAAATGTCCCTTAATGTTGGTGCACGTGTCACGGTGCTCCTATCTGTATACGCTGGACCCCAGGCGTTGGCCCCGAAGCAATGAAAGGGGGGTTGTTGATGAAGGGGATGATGAAATAAATTGAGTCCAGACCTTGTGATGAAGTTCAATAACAGCTTTATTTTGCATAAACGTTTCTCCAACAGTTTCAGGCTTTGTCTTGGTTCCCAGCAGGTTTTAGCATTAACTCTGGCAGGCAAACAAACTCAACTCTGCTACATCTGTTGCTCTCTGGCTCTGCTGTGCTGACAGGCTGACTGAATAACTTTGCTTCAGCTGTATGCTGCAACTTCTCTTTTTGTAGTCTGATTCTAGCCTAATCCAGGGAACTCTCTTCCTGGCTTCTGAGGCTTCAAGCTTCTGCCTCCATGTCCAGCTGAGCTTAGGGTGCTCTGGCTGGCTTGGTTTGGTCTTAGGTACATCCCGAAGAGATGTGGCCCTGCACACCTTCACCTAGCTTGGGGTAAACTAAGACTGACCTTTAACTAACTAGTCTCCAACCTTCCTTAGAGGGAGAGTTAAAATGCAAAGAAGGGTTCCATTCTCTTTAACTGTAGCTCTGCCATGCTTGCTGCCACCGTCTGGTAAACCAGGTAAATTACATGAACAATAACAGCTGCAAGAAATAGACATGCACAGTGTAGTGGACTTGAAATAAATGCATAAGATAACAATATATTAGACCATAGGAGACAGTAGCGGGTTCAGAAGTGGTAATGCCACTCTGGGGCTTTACAGATCCTCCGGTAGACCAAGTCTCAGGAGCCATAGTAGGCTGGAAACAGACTGGATCCCTGCCAGGTTCCATCATAGTCAATGGGCTACGGTGAGAAAAGGTAGTATCCGGCAATGCCGGACTGACACAATCGGCTCCAGCAGGCGGTTCCTCTACCGGAACAGCCTGACGGATCATTTTAGCGCTAGTGTGAAACAACTTAATATAAACAATTTTGACACTTCTCGTATTTAACCTCTTCAGGACACCGGGCGTATATCCTGGTACTTAAGGACACAGGGCGTACCTGTACGCCCTGCGTATTTCCGATCACCGCCGCGCTAAATGCCCGGGGGGTCCCGTGACCCCCCCATGTCGGCGATCGCCGCAAACCGCAGGTCAATTCATACCTGCAGATTGCGGCTTTTACCTATTGCGGCGGCGGGCGGTGCCATCGGGTCCTCATGGGGCTGTGGGGGGGACCTGATGGCATGGAAGGCAGCGCGATGCCTTCCTGAGGCATCTGCGCTGCCTTCCGGTGACGAGCCTGTGAGATCCAGCCCCCTGGATCTCACAGGCCCCGGAAGCTGTATGAGTAATACACACAGTATTACTCATACAGCCAATGCATTCCAATACAGAAGAATTGGAATGCGTTGTAAAGGATTAGACCCCCAAAAGTTCAAGTCCCAAAGTGGGACAAAAATTAAGTGAAAAAAAAAGTTGAAAAAATAAAGTTTTCCTCCAAAACAATTAAAAGTTTCAAGTAAAAATAAACAAAAACGTCATTTTCCCCAAATAAAGTTAAAAAAAAATTGGTAAAAAATAGAGGAAAAAATAAAAGTATACATATTAGGTATCGCCGCGTTCGTATCGACCGGCTCTATAAACATATCACATGGCCTAACCCCTCAGATGAACACCGTAAAAATTAAAAAAATTAAAATTGTGCTAAATAAACAATTTTTTTGTCACCTTACATCACAAAAAGTACAACAGCAAGCGATCAAAAAGGCGTTTGCCCACCAAAATAGTACCAATCTAACCGTCACCTCATCCCGCAAAAAATGAGCCCCTACCTGAGACAATCTCCCAAAAAATAAAAAAAACTATGGCTCAGAATATGGAGAAACTAAAACTCTTTTTTTTTTTAAAAAAAAAGCTGTTATTGTGTAAAACTTACATAAATAAAAAAAAGTATACATATTAGGTATCGCCGCATCTGTATCGATCAGCTCTATAATATTATCACATGACCTAACCCCTCAGCAGAACACAGTAAAAAAATAAAAAATAAAAACTGTGCTAAATAAACCATTTTTTGTCACCAAACATCACAAAAAGTGTAATAGCAAGCGATCAAAAAGTCACACGCACCCCAAAATAGTGCCAATCAAACCGTCATCTCATCCCGCAAAAAATTTGACCCTACCTAAGATAATTGCCCATAAACTGAAAAAAATATGGCTCTCAGCCTATGGAGACACTAAAACATGTTTTTTTTTTAAATGATATTATTGTGTAAAACTTACATAAATAAAAAAAAAGTATACATTTTAGGTATTGTCGCGTCCGTATCGACCGGTTCTATAAAAATATCACATGACCTAACCCCTCAGATGAACACCGTAAAAAATGTAAAATAAAAACTGTGCTAAATAAACCATTTTTTTGTCACCTTACATCACAAAAAGTGTAATAGCAAGCGATCAAAAAGTCACACGCACCCCAAAATAGTGCCAATAAAACCGTCATCCTGCAAAAATCATGCCCTACCCAAGGTAATCGCCCAAAAACTGAAAAAATTATGGGTCTCAGACTATGGAAACACTAAAACATGATTTTTTTTGCTTCAAAAATGAAATCATTGTGTAAAACTTACATAAATAAAAAAAAAGTATACATATTAGGTATCGCCACGTCCGTGACAACCTGGTCTATAAAAATACCACATGATCTAACCTGTCAGATGAATGTTGTAAATAACAAAAAATAAAAACTGTGCCAAAACAGCTATTTCTTGTTATCTTGCCTCACAAAAAGTGTAATATAGAGCAACCAAAAATCATATGTACCCTAAACTAGCACCAAAAAAACTTCCACCCTATTCCGTAGTTTCTGAAATGGGGTCACTTTTTTGGAGTTTCTACTCTAGGGGTGCATCAGGGGGGCTTCAAATGGGACATGGTGTAAAAAAAAAACAGTCCAGTAAAATCTGCCTTCCTTAAACCGCATGGCATTCTTTTCCTTCTGCGCCCTGCCGTGTGCCCGTACAGCGGTTTACGACCACATATGGGGTGTTTGTATAAACTACAGAATCAGGGCCATAAATATTGAGTTTTGTTTGGCTGTTAACCCTTGCTTTGTTACTGGAAAAAAATGGATTAAAATGGAAAATTTGCCCAAGAATTTTAATTCTGAAATTTCATCTCCATTTGCCAAAAACTCTTATGGAACACCTAAAGGGTTAACTACGTTTGTAAAATCAGTTTTGAATACCTTGAGGGGTGTAGTTTCTTAGATGGGGTCACTTTTATGGAGTTTCTACTCTAGGGTTGCATCAGGGGGGCTTCAACTGGGACATGGTGTCAAAAAAAACTGTCCAGCAAAACCTGCCTTCCAAAAACCGTATGGCATTCCTTTCCTTCTGCGCCCTGCCGTGTGCCCGTACAGCGGTTTACGACCACATATGGGGTGTTTCTATAAACTACAGAATCAGGGCCATAAATATTGAGTCTGGTTTGGCTGTTAACCCATGCTTTGTAACTGAAAAAAATTATTAAAATGGAAAATCTGCTAAAAAAGTGACATTTTGAAATTGTATCTCTATTTTCCATTAATTCTTGTGGAACACCTAAAGGGTTAACAAAGTTTGTAAAATCAGTTTTGAATACCTTAAGGGGTGTAGTTTCTAGAATGGGGTAATTTTTGGGTGGTTTCTATTATGTAAGCCTCGCAAAGTGACTTCAGACCTGAACTGGTCCCTTAGGCTCCATTCACACGTCCATGGTGTGTTGCGGACCCGCAACACACCCGCCCGGCACCCCTATAGAAATGCCTATTCTTGTCCGCAGCTGCGGACAAGAATAGGACATGTTCTATCTTTTGCGGAGCTGCGGACCCGAAGATCGGGGTGCGCTCCGCAATTGCGGATGCGGACAGCACACTGTGTGCTGTCCACATCCATTCCGTCCCCATAGAGAATGAATGGATCCGCACCCATTCCGCAAATTTGTGGAACGGATGCGGACCCATTTGCGGACGTGTGAATGGAGCCTAAAAATTTGGTTTTTGAAAATTTCAGAAAAATTTCAAGATTTGCTTCTAAACTTCTAAGCCTTGTAACATCCCCAAAAAATAAAATATCCTTCCCAAAATGATCCAAACATGAAGTAGACATATGGGGAATGTAAAGTAATAACTATTTTTGGAGGTATTACTATATATTATAGAAGTAGAGAAATTGAAACTTGGAAATTTGCAATTTTTAAAACTTTTTGCTAAATTGGTATTTTTTTATAAATAAAAATGATATTTTTTTTTACTTCATTTTACCATGGTCATGAAGTACAATATGTGACGAAAAAACAATCTCAGAACGGCCTGGATAAGTCAAAGCGTTTTAAAGTTATCAGCACTTAAAGTGACACTGGTCAGATTTGCAAAAAATAGCCTGGTCCTTAAGGTGAAATAAGGCTGTGTCCTTAAGGGGTTAAAGGGAGCTGGTTGTGGCGTGCAGGCCACCAGCAGAGCTCAACGTTAAATTGGGGAGAGGAAATGTATATATTGCGACCACAAAATAAAATACATATAATGATTATAAGCATTTAAAACAATGCAGTTACTAGCATTGATTGGCTGATTTGATATGCAGAAAATGGGAAAAAGGCATAAAAATTATATACAAATTAGGAAAACTGGTAAAAAAGCAGCGTAAATGATAAAGTTATGATGTTGTATGGATGGAATGCAGTTACTGGCGGTACCACTGAGTATGTAGCGGTGCTCAAACACGTGAATGGTAATGAAACTGATGTAGAATGCTGCTGTACATTTTAAAATGGTAGTGGCCTGGATATGATTGATAAGACCATACTTCCAGGATACTGTATACGTATGTCCCATGTTATATTCAAGGAGAAGGACATCAGCTAGTGATTGACCTGTTAATGTTTATTTAGAACACTTAGGTATTCTAGTAAAGTCTGCAGAACGATACAATGTTGCTGAAGGAAAAACGATGACATGGCTGAAAGGTGAGAGTGGATAGTAAAACATTATTTATTGTCAGGGGCGCACCACCAATGAGGCCAGGTGAGGCGATCGCCTCAGGCAGCACCAGGTAGGGGGAAGAGCGGGCAGCAGAAGGCCATGGGCAATACACTCAACTCTACATGTTTAGCTGCATCGCTGTACTCAGGACAGCAATACAGTTGAATGCTGTGATGTCTCCCTGGCCCACCTATCAGGACTAGGACTAAAGCCTATCACCATCATCGCGCTGCCTGAGCCGAGGGCACAGACTAGAAGAGGTCCGTGTCTTGCATTGCATCGCTGACAGCAGAATGGAGGTAAGCAGGGGCGCAGCTAATGGCTTATGGGCCCTGGTGCAAGAGTTTAGCTTGGGGCCCCCCTTCCCTTAGTGCTTTGTCGCCAGGGAAGCACTTAGCATTCGTGCTGCCTGAAGCAAAAATTTAAACAGCTAATAACCCTTCCCTCCAGCCAGAGGTGTAAAACTTGACCAGCATGCACTTTCTATAATACCAGTGTCTTCTTATGCGGCACAAGGGTCTTTGGGCCCTCTCAGGCTCCTGGGCCCGGTAGCAACTGCTACCTCTGCACCCCCTATAGCTACGCCCCTGGAGGTAAGTATTTGAGTTTATTATTTTTATCTGGCAGCATGGTGTTCGGCCACAATGGGCTGGGGGCCATTATTCTGTAATTGGAGACAGCACTATGGGGACATTGCGGCTGTGAAAAGGAGCATTTTTGTACTGGCACACATTATAAGGGGGCCACTATGGGGATATTCGTTGTACTGGGGGCTCTAAAAGGGAATCGTTTTTTTGTACTGACACGTTATAAGGGAGCATTTTTTGTACTGACACTTAAGGGGGCATTTTTTGCACTGGTACACATTATAAGGGAGCATTTTGGTACTTGCACACATTCTAAGATTGATACTATGGGGACATTTCTTCTACATGGGGCACTAAAAGTTATTTTTTGTACTGGCACATGTCATTTTTTGTACTGGCACACATAAGAGGGTATTTTTGTACTGCCACACATTATAAGGGAGCATTTTTGTACTGGCACACATTATACGGGGGTATTTTTTGTACTGCCACACATTATAGGGAGAATTATTACTACTGGGGGCAAAATGAGGGACATTATTACTATTGGGTGCACTGTTACCACATCTCTCTGGCAGAGAATTATTACTATTGGTAGGACTTTTGGGAGGACTGTAACATCGGAAGGCACCCTGGCACAGTATCAGTTCAGCACAATTATTTTTGGAGGACACTATGTTTACTCCACTATAAGTTTCAGGGACGCTATTTGCTGGGCACAGTATTTTTAGGGCACAGTGTGTCAGTAATTACTGAAGGGGAACTATCTGTGTGGTAACAGTAATTTCAGGGGGATTATCTGTTTCTGCAGTATAGTATTGGGAAACACAGTATTAAAGGTGGGAGAATGGGTTGTTCAGAAGGTGGGGAGGATGATGGAAAAGTAGTTGTCAAACTCTTAGAGAATGCTAAAATGATGGCGGTCTGGTCTGAATGGAAAAGATAAAGAAAGAAAACATCTACATCAGAGGAGAAATGTTCTGTAGCGCTGTATGTAATGTTTTCCAAGTATGTATTTAACAGCAGGGCTGGAGGGAAGGGGTTAGGTGAAGAAATTGGCATTGGGGGGAGGGGGGGCACCGTTTTAGTTTTCGCCTTAGGCAGCAGAAAGGCTAGGTGCACCCCTGTTTATTGGTGTTATATAAAACCTTAGTACAGACGACCAAACATTTCAAGAACAAGCAGATCAGATGGAAAAGAGATTAAAAAAAGGCTACCCGAAAAACTTGATAAAAAACACCCTGACAAAAACGACCGACCTCACAGTGTTTGGAACCAAGAGTAAAACAACAATCTGAATATCGCACTCATTTCATCACCCAATACATCTAGTGGCCACATAATACTAATCTGGGCTGGACAGCCCACCTGGCAAATATATATTTCTAGAAATTTGTAGAATCAGAGTAATAAATTTGGTGTTTTAGGTCTTTTTTTTTTTATCACTTTCACCGCCATTTTGCATTAATTCCTGTGAAACACCAAAAGCGTTAACAAACTTCCTAAATGCAATTTTAAAATGGAGTGATTTATGGAGGGGGTGGTGGGGTCTATTATATAGGCCCATCTTCAGCATTGAATGAGTCCCTAAAACATAGGTTTGGAAATTTTCTTTAAAATTTGCTAAATTGATACTAAACTTATAAGCCTTCTAACATCCCCAAAAAAAACTAACATTTGAAAAAAGGATGCCGACATAAACTAGACATATAGGGGGTCATTTATTAAGACTGGCGTTTTAGACACTAGTCTTAATAAGATCCTGCGCTGGCGGTGGTCTACTGAAGTTATGTAGAGGCGCCGGCCTCTACATAACTACAGCGGTTCCACCGCCGCTTCTACATCTACGCCAGCTCCCTTGATTGTGTAGATTTAGACCATTTTCTACACCAAAACAGGCATAGAAAATGATGAATGAGACCAGCCTGCCGTCCCGTCCCCTTTCCCTGCCCCCTTTATTTAGACCTGGAGTGAGCGGGGAAAAGTCGCAGATTGTGGCAGAAAGTACCTTTGCAACGCAATCTGCCCCAGAAGTACGCCTAACATAGACATATTTCTGTTAGTAAGTAACCCCCATAGTGAATGCTAATAATTAACTATTATAAGACTCTGTTAAAGGCAGAGAAGAAAAAAAAAAAATTTGCCAATTTTGGCAAATTTTTTTTTTTTTTTTAAATTCTGTTTATTTGAAGCAGATTCACAAAATACAAGGCATAGGTCATGATCCCACATAACATACATTTAGCACGCTTTCTCCCCCCTGCTTCTGAAGGAAGTCAGGGAGTCACATATAGTAACTTTAAGGATCATGAGTTTAATATACATGAATCTGACTGCATTTTTTATTTTTTATTCAAAAGTGTTAGGAGACAGAAATAATAAAGAAAAGAAAGGGAAGAGGGGTAAGGGAGAGAGATATAGGGGGGGAGGGAGGCAGGCCTATACTGCCAGGGGTCCCAGAGTATTACTTAGAGATGCTTTAAGATACCATGTAGTGTACTGAAAGGGTTTAACCAATTCTCTAACTTCTACCATACTGTAGTGTGCCAAAACAAAAGTGCACCACTTATTAAAGAATTTGGAAGCTGAACTTTCTTTGTGCCTAGATGCTTCAATCCTTTCATATCCTAAAAGTACTTTCAATTCAGAAATCACAGCAGGAATGTCCGGCATGGTATCTGTGAGCCATCTCTGGAGCAAGACCCTTTTGGCTACCAACAAAACCGAGTGTAATAAAATCGGTATCTTAGTTGGGTTCTCCATACGGATATAATGAAAAACCAAGGTCTGAGGTTCCATAGGTAATTCCACCAACCAGTTAGTCTTGATATATTCAATCACAGCGATCCAAAATTTGATTACCTCAGGACATGTCCAGATGCCATGCCAGAAATCCGTAGCAGCCATTTTACAATTAGGACAATGTGTGATACGGTCTGGAAACTGGGGAGAGGCTGGAAAGTTAAATCCATAAATTGCCCGATGCATCATTCTAAAAAACGTTTCACGCCAAATCTCACCAATCACGCACTGACGCACCTTACTCCAACCTTCCAGGATCTTCACCCCAATCTCATCATCCATAGTGATGTGCTCCCACTTCTTAAAAAGAGTGGAAACCTTGGCTTTTGTGAAGTTTCCTGAAAAGGCCCTGTACAGCCTAGAGAGGGAGACTGTTTGGGGAGAAAAGCTAAGGATCTCATCAAAGGAGTTTTTGGTCGCCTCTCTCGATAGATCACGTAATCTATGTGAGCAGAAACCCACAATCCGCATTATTTGCAAGAAATGGGAATCTGGTAAAGCGTATTTTTCCTTCAGTTCTTTTGGAGTCAGCCAGCGTTTCTCCCCCTGATGCATCAGATGTTCCGCCCTAGTCAAACCCCTAGATATCCACAACTCAGAAGGTCTCAAACTAGTCCCTGATGGAAATTCTGGATGACCCCATAGCGGCATCCATTTAGAGATTGCATGAGGCAGATTTGCTGTTTTCCTAACCGCCTTCCAGGTTGCTATCGTATCTCTCAATAAAAGCGAGGATTTAATTTCCCTGGGTAATGCGGCCAAATTAGAGTGGAGGCACGCTACCAGGTTCCATGGAGCTACCAGATTTTGTTCTACTTCCCTATTAGAGAAAAGATCAGTATCATGCACCCAATCCGAAACATGACGCATAAGACACGCCAGATTGTAACCCCGTACATTTGGGAATTTCACTCCTCCTTCTGGTTTCCATAACATAAGCTTCGAAAGAGAGATACGAGGGCGTCTGCCTGACCACAGGAACGTGGTAAAGGCCCTGTTTAGAGCATTGACATCGGTATGTTTCAGTAGAATCGGAAGCGTTTGGAGGGGGTAGAGCAACTTAGAAAAACTCATCATCTTAATGAGCTGGCATCTTCCCAGTAGAGATAAGGGAAGTGAATGCCATTTCTGTAGTTCAGATATTATTTTCGCTATGAGGGGAGGATAGTTTAGTGAGTATAATGACCCCGGGAGCTTACCGATTTTGATCCCTAGGTACGTGATATATTTCTTGACAGCCGATAAAGAGAGACCTATGTCCTGCCAAAACTGCGGTGGGTTAGTGGCGTGAAGCTCTAAAATCTCACTTTTAGCCGAATTTATTTTATATCCTGAGAAGGACCCAAAAGAACTCAAGAACTCCATTAGGGGGCCTAAGTGTCGCTGTGGAGAGTCCATGAAAATCAAAAGATCATCTGCATATAAAGTTAGTTTTACCTCTTTCTTGCCTATGATAATACCCGTATATAAGTCAGAATCCTCTAAAAATCTAGCTAAGGGCTCAATGGCTAGGTCAAAGAGGAGGGGGGAAAGCGGGCAACCCTGTCTAGTCCCTCTCTGGAGAGGAAACACCCGAGATAGGAAACCTCCCGTATGTATGCGCGCCCCTGGGCTGGAATAGAGACCCTTCAGAAAGATCCGGATATCCCCCAAAATCTTGAATTTATCGAGCACCGCCCCCAGCCAGTTCCAACGCAATGAATCAAAAGCTTTTTCCGCATCTAACGCCAACAAAATGGGGGTTCCGGCTGGCTGAGGGCGGCGCTGGACCCAATCCAAGGTTGCCAACACCTTCCTAATATTTGCTACCCCCGACCTTCCTTTAATGAAACCCACCTGGGAGGACCCTATCAGGGCAGGCATTAATAGGCTCAGTCTGTCAGACAATATTTTAGTCAATATCTTGAGGTCCTGATTAATGAGCGAGATCGGGCGGTATGAACCTGGATCTTGTGGGTCCTTATTTGGTTTAAGTATCAATTTAATGTGGGCAACATTAGCATGAGCAGGGAAACTACCTGTGTGTAAAAGATGGTTAAAATATTCCGTCAGTGTGGGGGCAAGATTTTCTTGTAGCACTTTGTAGAATTCTCCTGAGAATCCGTCAGGGCCTGGCGCCTTTCCGTTGTGTAGGGAACGTATTATATGTAGCACTTCCTCAGCCGTTATTTCCGCATTTATAGATCCCTGCTGTTCCTCTGTTAGGGAAGGTAATTTAACGTCTGACAGAAATCTCCTACCCTTTTCAGGGTCTTCTGGGGTGTCGCTATAGAGACTCTCATAATATTTTCCTAGCAGATCATTTATCAATTTAGGATTTGTTTGGACCACTCCCCCCTCTCCTTTCAGAGCTGTGATGACTGTAGGAGTCCTCTTGCCCCGTGCTAGGTTGGCCAGCATTTTGCCTGACTTATTCCCAAATCTGAACAGATCCGTCTGGAATTCTGACCTATACATTGCCTCTCGTTTATCTACCCAAACTTCAAAGGTATTTCTAGCTGCAATCCAGGCCTCCTTGTGCTGAGTGGTAGCCACCCGGAGAAATTGAGTGTATGCCTTTCTAAGGGCCGAGCTAGCCTCCTGATATTGTTTAGCAACCACCTTGCGTAGATTACTGACATAACCGAGAATTCGACCCCTCAGGACCGCTTTTGCAGCCTCCCAATGGGTCGAAACATCTGATGCATCACGGGGATTGTCACCCCGAAACTCCCACCACCAACCTTGTAGTGTATCTTTGAAATTGTCATCCTTGGCAAGAAAAGAAGGAAAGCGCCATATAAAATCAGTTCCTCTAGGGTAGGTATCCTGCAAGGAAATGGAAACAGGTGAGTGGTCAGAAATTAGTAAGTCATGAATTTCAGCTGAGACCACCCTAGATGACATATGCAGAGGAAGGAAAAGATAGTCAATACGAGACCATACATTATGTGCATGTGAAAAATGCGTATACTCCCTGTCGTCAGGATGTAGAGAGCGCCAGGTATCATATAAACCTGTAGAAGTTAGAAAGGGAGGTATAACCTTGTCAGAGAGTCTTTGCGAGCTGACCATCCCCTCCTCCCTCTTCCGGTCTTCCAGAACAGAGGCGACTGAGTTAAAATCACCACCCACAATTCTGTTGTGGGTTCCATCCATATGCAGTCTGTTCTCTAGAAGAGCGTAAAAGGAAGCATTGTTTTCGTTTGGGGCATACACATTATGAATGCTATAGGAGATCCCTCCTATCTCTACCACCAACTTATGCCATCTGCCTTCACTGTCATGAGACTCTGAAAGTATTTTCCCTTAGAAATTTCTATGTACTAAAGTGAGTACTCCAGCTTTGCGCTCCCTGGCTGAGGATCCAACCACAGAACCTACCCAAAACTTTTTCATACGGAAAAAATCCGTATCCTCCAGATGCGTCTCTTGCAGGAGAACTACGTCAGGTTTAAGACGCTTTAGGTGACGTAAAATTTTTGACCGCTTCTGTGGGGAACGTAAGCCCTTGACGTTCCAGGAGATAATTTTCATTTCAGTTCCAGTATGTACGGATCCCCAGACAGAGAAAGCCAAGGGAGAAGGGAAGAGGGAAGGAAGAAGGGGGGGAGGAAAAGAGAACAGAAAAAACGAGCAAAAATTAATATAAATATAACCAAATAAAATAAAACTGCCTAAGTGTGTGGTAGCAGGTACCGATCCACTGGACCGGATACGGCTAGATGGAGTCAGCCGTCACAAAATCTAGTTATAGACTTTCCTTTTTTCCGCCATGGCAGAACTCTCACATAACCAGCCTGAACAATTGCTATCTGTACAACTGAACAATAACGGCCCTAATACGGAGCATAAAGCAGAATAATGAAACATTCTTAAACTGGAACAGCTTAGTAGCATTAACAAAATTCTACCCCTAAGGGTTGAGTTTCAACCACATTTAGAATTGAGGAATGTCAACGTCCCCTCCTGGAGGGCCTTTCTTGGCCATTGCGCGAACGGTCATTCCCTCGCCGAACTGCTGGAACCAGTGAGTCCTTCAAGGTAGACCGTTGGGGAGAGAGGGATATATCTTGCTGCTCTGAATCAATGATCTCATCCAAAGTCTCCTCTGCCTCAGTGGGAGATCTAAAAGTGATAGTCCCTCCATGTGCTTTGTGAATCTTTAGAACCGCCGGGAAAAGAAGCTGAAATCTGATGTCCCTTTGGTAGAGTGCAGTGCAGACCGGGCTAAAGGCCTTGCGTTTCTTCGCCACCTCAGCCGAGAAGTCCTCAAATAATAAAATTTTGTGGCCCCTTATAGTTATCTGGTGTCTCCTCCTACGAAAACTGCGAAGTAAAGCCACCTTATCATTGAAATCCAGCAGTTTAAAAATAACTTGGCGAGGTCTCCCATCTCCACTGCGGGGAGACTCCGAATTAGAGTCCCTAGTGGCGCCTCTTTCCGGACCAATCCTGTGGGCCCTCTCCACTCGGCAGAAAAACTTTAGGCCCAGGGCCTCTGGCAGTTCTTTCTCACATATATCTAAAAGGTCCAATTGTTTAATGGACTCAGGCAGCCCAACCACTCTCAGGTTGTTGCGGCGTGACCTGTTTTCCAGGTCATCAACCTTGAAACGCAGGTATTCCAGGGCATGCTGCTGGGATTTTAAAACAGACTCAGTGTCCTCCGCTTGCTGCTTCAAAGACCGCATCTCTTTCTCCAGGGCCCCAACTTGTATGCTGGTTTGATTTACCTCCTCCCTCAGGGAGTTAAAAGAGGCCAATATTGTCGTTTCCAGTGTTTTCTGGATGTCCGGCATTATACGCATTGCCACTTAAATGGCTAGTTGTTTATAATCTATTGTGGCCGTGCCACCTAGGGGGGACCCCTCTCCCTGGGTATTCTGAGAGCCCTCTTCCCTGAAAAGTAGTGGCTGAGTGTCCGCCATTTTTGCCGCGTTCTGTGAGGCTGCTAGCTGCGCACCTGTAATCTTCTGCCCGCTCCGGAGGAGATATCTTTCCATCGGCTCCTTGCTGCAGGTAAGTGGTGTCAGTCGGACGTCCCTTAGGGCTGAAAAAACAGTTCCCTGCGCTGCCAAATGACCAAAATGTTCGGCGGTATGCAGGAGCTCTGAGCGCTGCGTCCTCACATGGCGGCGCCGGAACCGGAAGTCTCTTTTGGCAAATTTTTAGAAAATTTCTGATTTTTGAAATAAAAAAAATCTAAATATATCGACCAAAATTTACCGCTAACATGAAGTACAGTGTGTCACAAAATCAGAATAGTTTGCATACATAAAAGCTTAAATTATCAGTTATAGTGATTGGCACGTCAGATTTGAAAAATGGGAATCTGGTGTTTGGTCCAAAATGGCTTCTGCAGGAAAGGGTTAAAAGCCTCCTGTTGCATGTGTTGTATATATGGAATGCACGTAGTCAGTGACGAGACCTTTCTATAGATAGATAGATAGATAGATAGATAGATAGATAGATAGATAGATATGGGAGGGCACCATGGAAGATCTCAATACATTCATGTGTCTAACATCAAGCTCTCCTTCAAAGCAGGACGTGAAGTTGACTTTTTGGACATAAAAATCAAGGCTGATGATGAGGGAAAATTGCATACTGAGATATACAGGAAAACAACTGCTGTCAATTCCTTACTACATGCGAATTCTGCGCATCCAAGATCTACCATTGACGGGATTCCCAAAGGTCAGTTTATACGTCTTAAAAGGATATGTTCAAATGAAGCCAATTATTTGGAGGAAGCTGAGAAATTAAAAAATAGGTTCAGGGAAAGAGGGTACAGTAATAGACAGATTAAAAAGGGAGTTCAAATAGCGAATACACGCAAAAGGGACAAACTACTGTGCCCGAATGAGGAGAAAAAGAGTGGAAAAATAACAACCACTTCCAATCAAGATATAAGGTTCATTACGAACTATAATAATCAGTGGAAACACCTATATGAGATCTTGAATAGGCATTGGAGTATCCTCAGGACTGATAATAAATTAACTAAATGCATCCCAGAGAGACCATTGCTGACTGCAAGACGCTCTAAAAATTTAAAAGATACATTAGTCCGCAGTCATTATGTACCTGGGCGAAAGATAGATTCCCGAACAATGATTAAGGGGTCATATCCATGTGGCGCATGCAAGGCATGCGCCAACATGGATAGATTTACCCAATTTTCAGACTCTGATATGAGTAAAACTTATGAAATCAGAGAATACATTTCCTGTTTGTCCACTGGAATTATTTATTATGCCACTTGCCCATGCAATAAAATTTATATTGGTCTCACTACAAGAGAATTTCGCAAAAGGATACGCGAACATGTGCGAGACATAGAAAAGGCCAAAGAGGTCATGGATCTTAATGAATTAAAAACTGTGCCCAAACATTTTAAAATCCACCATCAATGCAATCCGAATGGATTGCGGTTTAGGGGCATAGATCAAGTACACCTGGGGATCAGAGGGGGCAATTATAGTAAAATCTTGGCCCAGATTGAGACAAGATGGATATTTCGTCTCAAAACTCTGACCCCCAGGGGACTAAATGAAAGCTTTGGCTTTGGTTCTTTTCTCTGAACAGTGGCATTATTTTAGGGGGGGAATGGGGTTTATACCCATTTTTTATTATACACATATTTGTTATGTTTGGATGAATTTATATGTATACTAATATTTGTTTTACGTTGTTCTAGTTCGCCGACTCACTGTGAATACTGATATTTTTCCATGACGCATCTCCTTTTTGAACTGCATACAACTGATGATCCATGTCTTGGAGTTTTTCAATATGTATTTATTCTATCAGTAATGGACTACTATGGTGATTATGTATGCACAGGTTTTTAGTATTATTATCTGGTAGAATTCTGATATTATGAACTGTACTATTATGCACTTTTGACTGTTTCATATATCTAGCACTTTAATTTATTGTTATGTCATTGAATTAATATATAACACTTGGCAATATTGATATTTATAAATTGTCAATAATGACATATGCACTGTATGGCGGCATGGCTGTCATTTATTGTTGTTACCTTATATTGCACTTGCACTTTCATATTATATTATGTCAATTATTTCTAGTGATTGATATTATATACTATCCGCACTTTTTTGTAATATACAGGACTTAGTTCCAAATCTTCTTTGATGCACTGCATAGATACATGTGAATATTTGCAGTAACCGCTACTATTGCGATTCACCTGCGTTATGTGTGCGCATGTCCGGCCGGTCCGCGCGCCTGCTTCGGCTGTTCCTCTCTTGTGAAGGCGCAGGTGGTGGCGACGACGATCAACGTCATTGACGTGTGACCGCCCTCTCCTCCATCGGCCTCAGGGGAAGGGCGGAAGTTCCAGGACGACGCCGACTGGTCATGCGCCGTTGTACTGACGTGGAGTCATGGAACAGGTCAGTGCCATCTTAAGAGCATTATAGGCCCCCGGGCAATACAGTGCACTGGGGCCCTGTCTACACAATCACGCACTAGAATAAAAATGCAAATTATCAATAAGGCGATATTTATTGGGCATTTCCTCTTGTGGATTTTCCCCAGCAGTAGGATCAGGTAATGATACCATTGGTATTTCTGCTGGAATTGGAGTGCATGTAGATGTGGATGCTACATCTGGAGGAGCAGAACTACTGGCTGACGTTGCACCTGGATTGAGCCAAGATGTTAGTTTTGGAAGTTTGCACATTTTCTCTTTCTCCTCTGCAGCCTTTTTCCTCTTCTGTGCTCCACTCAAAACATTACGTTTCATTTCTGCACTAAAGGTTATTTTCACCAACACGTAATAAACTTTATTTTTCCTCACCTTTTTTACACTTCCTCGAACGAGTGGCAACTCTAAGATTGCTATATAAGGGGGACACATAAGATATTACAGTCAAAACTTGAGGGGCACTAATAACTTAAAGTGGATGTAAACCCAAACATTTTTTTTTTTTGTGATGTCACAATGTAGAGTACCCAGGCAGTACACACGCCACTCCAACATTAATACCCACCAGCACCAGCAGTACCCACACCAGCATTACCCACCAGCACCAGAGTGTGTGTACATTTATATATATATCTATATTTATTTCGTTTTTTTAGTTGTATGATTAAAGTGGATGTAAACCCCCAAGTATGCAGTATAGCACCCTATAGTATACAGCACCACACAGTATGCAGTATAGCACCCTATAGTATACAGCACCACACAGTATGCAGTATAGCACCCTATAGTATACAGCACCACACAGTATGCAGTATAGCACCCTATAGTATACAGCACCACACAGTATGCAGTATAGCACCCTATAGTATACAGCACCACACAGTATGCAGTATAGCACCCTATAGTATACAGCACCCCACAGTATGCAGTATAGCACCCTATAGTATACAGCACCACACAGTATGCAGTATAGCACCCTATAGTATACAGCACCACACAGTATGCAGTATAGCACCCTATAGTATACAGCACCACACAGTATGCAGTATAGCACCCTATAGTATACAGCACCACACAGTATGCAGTATAGCACCCTATAGTATACAGCACCACACAGTATGCAGTATAGCACCCTATAGTATACAGCACCACACAGTATGCAGTATAGCACCCTATAGTATACAGCACCACACAGTATGCAGTATAGCACCCTATAGTATACAGCACCACACAGTATGCAGTATAGCACCCTATAGTATACAGCACCACACAGTATGCAGTATAGCACCCTATAGTATACAGCACCACACAGTATGCAGTATAGCACCCTATAGTATACAGCACCCCACAGTATGCAGTATAGCACCCTATAGTATACAGCACCACACAGTATGCAGTATAGCACCCTATAGTATACAGCACCACACAGTATGCAGTATAGCACCCTATAGTATACAGCACCACACAGTATGCAGTATAGCACCCTATAGTATACAGCACCACACAGTATGCAGTATAGCACCCTATAGTATACAGCACCACACAGTATGCAGTATAGCACCCTATAGTATACAGCACCACACAGTATGCAGTATAGCACCCTATAGTATACAGCACCACACAGTATGCAGTATAGCACCCTATAGTATACAGCACCACACAGTATGCAGTATAGCACCCTATAGTATACAGCACCACACAGTATGCAGTATAGCACCCTATAGTATACAGCACCACACAGTATGCAGTATAGCACCCTATAGTATACAGCACCCCACAGTATGCAGTATAGCACCCTATAGTATACAGCACCACACAGTATGCAGTATAGCACCCTATAGTATACAGCACCACACAGTATGCAGTATAGCACCCTATAGTATACAGCACCACACAGTATGCAGTATAGCACCCTATAGTATACAGCACCACACAGTATGCAGTATAGCACCCTATAGTATACAGCACCACACAGTATGCAGTATAGCACCCTATAGTATACAGCACCACACAGTATGCAGTATAGCACCCTATAGTATACAGCACCCCACAGTATGCAGTATAGCACCCTATAGTATACAGCACCACACAGTATGCAGTATAGCACCCTATAGTATACAGCACCACACAGTATGCAGTATAGCACCCTATAGTATACAGCACCACACAGTATGCAGTATAGCACCCTATAGTATACAGCACCACACAGTATGCAGTATAGCACCCTATAGTATACAGCACCACACAGTATGCAGTATAGCACCCTATAGTATACAGCACCACACAGTATGCAGTATAGCACCCTATAGTATACAGCACCACACAGTATGCAGTATAGCACCCTATAGTATACAGCACCACACAGTATGCAGTATAGCACCCTATAGTATACAGCACCACACAGTATGCAGTATAGCACCCTATAGTATACAGCACCCCACAGTATGCAGTATAGCACCCTATAGTATACAGCACCACACAGTATGCAGTATAGCACCCTATAGTATACAGCACCACACAGTATGCAGTATAGCACCCTATAGTATACAGCACCACACAGTATGCAGTATAGCACCCTATAGTATACAGCACCACACAGTATGCAGTATAGCACCCTATAGTATACAGCACCACACAGTATGCAGTATAGCACCCTATAGTATACAGCACCACACAGTATGCAGTATAGCACCCTATAGTATACAGCACCACACAGTATGCAGTATAGCACCCTATAGTATACAGCACCACACAGTATGCAGTATAGCACCCTATAGTATACAGCACCACACAGTATGCAGTATAGCACCCTATAGTATACAGCACCACACAGTATGCAGTATAGCACCCTATAGTATACAGCACCCCACAGTATGCAGTATAGCACCCTATAGTATACAGCACCACACAGTATGCAGTATTGCACCCTATAGTATACAGCACCACACAGTATGCAGTATAGCACCCTATAGTATACAGCACCACACAGTATGCAGTATAGCACCCTATAGTATACAGCACCACACAGTATGCAGTATAGCACCCTATAGTATACAGCACCACACAGTATGCAGTATAGCACCCTATAGTATACAGCACCACACAGTATGCAGTATAGCACCCTATAGTATACAGCACCACACAGTATGCAGTATAGCACCCTATAGTATACAGCACCACACAGTATGCAGTATAGCACCCTATAGTATACAGCACCCCACAGTATGCAGTATAGCACCCTATAGTATACAGCACCCCACAGTATGCAGTATAGCACCCTATAGTATACAGCACCCCACAGTATGCAGTATAGCACCCTATAGTATACAGCACCACACAGTATGCAGTATAGCACCCTATAGTATACAGCACCACACAGTATGCAGTATAGCACCCTATAGTATACAGCACCCCACAGTATGCAGTATAGCACCCTATAGTATACAGCACCACACAGTATGCAGTATAGCACCCTATAGTATACAGCACCACACAGTATGCAGTATAGCACCCTATAGTATACAGCACCACACAGTATGCAGTATAGCACCCTATAGTATACAGCACCACACAGTATGCAGTATAGCACCCTATAGTATACAGCACCCCACAGTATGCAGTATAGCACCCTATAGTATACAGCACCACACAGTATGCAGTATAGCACCCTATAGTATACAGCACCACACAGTATGCAGTATAGCACCCTATAGTATACAGCACCACACAGTATGCAGTATAGCACCCTATAGTATACAGCACCACACAGTATGCAGTATAGCACCCTATAGTATACAGCACCACACAGTATGCAGTATAGCACCCTATAGTATACAGCACCACACAGTATGCAGTATAGCACCCTATAGTATACAGCACCACACAGTATGCAGTATAGCACCCTATAGTATACAGCACCACACAGTATGCAGTATAGCACCCTATAGTATACAGCACCACACAGTATGCAGTATAGCACCCTATAGTATACAGCACCACACAGTATGCAGTATAGCACCCTATAGTATACAGCACCACACAGTATGCAGTATAGCACCCTATAGTATACAGCACCACACAGTATGCAGTATAGCACCCTATAGTATACAGCACCACACAGTATGCAGTATAGCACCCTATAGTATACAGCACCACACAGTATGCAGTATAGCACCCTATAGTATACAGCACCACACAGTATGCAGTATAGCACCCTATAGTATACAGCACCACACAGTATGCAGTATAGCACCCTATAGTATACAGCACCACACAGTATGCAGTATAGCACCCTATAGTATACAGCACCACACAGTATGCAGTATAGCACCCTATAGTATACAGCACCACACAGTATGCAGTATAGCACCCTATAGTATACAGCACCACACAGTATGCAGTATAGCACCCTATAGTATACAGCACCCCACAGTATGCAGTATAGCACCCTATAGTATACAGCACCACACAGTATGCAGTATAGCACCCTATAGTATACAGCACCACACAGTATGCAGTATAGCACCCTATAGTATACAGCACCACACAGTATGCAGTATAGCACCCTATAGTATACAGCACCACACAGTATGCAGTATAGCACCCTATAGTATACAGCACCACACAGTATGCAGTATAGCACCCTATAGTATACAGCACCACACAGTATGCAGTATAGCACCCTATAGTATACAGCACCACACAGTATGCAGTATAGCACCCTATAGTATACAGCACCACACAGTATGCAGTATAGCACCCTATAGTATACAGCACCACACAGTATGCAGTATAGCACCCTATAGTATACAGCACCCCACAGTATGCAGTATAGCACCCTATAGTATACAGCACCCCACAGTATGCAGTATAGCACCCTATAGTATACAGCACCCCACAGTATGCAGTATAGCACCCTATAGTATACAGCACCACACAGTATGCAGTATAGCACCCTATAGTATACAGCACCACACAGTATGCAGTATAGCACCCTATAGTATACAGCACCCCACAGTATGCAGTATAGCACCCTATAGTATACAGCACCACACAGTATGCAGTATAGCACCCTATAGTATACAGCACCACACAGTATGCAGTATAGCACCCTATAGTATACAGCACCACACAGTATGCAGTATAGCACCCTATAGTATACAGCACCACACAGTATGCAGTATAGCACCCTATAGTATACACCACCCCACAGTATGCAGTATAGCACCCTATAGTATACAGCACCACACAGTATGCAGTATAGCACCCTATAGTATACAGCACCACACAGTATGCAGTATAGCACCCTATAGTATACAGCACCACACAGTATGCAGTATAGCACCCTATAGTATACAGCACCACACAGTATGCAGTATAGCACCCTATAGTATACAGCACCACACAGTATGCAGTATAGCACCCTATAGTATACAGCACCACACAGTATGCAGTATAGCACCCTATAGTATACAGCACCACACAGTATGCAGTATAGCACCCTATAGTATACAGCACCCCACTGTATGCATTATACCACCCTATAGTATACAGCACCACACAGTATGCAGTATAGCACCCTATAGTATACAGCACCACACAGTATGCAGTATAGCACCCTATAGTATACAGCACCACACAGTATGCAGTATAGCACCCTATAGTATACAGCACCACACAGTATGCAGTATAGCACCCTATAGTATACAGCACCACACAGTATGCAGTATAGCACCCTATAGTATACAGCACCCCACAGTATGCAGTATAGCACCCTATAGTATACAGCACCACACAGTATGCAGTATAGCACCCTATAGTATACAGCACCACACAGTATGCAGTATAGCACCCTATAGTATACAGCACCACACAGTATGCAGTATAGCACCCTATAGTATACAGCACCACACAGTATGCAGTATAGCACCCTATAGTATACAGCACCACACAGTATGCAGTATAGCACCCTATAGTATACAGCACCACACAGTATGCAGTATAGCACCCTATAGTATACAGCACCACACAGTATGCAGTATAGCACCCTATAGTATACAGCACCCCACAGTATGCAGTATAGCACCCTATAGTATACAGCACCACACAGTATGCAGTATAGCACCCTATAGTATACAGCACCACACAGTATGCAGTATAGCACCCTATAGTATACAGCACCACACAGTATGCAGTATAGCACCCTATAGTATACAGCACCACACAGTATGCAGTATAGCACCCTATAGTATACAGCACCACACAGTATGCAGTATAGCACCCTATAGTATACAGCACCACACAGTATGCAGTATAGCACCCTATAGTATACAGCACCACACAGTATGCAGTATAGCACCCTATAGTATACAGCACCACACAGTATGCAGTATAGCACCCTATAGTATACAGCACCACACAGTATGCAGTATAGCACCCTATAGTATACAGCACCACACAGTATGCAGTATAGCACCCTATAGTATACAGCACCACACAGTATGCAGTATAGCACCCTATAGTATACAGCACCACACAGTATGCAGTATAGCACCCTATAGTATACAGCACCCCACAGTATGCAGTATAGCACCCTATAGTATACAGCACCACACAGTATGCAGTATAGCACCCTATAGTATACAGCACCACACAGTATGCAGTATAGCACCCTATAGTATACAGCACCACACAGTATGCAGTATAGCACCCTATAGTATACAGCACCACACAGTATGCAGTATAGCACCCTATAGTATACAGCACCACACAGTATGCAGTATAGCACCCTATAGTATACAGCACCACACAGTATGCAGTATAGCACCCTATAGTATACAGCACCACACAGTATGCAGTATAGCACCCTATAGTATACAGCACCACACAGTATGCAGTATAGCACCCTATAGTATACAGCACCACACAGTATGCAGTATAGCACCCTATAGTATACAGCACCACACAGGATGCAGTATAGCACCCTATAGTATACAGCACCACACAGTATGCAGTATAGCACCCTATAGTATACAGCACCACACAGTATGCAGTATAGCACCCTATAGTATACAGCACCACACAGTATGCAGTATAGCACCCTATAGTATACAGCACCACACAGTATGCAGTATAGCACCCTATAGTATACAGCACCACACAGTATGCAGTATAGCACCCTATAGTATACAGCACCACACAGTATGCAGTATAGCACCCTATAGTATACAGCACCACACAGTATGCAGTATAGCACCCTATAGTATACAGCACCACACAGTATGCAGTATAGCACCCTATAGTATACAGCACCACACAGTATGCAGTATAGCACCCTATAGTATACAGCACCACACAGTATGCAGTATAGCACCCTATAGTATACAGCACCACACAGTATGCAGTATAGCACCCTATAGTATACAGCACCCCACAGTATGCAGTATAGCACCCTATAGTATACAGCACCACACAGTATGCAGTATAGCACCCTATAGTATACAGCACCACACAGTATGCAGTATAGCACCCTATAGTATACAGCACCACACAGTATGCAGTATAGCACCCTATAGTATACAGCACCACACAGTATGCAGTATAGCACCCTATAGTATACAGCACCACACAGTATGCAGTATAGCACCCTATAGTATACAGCACCCCACAGTATGCAGTATAGCACCCTATAGTATACAGCACCCCACAGTATGCAGTATAGCACCCTATAGTATACAGCACCACACAGTATGCAGTATAGCACCCTATAGTATACAGCACCACACAGTATGCAGTTTAGCACCCCACACTATACAGTACCCCACAGTATATAGTAGAGCAGTATAGACCCCCACACTATACAGCACCTCACTGTATACAGCACCCCAAACTATACACGATACAGCCCCCCACACTATACAGTACAGCACTCTACACTATACCGCACCCACAGTATACAGCCCCCCACACTATACAGTACAGCAGTACAGCACTCCCCCCACTATACAGCCCCCCCCCACACTATACAGGCCCCCCACACTATACAGCCCACCACACAGTATACAGGCCACCCCCCCCCCCCACACACAGTATACAGCCCATTACACAATATATAGCCCACCACACAATATACAGCCCACCACACAGTATACAGGCCCCCACACAGTATACAGCCCCCCACACAGTACACAGCACCCCACTATACAGTAGTTTACAGTATATTAAAATAACAACCCCATGTCACCTTTTTCTGATGTAATCTTTACACAGAAAAGCTCCACAGTTAACTTCTGCAACACTCCTGATAGGACCTGTGATGACTTCATAGCCATGTGACCAGTAATTGCTAGGTTACTGGTCACATGGTAATGATGTCATTAAGGTCCTAGATCAAAACTCATTAAGGTCCTAGAATTAAGATCATTAACACAGTACGATCATGATGCCTGTGTAGCCGACAGCCTGACACCCGGGGCAGTAGCTAGCAGGGCTCAAGAGGCAGCTGCCTTGGGCCCCCCCAGGAGCAACTGGGCCCAGGGCAGCTGCCCCTTTTGCCCCTTGGTAAAGACGGCCCTGGCGGCAACGCTGCTAAATGACGGTTGGGAAGTTGGCTGGTGGGTTCACTGGGCAGGCGGGCCCCCAGGCAAGTGGGGCCCCCGGGCAACTGCCCAGCGTGCCCATTCGAAAAGACGGCCCTGGAACAGGTCACGTGATCTTAATCAGAGCATTTGATAGGTGAGCGGCCTCTTTTTAAATCTCCCTCATTTCCCCGATCATCAACTCCTCCTGAGGAAGCAAATTACGCGAAACGCGCGTTGAGGAGCGCTTCGACCCTGCCAGCAGCCCCCGCTATATCGGTATGTTTCATCCTTACTTCATGCACGCTCGGTATTTGTCCTTGACCCATGTGGTCTGAGCCGTGGTCATGCGGTAATTAGTTGTAAGGGAGGCTTGCCTTTAACTTAGATAGGTTCCCATACTGTATATCCCCATTTCTGAACATCCACCAGGAAATTTCTTTCCCTGATCACTGATCAAAGGGGGGTATACCACGAGTAGTTTTTAGAGGGGTGTGCTGACAGGGTGATGTATGACTGTGTTTGTCCCTGCTTAGTTATACTCATATAGTGTATAATATGTTATGATTTTAATTGTTATATGAATAAAATTGATTTTTTATTGATAAATAGTGTGGTTGCACTCCACTTGTGTTGTGTAGTTCCGGTTGCATGTGTTGTATATATGGAATGCACGTAGTCAGTGACGAGACCTTTCTATAGATAGCAAAGGCCTTAGAGGTTTACAGGCTCATAAATGCAAAGCAGAGGTACTGTACATATATACATATTATCACTACACTACATCAAGCTCCAACTGCAGGGTTCCCGGTGCAGGATATGTGGTCGGACATACGATTGCCTCTCTGCTTCAATCGTGGTTGAATCTTCTCAAGGTCATCCCGATTTGGAAGCTCTCAGGTATGAATGTAATGAGTGTAAGCTTATCTGCGAGCTAAAGAGACCCACAGGCAGAAATATGAGAGGTAAGAAGAGGGACGAGAGGGCTGCAGATGATGTCCTCTTCTGTCAACTTCATCTGGCTGACAACCACTGTGACCAAAAAAGAAAGATTAGCTCTGGCTTATTTTAAGCATTTCTGGCAAAATTAGGTGCAAATTGGATGCGTCGTGTAATTTTGGATTCAAGTCTTGGTAAGAATGATAAAGAAAGAGCGAGAAATTCACCTACAGCATAGGGAAGTGAGGGGGTCAGGATGCATCAAGCCAGGTGCAAGGTGTTCTACACAAAAAATTTTATGCCTATTTATTTAGGGCACACCCCCAACACCAAACCGTGTTTGTAGAGTGCATCACAACTCAAAATGAATATAGATCCCAGACTAGATTTCCTAAATAGAGACCCAGGCCAGGCACCCTCTAAACAAATATAAACCCTAGCCCAGGTTCAGACTGACCCACCAGAGTACCAGAGGATCCTCCGGCGGACCAAGTCTCAGAAGCCGTAGTAGGCCCCAAAGGTCAAGGAGAAAAATCCCATTTGGAGCCAGTCACTTGCCAGTAGGGTCAATTTCCTTGATTCAAAACCTTAGACCATTAGACTTTGTTGATGATATAGGGGTTGGGCCCCAAGAATAATTTCCTCTGGTGGGGCCCAAGGAACCCAGTCCGACACTGCCCTAGCCCAAACCCTATAAACAAATACAGACCCCAGACAAGACTCCCTAGATAAATACAGACCCCAGAACGAGCTCCCTAAACAAATGTGGACCAGAGACCCAACCCCTAAACAATTAAAGACCCCTTAAACTAATACAGACCCCAGACCAGGTCCCTGAACTAATACAGACCCCAGACAAGACCCCTAAACTAATACAGACCCCAGAGCAGCCCCCTAAACTAATACAGACCCCAGATTTGGTCCCTGAACTAATACCGATACCAGACCAAACTAGATAAACTAATACAGACCCCAGACCAGACCCCTAAACTAATACAGACCCCAGACACCTAGACTAATACAGACCCCAGACCAGACTCCCTAGATAAATACAGACCCCAAACCGAGCTCCCTAAACAAACCTAGACCCAACCCCTAAACAATTACAGACTCCTTAAACTAATACAGACCCCAGACTTGGTCCCAGGAACTAATACAGATACCAGACCAGACCAGCTAAATTAATACAGACCCCCTAAACAAATATAGACCCCAGACCAGACTCCCTAGATAAATACAGACCCCAGAACAAGCTCCCTAAACAAATGTGGACCAGAGACCGACTCAAAAATAATTACAGACTCCCTAAACTAATACAGACCCCAGACCTGGTCCCTGAACTAATATAGATACCAGACCAAACCAGCTAAATTAATACAGACCCCCTAAACTAATACAGACCCCAGACAAGACCCCTAAACTAATACAGACCCCAGACCAGACCCCTAAACTAATACAGACCCCAGATTTGGTCCCTGAACTAATACCGATACCAGACCAAACTAGATAAACTAATACAGACCCCAGACCAGACCCCTAAACTAATACAGACCCCAGACACCTAAACTAATACAGACCCCAGACCAGACTCCCTAGATAAATACAGACCCCAAACCGAGCTCCCTAAACAAACCTAGACCCAACCCCTAAACAATTACAGACTCCTTAAACTAATACAGACCCCAGACTTGGTCCCTGAACTAATACAGATACCAGACCAGACCAGCTAAATTAATACAGACCCCCTAAACAAATATAGACCCCAGACCAGACTCCCTAGATAAATACAGACCCCAGAACGAGCTCCCTAAACAAATGTGGACCAGAGACCGACTCATAAATAATTACAGACTCCCTAAACTAATACGGACCCCAGACCTGGTCCCTGAACTAATATAGATACCAGACCAAACCAGCTAAATTAATACAGACCCCCTAAACTAATACAAACCCCAGACCAGACCCCTAAACTAATACAGACCCCAAATTTGGTGCCTGAACTAGTACCGATACCAGATCAAACTAGATAAACTAATACAGAGCCCAGACCAGACCCCTAAACTAATACAGACCCCAGACCAGACCCCTAAACTAATACAGACCCCAGACCAGACTCCCTAGATAAATACAGACCCCAAACCGAGCCCCCTAAACAAACCTAGACCATAGACCTGACCTGACAGACCCCAGACTTGGTCCCTGAACTAATACAGATACCAGACCAAACCAGCTAAATTAATACAGACCCCCTAAAGTAATACAGACCTCAGACCAGACCCCTAAACCAATACAGACAGCATCACTATAACCCCTTCTCAACTGCTCCATGTAAATGCATGCCAGAGGTACAGAAAAGGGTGTTTGGAGCTGAGCCCATATGGTGGGTAATGGCTGACTCCCGAGGCCCACCAGCAATGATCGGGATTGGAGATACCTCCAATCCCTGTCATTTAACCCATCAGATATTGCTTTCAATAGTGATCACAGCATCTTAGAGGTTAGTCAGAGGAAGGAGCTCCCACGATGAAAAAATATGAAAAAAAAAATGGGGTCAGTTATCAAACTGGTGTAAAGTAGAACTGGCTTAGTTGCCCGTAGCAACCAATCAGATTCCACCTTTCATTTTCTAAAGGAGCTGTCAAAAATTAAAAGTGGAATCTGATTGGTTGCTATCGGCCACTAAACCAGTTCTACTTTACATTACTTTGATAAATGACCCCAAAAAGGAATTAAAAATTCATATCGACCCCTTTCCCCATTTTACATATAAAAATAAATCGACATCTGAAAATGTCCAACTTATTAAAATATAAAAGTATTTATCCTGTACGGTGAACGCTTTAACGGAAAAAAGAAAATCAAAATAGCCAAATTACTGTTTTTGGTCACCTCGTCTCCTGAAAAAAAAAAAAATTAAAAAAAAAGTAATCAATAAGTCGTATGTACCCCAAATAGGTACAAAAAAAAACTACCAAACCCTCACACAGCCCCAGAGATAAAAATAGACATATAAAAAACGTTATCGGTGTCAGAAAAGGTTTTTATATTTGAGAAGTAATAAAACTGAATAAAAACGATATAAATTTGGTATCACCGTAATAGTACTACTGCCTCACAGCATAAGGTCATCATTTACTTTTTAGCGGACAGTAAATGCTGTAAAGACAAAACCTGAAAAACACTGGCGGAATTGAAGGGGTTAACTGAAGAAGGGGGCCTACAGACAGCAGGGGGCATTTATAATTGATATAGGACACATCCCTCTTACGTGCAGGTGGAGTGTGGGACCCCCATTCAAGTGATCATTTGGGGTTCAAACGATCAATCATTTATCATCTGTTCTGGACTCCCCCCCCCCCCTTTTTTTTTTTAAATAATTGCTCCTGTAAGTGATATGATCCTTATTTTATGAAAACTGACAGAAATTTTGTCACCCATAGCAACCAGTCAGACAGAAATCTAGTCACCCATAGCAACCAGTCAGACAGAAATCTAGTCACCCATAGCAACCAGACAGAAATCTAGTCACCCACAGCAACCAGTAAGACAGAAAACTAGTCACCCATAGCAACCAATCAGATCTCAGCTTTCATTTTTGAGATTGGTTGCTATGCGTAACCAGTTAATTTCAGTCAGGCAGTTTGGATAACCGAGGCCCATAGAGTGGAAATTGGTGCCCATAGTAACCAATCAGATTGCTGCTTTCATTTTCTAATCCGGATTTTACTTACTTTCTATGAGCAACGCTGCCAGATTATTGGAGTAATTCTCCTGTTGATGGTCTACGACCCCCACTTAGAGCCTGAGCCCCCACCCCCACCCCTCATTAATAGTATCAGCAGAGGGCCCATTTTTAGGCTCCATTCACACTGCCGTTCAGAGCTATTCGTAGAATCCTTTATGCAACCCAAGAGGAGTCAGTTGTGCGAGAGATGTAGGGTGGTCAGGCTTTAGGCCTGGATGGACCCCTGGGAGGCCTCTTATTTCTATGGTGCAGTGCACTCCAACAGTGCATGCGCTGCCACCACAGCACAGACGGAGGCTCTCATGCTCACTCAGTGGCTGTACTGGCTCCAAAGGGTGAATATGATTTGTCCCTACTGCAAAGTGCTGAGTGTGTTTATGTCACTATATTTTATGCATTATATCTTGTATTACAGGTCCTATAGGCTCTATATGGAGAGGGAGCTGTGGGGGGTCAAGACTCCATAGCGGCTAGGCGGGGGCTGGCTCCACCACTCCTCTCTAAGAGAAAATACAGTCCCTGACAAAAGTCTTGTCGCTTGTGTACAAATTGACCTGAAGTGCCGCTAAAATACAGTATAAACAGTGTTCTCGAAGCCTTTGCAGAACATTGCAGACGTGTTTGCGATGTTGTTCTAAGTTTTCTGAAAAGATTAAGATATCATCCAAGTAAACAATTACAAATTGATCCAGCATATCCCTGAAAACATCATTGTTGGAAAGTGGCTGGGGCGTTACAAAGTCCAAAAGGCATGAAAAGATACTCAAAATGCCCATACCGTGTTCTAAAGGCAGTCTTCCATTCATCTCCTGGACAAATTCGGACAAGGTTATATGCTCCTCTGAGATCAAGTTTAGTAAATATTTTAGCAGTACGAAGTCTTTCAAGTAGTTCTGGAATTAAAGGAAGAGGATACCTTTTTTTACAGTGACATTATTAAGTCTTCTATAGTCAATGCAGGGACACAAGGTGGAATCTTTCTTTTCAACAAAGAAAAAAGGTGCTCCAGCTGGAGAAGTAGATGGCCGGATGAAGCCTTTCTTTGAATCCTTTAGCAGACAGTTCAGAGAGTAATGTGCTCTGAGGCAATGAAGAGGTGGGTTTACACAGGCAATTTAGCTGGCAAAATTCAGATGGGAACTGTATACAACGTGTTTCCCAGTCAACAGATGGGTTATGAGTAGCTAGCCAAGGGATACCCAAAATTACCGGAAACTTTGGGGAAGCAATCAGTGAAAAATTAATAATTTCACGGTGATCAGGTTTTTATTTTTTATTTTTTTTTATTTATCTTTATTATTACTTTTTTTTTTTACAAACAATGAAAAAAAAAAAAGTTTTTACAACAATTTGGTACACTTACATGCATATAAGGGAAACATTTTACCCTATTCTCTTTCCTTACAACCACTTGATTCATTTATATACAGTACAGACCAAAAGTTTGGACACACCTTCTCATTCAAAGAGTTTTCTTTATTTTCATGACTATGAAGGCATCAAAACTATGAATTAACACATGTGGAATTATATACATAACAAACAAGTGTGAAACAACTGAAAATATGTCATATTCTAGGTTCTTCAAAGTAGCCATCTTTTGCTTTGATTACTGCTTTGCACACTCTTGGCATTCTCTTGATGAGCTTCAAGAGGTAGTCCCCTGAAATGGTTTTCACTTCACAGGTGTGCCCTGTCAGGTTTATTAAGTGGGATTTCTTGCCTTATAAATGGGGTTGGGACCATCAGTGGCGTTGAGGAGAAGTCAGGTGGATACACAGCTGATAGTCCTACTGAATAGACTGTTAGAATTTGTATTATGGCAAGAAAAAAGCAGCTAAGTAAAGAAAAACGAGTGGCCATCATTACTTTAAGAAATGAAGGTCAGTCAGTCAGCCAAAAAATTGGGAAAACTTTTAAAGTGGCTATTTGACCATGAAGGAGAGTGATGGGGTGCTGCGCCAGATGACCTGGCCTCCACAGTCACCGGACCTGAACCCAATCGAGATGGTTTGGGGTGAGCTGGACCGCAGAGTGAAGGCAAAAGGGCCAACAAGTGCTAAGCATCTCTGGGAACTCCTTCAAGACTGTTGGAAGACCATTTCAGGGGACTACCTCTTGAAGCTCATCAAGAGAATGCCAAGAGTGTGCAAAGCAGTAATCAAAGCAAAAGGTGGCTACTTTGAAGAACCTAGAATATGACATATTTTCAGTTGTTTCACACTTGTTTGTTATGTATATAATTCCACGTGTTAATTCATAGTTTTGATGCCTTCAGTGTGAATCTACAATTTTCATAGTCATGAAAATAAAGAAAACTCTTTGAATGAGAAGGTGTGTCCAAACTTTTGGTCTGTACTGTACATATAAATCCCCCCCCCCCCCAAAAAAAAAAAAAAAAAAACTCTAATAGAAAATAATAGTTTCTCTCACCAATCCCCCCCACACCACCTCCTTTAGTTTAGCCATTTCTGACATGTTTTGGCAAATCTAGATTTTTTTATTTTATTTACCAGATGGAATTCCTCACTGGCCAACGAGTGTCTGGTTGACCTCTCCCATTCATCAACCGTGGGGGCTACTCTCCCCCCCCCTCCCCAGTGACAAATAATACATCTCCTAGCGTAAAATAGAAGTTTAGATGCTATCTCCCGATGTTGAGGGGAGTCCACTTTCATCACCCCCAAAATACAGTTTTCAAATTGACTGGGTACTTTAAACCGATGATATTCCTCAATTTTTTCATTTACCTTTATCCAAAACTCTCGATTTCTTGCACATGTCCAGAGTATATGTATATCACTGCTATCTCTCCACATTTTTGACAACCAAACTCTTTAGATTTATAACACTTCATTAAAATCTTAGGAGAGTAGTAGAGCCGGTACAATATATTGAATTGGATAATTCTGTGCGAGAAATATTTTGAGACCCTACTTTTTTCCTGTATGGCCAAATCCCAGAATTCTTCCCGTTGGGGATTTATAGCCCCTTGCCATTTATGCATTAAGCAGACAACTGCTCTATTCCTAGTTTTTTGATTTATCAAAATTTCATATATTTTGGAAGTTAGTTTTTTGCCTGGTGTCAGCTCCATAATTTTTACTAGTGGTGTCGATAAGGTGGTAATTTGTGTGCCTTTTCTTAACATTTTCCTTAGTGCTTGTTTCAGTTGTATATAATAAAACCTCAAGTCTATATTATTTCATTGGAACCTATCTGTGAGGTCTACATAGGGAATTACATCCCTCTCCTTCCATACGTGGCTCAATTTATATATCCCGTATTACCACCAGATTTTCTGTTCAATACACTTTAATTCTGTAAGATGGATATTATCCCACATTATAGTATCATCATGAGGCCCACTGCACGACCACAGTTCTCTAACTCCCTTCCATATTTTAAACATCATCTCAAATATTGGGGGCTTCACATGACACTGCTGCATCAAAATACCTGCCTCCAACATTTCGAAGATGTTACATTTTTCCAATCTTTTATCAATCTCCGCTATCATATTCTTATATCTTTGCGTACTACTCCATATTATCATGTTTTTTAAATGGCCGGAGCTAAAATAGAGCTCTATATCTGGTACTGATAGTCCACCCTCCTTCTCGTGAATGCACAATATTTGTGCCTTTATCCTCGTTTTTTTCCCTCTCCATATTAAATCCGATAATAAACTAGTTATTATTTTGAAAATTCTTTTTGGGATTATCATCGGCGTATTCCACATAATGTAGTTTTTTTTTTTAAACTCGTTTTATTGGAGTATAAAGGTGCATTATCAAAGTACATGACAATTCGGCATATCAATAAATCCAATAAAAGAAATCACAGCGTCAACATACAGATTGACTTAAAACAATTACAGAAAATACAGAGAAGAAAATAAAATAAAACAATATAAAACAGTTTGTGGTACATTATTCATGATGTAAGTACAATTTCCCATGGACGCAGCAGGGCTTCTGGCAGTATACAAGTAGAATTCCTAAAAAGTTTCACGCTTGCCATAACAGGGATTTTATCCCAGGTGAATATTGACTATAAAGGCATTCCACATTTCCCATCACAGTTTGCATAGAAATATGGAATCTCATTGAGAATTCAGCGTATTGGTGGACGCACACCACTCTCCCCACACTTTCTCAAATTTCTGAGGGCATCCCCTGTGAATATAGACTACTTTTTCTAGAGGAATAATCTGATTTACTACCTGTTTCCAATGGTTAACATTAGTCATCCTATCAGCCATCCACCGGAGGGCTATAGCCTTCCTAGCCAGAAATAAAGTTTCTTCCAAAAATATCCTATGATGGTGAGACCACTGTTCCTCATCAATGATCCCCAACAAGCACATCTTAGGGCAAAGGGGAACATGTCCTGGTACTAGACCCGACAATAAGGACGTCACATCCCTCCAATAATTTTGAATGAGTCTACAGTCCCACATCATGTGCCAAAAGTTGGCACCGGACTGGTGACATCTTAGGCAGTTGTCGTTCTCAGACCTACCCATTTTAAACAGCCTACTAGGAGTGAGGTAGCTTCTATGCAGTATATGTAATTGTACCATCCTATTATTGACCGAGGGAGATACTCTTGTAGGAGCTGCTAACGCCTTGCTCCATTCTGTCTCAGAAAGAGACGGAATGCAGTTCCTCCATTTATCTTCAACGGTCAGAGGGGGCATGTCCATTTTCGTGGTTATGAGGTGCGTGTAGATAGCCGATATCAGACCTCTAGGGCCTTGTGTGGATAGCACTCCAATCAAAGGATAGTTAGAAATCTTTCTAGAGCCCCTACCAAACTGTGCAGATAGGGCATGTCTAACCTGTAGATACCTGAAAAACATGTGCCTTGGAGTACCAAATTTTTCCTGAATCTGAGAGTAGGACCTCAAGGAACCTCCCTCATATAGATCGCCCAGGGTCAGAATCCCATGCTCCTTCCACATCACAGCGCCCTCATGCCTACTTAAATGTTGAAACATAGGGTTTTCCCACAAGGGTACTATGTCCGGAATATCAATATAAGATTTTAGCTTAGCTGCCTCCCAAACCTGATGGGCAAGCCTATGTAGTGGAAGGGCTTTTCCGTGGAACAGACTAATATCTTCCAAAACTGGCCATAGGGAATGTAACTGGAGGAAGTCCTGCAGATAGAACTCCGCATTGGGTAAAGGCTGTGAGGACACCCAAGAAACAAGGTAACGCAACTGTCCCGCTAGGAAGTAAAGAAACAGGTCTGGGAGTGCCGCCCCTCCCTGCAATTTAGGCCTCTACAAAGTGCGGATCGCCAGTTTCCTTCTGGCCGCTCCCCAAATGAAGGCTGACATCACAGAGTGAAGGCGGTCAAAGAACCTCCTCGGGACGGTCGTGCTCGCATGTTCCAACACATATAAAGCTTTGGGGAGAAGAACCATCTTAATGAGGTTCAGACGCCCCATCAGTGAAATAGGGAGAGATTGCCATGCCGCAAACTTCTTAGTGAATATAGAGATTAAGGGCTCCGTGTTCAAAGTATATGCTAGAGGGGGATCCCTAGTTATTATCATACCTAGGTATTTAAATCTATCCACCACCGGAAGATTGCAATATATCGTATGCCATCCCTCAGGCTTAAGAGGCATCAGAGCCGACTTGGACCAATTGATATGCAATCCAGAGAAACGGCCAAAATTTTCAATCAACTCAATCGCTCTAGGTAGTGACCGTTCCGCCCTGTCCATAAAAAGGATCAGATCGTCAGCGTAGAGCCCAACTCTGTCCTCTCTATCCCCTAAGGAGATACCACTATAGACCTCATCCTGCCTCAGTCTAATTGCTAGATGTTCTATTGCGACTGCAAACAGGAGGGGTGACAGAGGACATCCTTGCCTTGTCCCTCTACCTAGTTCAAAGTGACCTGAGTGTGAGCCATTTACTAGTACATTAGCTCTAGGCTGCTTATATAACATTTGTACCCATTGGGCAAATACCGGACCAAAACCAAAGCATTTTAGCACCTCCAGTAAATACGGCCATTCCACGGAGTCAAAGGCTTTGGCCGTGTCCAGAGAGGCCAAGACCCATGATTTATCTAAGGCTTTACCAATTTGCGTGATAACTTGTGCCCTCCTAATGTTATTGGAAGTGGATCTCCCAGGTATGAATCCGGATTGATCCAGGTGTACAATAGATGCAACGACCCTATTCAGTCTATTGGCAATTATTTTCGTGAGGACCTTATAATCCAGGTTCAGCAAGGATATAGGTCTGTACGAACCACATTCCAAGAGGTCCTTTTCTGGTTTCAAGATGATCACTATGGTGGCATCATAAAATGAGTCTGGAAGTTTCTGTTGAGTCTTAGCCGCCTGTAGCATGATTTTCATTCTGGGGGCCAAAATTGCGCTATATCTATTGTACACCTCGATCGGCATGCCATCCGGGCCGGGAGCCTTACCAGTCGTCAGACCTCGCATGGCGTCTTGTATTTCTTCTAGTGTAAAGTCCCCCTCTAGCATATCCCTATCCTCAGCACACAGTTGGGGGTGCGTCACCTCCTGTAGGTATACTGCAAGCTCCTGGGGTGAGTACTGTATCACTGAACTATACAAGTCTTGATAGAATTCCTGGAATCTATCAATAATGTCCGGCGACTTTTCTTTTATCTCTCCATCCGACCCTTTGATGCGGAGGACTGGCGGGGCTGAGGCATTATTCCTGGCAATATGGGCGAGTAGCTTACCTGCCTGACCCCCCTGCTCAAAAGACTGTTGTTTAAGAAAAAAAAGTTTTCGGTCGCTCTTCACCTGCAGGTGTTGCATGTATTGCCGCCCCTTAAGGAGCCAGTCTAGCCTGTTAACCTCAGAAGGGCTGCCAGTGAAAGCAGTCTCAGCTACCTTGCAAGCCTCCTGAAGCTTTACTTCCGTACGGTGAGATTCTTTTTTAATAAATGCTATGGATGATTTAATGCATCCCCTTAGGTAAGCTTTTAACGTTTCCCAAAGCAGTAGCTCGTCAGTGGTGTCTCCCTGCACTTCAAAAAACATATGGAGTTGCACATAATGTAGTTTAAACCAGGTAATAAGCACATCTTCACCAGTGAGATCCGCCCTGCCATTGAGACATATAATTTTTTCCATATCTCTAATTTTTTTTTTTTATTTCCTTTATTTTTGGAACCACGTTGTCACGAGGGTGTCAAGAACCACGCCTGACTCCGTTATACCCGGGGTCAGGAAGTCGCAGCGGTTGGCTGCGCGCTCTATGTAAGATAGGGCTGTTTTCTTATGGTAGCTTTCTCGGTTTGCTTTGCAACCCTTTTTGGCTCACTCAGGGATCCGTAGCTCCTTCTCCTCAGCTGTTTCTTGTCCAGCACTCCCAACCTCCTTATATTCCCATCTCACACTTCTCTGGTTGCCAGATATAGAGCTTCCTGCCTGGACATCTATTCTGACCCTCTGGATCTGTGTTGCTGCGTTCTCTGGTTGTTGGTCCAGAACGTTACCCTCTGGATCCCTGTTGGACGTTTGTGGTCTGCTGTGGTCGCCCACCTGGGTGTATGTGTTTGTCTGTTTTGTCTGTCCTCTCCCTGGTGTTTTCCCTCTTAGTGTCAGTGGTGCGGACTAGCGATCCCACCGGCCCGTTCACTATCTAGGGCTCATTTTAGGGAAAGCCAGGGATTAGGCACGTGATCGCCGCACGGGTGAGGAACCCGTCTAGGGACGTCAGGGCAGTCAGGTGCCAGCCGCAAGGTGAGTTAGGGGTCACCACCTTTCCCTCTCCCTTGGGCAGGGCTTTCCCTTTTCCCTCCCTGTGCGTGACGCCGGTCATTACATTATATCTGGCCCTTATTTTGTGTAGGTAAAAAAAAATATATATATTTTTTTTACCTACTTAGAATCCAGTATGGATCCAATTGCTGCTCTGTCCAAGCACTTTCATGGCCTGTCTTTGGAGGTGGCAGGATTGAAGGCGTCGGTCCTCCAGCAACAGCAGCAATTACAACTGACCGCAAGCCCAGCGGTTGCTACTGGTAACCAGGTTGTTGCGGAACCCAAGGTTCCTCTCCCTGACAGATTTTCTGGGGGAAGGGACAAGTTTTTGACATTCAGTGAGGCCTGTAAGTTATACTTTAAACTGCGCCCTTACTCCTCTGGTAATGAAGAACAGCGGTGGGGGTTGTTATTTCCCTGCTGCAGGGGGATCCGCAGTCCTGGGCGTTCTCTTTACCCACTGATTCCCAGGCTCTTTGGTCAGT
Organism: Bufo bufo; assembly: GCF_905171765.1. NCBI lineage: Eukaryota > Metazoa > Chordata > Amphibia > Anura > Bufonidae > Bufo > Bufo bufo. The sequence goes on along the minus strand of NC_053391.1, from coordinate 680,481,816 downwards.
GGATGAGTTTTTCGGGGCCTTGGGTCTCATATATGACGACCCTGACAGAGTCGCACTGGCTGAATCAAGATTACGGAGACTCTTACAAGGAGAGCGGCCGGTAGAGGAGTATTGCTCTGAATTCCGTAGGTGGGCTACGGATACCCAATGGAACGACCCGGCTCTCAGGAGTCAGTTCTGCTCTGGGTTATCCGAAAGGGTTAAGGATGCACTTGCATTATATGAGACCCCCTTTTCCCTTGATGCGGTTATGTCCCTTTCTATCCATATAGATAGACGCCTTAGGGACAGGTTGAAAAAACCGGAGCAATTGGTAACCCCTCCCAAGCAGCAGTTAGTCTGTACGGACTTAGACAAGTCTATGCAGCTAGGAGGAACTACTCGTCAGGTCCGTCCTCCTGAGGCTCGCCGTAGGCGTGGGGTTTGTTTTTTTTGTGGGGAGAGGGGTCATTTCATTAATGTCTGTCCTTCTTTCCTCAGAAACAAAAAGACCGTCGGAAAACTACTAACCCCAAATCTAGTTATGCCTTTCGGTCTGACCAATGCTCCTGCCGTCTTTTAACATTTCGTAAATGACATTTTTAGTCATCTAATCGGCAGGTTTGTGGTAATATATTTTAATTTATTCGTCTGATCTGAAAACACATGAGGTGCATGTCAGACAGGTACTGCAGGTCCTACGGACGAATAAATTATATGCTAAAATTGAAAAATGTGTCTTCGCCGTTCAAGAGATACAATTCCTAGGTTATTTTTTATCTGCTTCAGGTTTCCATATGGATCCTGGGAAGGTCCAGGCAATTTTAGATTGGGATCTTCCTGAGAACCTCAAAGCACTGCAACGGTTCTTGGGCTTCGCGAATTTCTATAGGAAATTCATTAAAAATGATTCCGTTATTGTAAAACCCCTTACTGACATGACTAGGAAGGGGACTGATTTTTCTAAATGGTCTGACGCCGCTAAAGTTGCTTTTTCCTCTCTAAAAGAGAGGTTTACCTCAGCACCTGTACTAGTCCAACCTGATGTCTCTCAGCCTTTTATTGTTGAAGTCGATGCGTCAGAGGTGGGAGTGGGGGCGGTGCTGTCTCAGGGTCCGTCTCCTGGCAAATGGCGTCCTTGTGCTTTCTTTTCTAAAAAACTATCTGCAGCAGAAAAGAACTAAGATATTGGCAATAGGGAACTGTTAGCTATTAAACTAGCGTTTGAAGAATGGCGTCACTTTTTAGAGGGGGCAATCCACCCCGTCACTGTGATTACGGACCACAAAAATCTTCTGTACCTCGAATCAGCTAAGCGTCTCACCCCTAGACAAGCTAGGTGGTCGCTATTTTTTACCAGGTTTAACTTTGTTATTACTTATCGTCCTGGGGCAAAAAATACCAAGGCGGATGCACTATCTCATTGTTTCCCTGGAGGGGGTAATGTGGGTGATCCGGTACCCATTCTACAAAGAGGAGTGGTTGTTTCTGCGGTACACTCTGTTCTGGAGGGGAAGGTGTTAGAGGCCCAGGGGGACGCCCCGGTCTCTTGCCCCTCAGAGAAATTGTTTGTACCGTTGAACCTGCGCTTCGAATTATTAAAGGAACATCATAATTCGGCACTTGCTGGGCACCCGGGTAGTAAAGCAACCTTGGATCTTTTGTCTCGTCGTTTTTGGTGGCCAAGGTTGCGTCAGGATGTAATGGATTGTGTGTCTACTTGTTCTACCTGTGCGCGCGCAAAAGTTTCGCATACACGTCCTGCAGGGTCTCTATTACCACTCGTCATTCCCAATAGACCATGGACACATCTGTCAATGGATTTTATCACTGACTTACCTTTGTCTGCGGGTAAAACAGTTATTTTGGTAGTAGTAGACAGGTTTAGCAAAATGGTACACTTCGTTGCGTTACCCGCACTACCTAATGCTAAGACTCTTGCTCAGGTATTCATCAGTGAAATCGTGAAGCTTCACGGGGTCCCTTCCGATGTTGTTTCGGATCGGGGTACCCAGTCTATTTCTAAATTTTGGAAAGCTTTTTGTTCTCGTTTGGGGGTACACTTGTCGTTTTCCTCAGCTTTCCATCCTCAGTCGAATGGACAGACTGAGCATACCAACCAAAACCTTGAGACATATCTAAGATGTTTTGTGTCTGAAAACCAAGAGTTGTGGTCATCATATTTACCGTTAGCTGAGTTTGCCATAAATAATCGTCGTCAGGAATCCACTGGCAAGTCACCATTTCTTGGTGCATATGGTTTTCATCCCCAATTCTGTACTTTCAAAGAGGGGGGGTCTTCTGGGGTTCCCGAAGAGGAACGGTTTTCGTCATCTCTTTCATCGGTATGGCAGAAGGTGCAAGCTAACTTGAAAAATATGGGAGGTAAATACAAATGCATGGCTGATAAGAGACGGTCGCCAGGTCCGGACCTAGGAGTGAATGACTATGTGTGGTTGTCTACTAGGAATATTAAATTAAAGGTTCCCTCTTGGAAACTGGGTCCTAGGTTCATTGGCCCTTACAAAATTGTAGCCATCATCAACCCCGTGGCTTTTCGCCTGGAGCTACCTCAGACTTTTAAAATCCATAACGTTTTTCATAAGTCGTTACTCAAAAAATATGTTCCACCTCTAGAACCGTCACCGCTGCCACCCCCTCCTGTTGTTGTGGATGGTAATCTAGAATTTCAGATATCCAAAATTGTTAATTCTCGTCGGGTCCGCCGCTCTCTTCAATATCTGGTGCATTGGAGAGGTTACGGTCCCGAGGAAAGAATATGGGTTCCTGCGTCTGAGGTAAACGCTGACAGGCTAGTTCGGGCTTTTCATGCCTCTCATCCTGAGAGACCTGGTCCTGAGTGTCCGGAGGCCCCTCGTAGAGAGGGGGGTACTGTCACGAGGGTGTCAAGAACCACGCCTGACTCCGTTATACCCGGGGTCAGGAAGTCGCAGCGGTTGTCTGCGCGCTCTATGTAGTAAGATAGGGCTGTTTTCTTATGGTAGCTTTCTGGGGTTGCTTTGCAACCCTTTTTGGCTCACTCAGGGATCTGTAGCTCCTTCTCCTCAGCTGTTTCTTGTCCAGCACTCCCAACCTCCTTATATTCCCCTCTCACACTTCTCTGGTTGCCAGATATAGAGCTTCCTGCCTGGACATCTATTCTGACCCTCTGGAGCTGTGTTACTGCGTTCTCTGGTTGTTGGTCCAGAACGCTACCCTCCGGATCCCTGTTGGACCTTTGTGGTCTGCTGTGGTCGCCCACCTGGGATTATATGTTTGTCTGTATTGTCTGTCCTCTCCCTGGTGTTTTCCCTCTTAGTGTCAGTGGTGCGGACTAGCGATCCCACCGGCCCGTTCACTATCTAGGGCTCATTTTAGGGAAAGCCAGGGTTTAGGCACATGATCGCCGCACGGGTGAGGAACCCGTCTAGCAGGGATCTCAAGTCTCCCGGAGGTTCAGGGAGTCTCCCGCTATTAGATGTGAGACAATATCTCCCGGAAAGGTTTACTGATAGCAGAGCAGAGAGATAAGAGAAGTGACAGGACAGAGTTTAGATTACAACTTGAATTAACCCTTTAGGGTCAAATTGGCTTCTCAAGGAGATATATATGTTAAAGGCATCCCTCCTTCTGTCTCATTCAGTAGCTCTAGAACTATTGACAGAGATGTATTTTTTTTTAAATACATTTACACATTTAACCCTCCATTTTAATTATATTATTTACCCCAGTGTTAAATTCACCCCCCCCCCCCCCCCCCCCGGATGCTTGTTTTTTCCTACAGTGGGGTAGATAATTACACACAGGGTTTTAAAGAATAAACTTCCTGACTCAGACCAAGAGCCGACTCAGCGAGTCAGCAAGTGAATCGAAGCATCCGCGCATGCGCATTGCGCAACCTAAGCTTCGGTTCACTTGCTTCTTGTCAGCTCAGCGAATGAACCGATTCATGTGAAGATCCGAACTTCCCATCTCTAGTTTACTCGCAGTAAACCTTTCCAGCAACCTGTAGCAGTGTCCGCTTCTCGGAGCGTGCGCACAGTGCAAGAAGAAGCCGATGCCAGCAGTCCGCAACGGCACATCAGGCTGAGCCTGTGCGCACGCGCGGGATCTCAAAGTGGGAGGAGGGAGGGGAGGGAGAGGCGGCACTGAGGAGTAGAAGGCGACGCTGGGCACGAACGGCGATGCGTGCGACCGGGCACCATGCATCCACAGACCTCCCCTGCTTGGGCACCTTAATTCAGTGATTGACAGGTTAGTAAAACCAGTTTTTCCGCAGAATAAAGCCACAAATAGCTTTTATAAGGCCACCTTAGAAATCAGAATGCTACCCTGGACATGAGCAGATGTTTAGCTCACAGGGCTTATAGGTGGTGACAGAATCCCTTTAATCATATACAGAAATATAATAATTTGGGGCAGGGTAATGAGCCCAGTCCTCCACACCATAGAGCAAAGTGTGCAGATACTGCATATGTTTTGGAAAATTTTATAAAAATGTCATGAAAGAAAACCTCCCTGAAATGAGTTTTTGCAGGTTGGGATGTCTGCGTCTAGGGACGTCAGGGGAGTCAGGTACCAGCCGCAAGGTGAGTCAGGGGTCACCACCTTTCCCTCTCCCTTGGGCAGGGCTTTCCCTTTTCCCTCCCTGTGCGTGACGCCGGTCATTACACACGTTCATCTGAACGTAGTCTCTAGGATTTGGAGTAATGTTAATGCCTAAATACTTAACCGGATCATTGATCCTTTTATTTTCACGTGGTCCCGGTCTAAAATCATACAGAGGATCAATCAGGACACAGGCGGATTTAGACTAATTTATTCTAAGTCCAGCATATTTACTGTACTGATCAAAAACTTGAAAAATCCTTGTTAGTGAACCATGTGAACCCACAAACAACATAATATAATCTGCATAAAGAGCAATTTTTTCCTCATATCTACCAAACGTAAACCCTACAATTTCTTTATCCTGCCTGATCATATCTGCGAGGGGTTCCATGGCTATAACAAAAAGCAGGGGAGAGAGGGGACAACCCTGTCTAACTCCCTTCCAATATGTATATTATCCGAATGTTCTCCATTTACTGACACCCTTGCTGAAATATCGGTGTACAGTAATTTTACCCAGGATACAAAGCTTTCACCAAATCCCATTTTCTTCAGGGTGTTAATTAAGAAGGGCCATTCTACCGTATCAAAAGCCTTTGAAGCGTCTATGGTCACAATCATTCGCTCCCCGCAATTTGTAGGTACAATTTCAGTGTTCACAAATTAACGCATAAGATTGTCAGTTGTGGTCTTTCCTGCCATGAATCCCGTCTGATCCTCATGAATAAGCCCCGAGACCACACTCCTGAGTCTGGCTGCCAATACCCTAGCTAGTATTTTATTATCAGTATTAATCAATGAAATAGGGCGGTATGAATCCAGGAAAGCTGGATCCTTTCCAGGTTTTAAAATGAGTGTAATTAGGTCTTCTCGTAGAGAATCTGGCAGTTTTCCCACCTTCCTCGATTCCCCCCACATACTGAGCAGTTTCGGAATTAATATTTCTTTATTTTGTACATATACCTAGAACGGAATGCCGTCTAGTCCCGGGGCCTTGTTTTTAGTGATCCTAGAAAGTGTATCATCAACACTTCAGGTTTAATGAAGACTTAGGCCTCTTTCAGACGGGCGTTGCGGGAAAAGGTGCGGGTGCGTTGCGGGAACATGCACGATTTTTCCGCGCGAGTGCAAAATATTGTAATGCGTTTTGCACTCGCGTGAGAAAAATCGCGCATGTTCGGTAGCCAAACCCGAACTTCTTCACAGAAGTTCGGGTTTGGGTTAGGTGCTGGGTAGATTGTATTATTTTCTGAATACAGAATGCATAGTACAATAGCGCTGGAGGGGTTAAAAAAAAATAAAAAATTATTTAACTCACCTTAATCTGCTTGCTGGCGCAGCCCGGCTTCTCTTCTGTCTTCTTCTTTGCTGATTGCAGGAAAAGGACCTGTGGTGACGTCACTCCGGTCATCACATGATCCATCACCATGGTAAAAGATCATGTGACGGACCATGTGATGACCGGAGTGATGTCACCACAGGACCTTTTCCTGCACACAGCAAAGATGAAGACAGAAGAGAAGCCGGGCTGCGCCAGCAAGTGGATTAAGGTGAGTTTAATTATTTTTTATTTTTTTTTAACCCCTCCAGCGCTATTTTACTTTGCATTCTGTATTCAGAATGCTATTATTTTCCCTTATAACCATGTTATAAGGGAACATAATACAATCTACCCAGCACCTAATGATCGGGTCTCCATCCCGATCGTCTCTGGGCAACCGTGCGTGAAAATCGCACCGCATCCGCACTTGCTTGCGATTTTCACGCAACCCCATTCATTTCTATGGGGCCTGCGTTACGTGAAAAATGCACAAAGAGGAGCATGCAGCGATTTTCACGCAACGCACAAGTGATGCGTGAATATCACCGCTCATGTGAACAGCCCCATAGAAATGAATGGGTCGGTATTCAGTGCGGGTGCAATGCGTTCACCTCACGCATCGCATCCGCACACAATACTCGCCCGTGTGAATGGGGCCTTAAAGCTACACAGTCTCATGAGTAACCGGCCCAGATAAAAGGGGTGATCCATCAACAGTTTCCATGTCTATAGGTGCCGTCTTAGTTAACAATGTAATATTATTTTCATGAGCGAAGGTTATGTCCATGAAGTTACCACCGGCCCCACAGTCTAGCATAGCAGAACAAGAAATCTCATGTGTGTCAGTGCAGATGTGGATTGGCAGAATAAAATGAGCTTTTATCTTGTCATCACCCAGAGCTAAAGGAGAATAGAATTTATTTTTGAGTCCAAACGATATGATGTTTCTGGTTTAATCTGTTTTGTTACTTCCGTAACTTCCGTGTTTGGGCATTTTATAGCATAATGCCCTGACTCCCCACAGTAAAGACAAAGATTTTCTGTAAACCGTCTCTCTTTTTCTGCTGTAGTTAGAGATTTCCGTAAAGCATCAATCTGCATTGGTTCATGATATCTTGCTAAGTTGATTGACTGAAGGAATAGGTAGGTCTATTTCCCGACGCCCAGAGTTTTTCCCTTCTCCTTTCAGAAAGTCTCTGATCAACTCGGATACACAATTGAATAAAGTCCTCCAAATCCTCCGGGGCTTCCGCTCTAGCAAGCTCATCTTTTACTTGTTCTGAAAGTCCTCGCCGAAACTGGCTTTTCTGGTATCATCTACCCAGCGGCGGAATTCTGCAGTGTATTCATCAACTGAACATTTCCTATATACACTGCTCAAAAAAATAAAGGGAACACAAAAATAACATCCTAGATCTGAATTAATTAAATATTCTTCTGAAATACTTTGTTCTTTACATAGTTGGATGTGCTGACAACAAAATCACACAAAAATTAAAAAATGGAAATCAATTTTTTAACCCATGGAGGTCTGGATTTGGAGTCACACTCAAAATTAAAGTGGAAAAACACACTACAGGCTGATCCAACTTTGATGTAATGTCCTTAAAACAAGTCAAAATGAGGCTCAGTAGTGTGTGTGGCCTCCACGTGCCTGTATGATCTCCCTACAACGCCTGTGCATGCTCCTGATGAGGTGGCGGACGGTCTCCTGAGGGATCTCCTCCCAGACCTGGACTAAAGCATCTGCCAACTCCTGGACAGTCTGTGGTGCAACGTGACGTTGATGGATAGAGCGAGACGTCATGTCCCAGATGTGCTCAATTGGATTCAGGTCTGGGGAACGGGCGGGCCAGTCCATAGCATCAATGCCTTCATCTTGCAGGAACTGCTGACACACTCCAGCCACATGAGGTCTAGCGTTGTCTTGCATTAGAAGGAACCCAGGGCCAACCGCACCAGCATATGGTCTCACAAGGGGTCTGAGGATCTCATCTCGGTACCTAATGGCAGTCAGGCTACCTCTGGCGAGCACATGGAGGGCTGTCTCCAAAGAAATGCCACCCCACACCATTACTGACCCAATGCCAAACCAGTCATGCTGGAGGATGTTGCAGGCAGCAGAACGTTCTCCACGGCGTCTCCAGACTCTGTCACGTCTGTCACATGTGCTCAGTGTGAACCTGCTTTCATCTGTGAAGAGCACAGGGCGCCAGTGGCGAATTTGCCAATCTTGGTGTTCTCTGGCAAATGCCAAACGTCCTGCACGGTGTTGGGCTGTAAGCACAACCCCCACCTGTGGACGTTGGGCCCTCATATCACCCTCATGGAGTCTGTTTCTGACCGTTTGAGCAGACACATGCACATTTGTGGCCTGCTGGAGGTCATTTTGCTGGGCTCTGGCAGTGCTCCTCCTGTTCCTCCTTGCACAAAGGCGGAGGTAGCGGTCCTGCTGCTGGGTTATTGCCCTCCTACAGCCTCCTCCACGTCTCCTGATGTACTGGCCTGTCTCCTGGTAGCGCCTCCATGCTCTGGACACTACGCTGACACACACAGCAAACCTTATTGCCACAGCTCGCATTGATGTGCCATCCTGGATAAGCTGCACTACCTCAGCCACTTGTGTGGGTTGTAGACTCCGTCTCATGCTACCACTAGAGTGAAAGCACCGCCAGCATTCAAAAGTGACCAAAACATCAGCCAGGAAGCATAGGAACTGAGAAGTGGTCTGTGGTCACCACCTGCAGAACCACTCCTTTATTGGGGGTGTCTTGCTAATTGCCTATAATTTCCACCTGTTGTCTATCCCATTTGCACAACAGCATGTGAAATTGATTGTCACTCCGTGTTGCTTCCTAAGTGGACAGTTTGATTTCACAGAAGTGTGATTGACTTGGAGTTACATTGTGTTGTTTAAGTGTTCCCTTTATTTTTTTGAGCAGTGTATAAGAGATAGTGGAGAGGTGTAAAAGGTGGTAATGCACCTCTGGGGAGTTACACACACAACACGAAATAGGCTGTGTACAGGTGTATGAACTATTGTAGTGACTTGGTGGTTCACTGCTAAAGGGTTAATGCCATGGCTCACTGTTAAACTTCTGAGATGCTCACTATGCCCTTACAGTGGTACAAATGGCTAATGTGAGGCACTATGTATTCCAAAAGGCTATGTATGGGTAGGAAACAGTTAACTGGCAGCCCTTAGTAGTAGTTGCTGGGTGGTGGGCAAAGAGAAAGGACGTGGATGCTGCTGTTTTTTATTATTTATTTATACTCACCTATATAGCGCTGACATATTCCACAGTGCTTTACTGACATTAGCATCAACCTGTCCCCAATGGAGCTCACAATTAGTGTTGAGCGAAGCGAGCTTCAGTTGCTTAATTCGAAGTAGCTTCGTTCAAAACTTCGGAATAATACTGTACGGAGATTCGTCTCCGTACAGTATTAGAGTTTATTTGCTCCGATGAGCCGAAGGAAGTTATTCGCGAAGTCGCGCATGACTTCTTTGAATAACTTCGGTAGTTGATTTTTAAAGTGGAAAATCACTTTAAAACTTGAAACCAAACTTCGCTTTGGTTCCGACTTGTATCTTGGAATCGAAGCCAAGCTCGGTCTAAAGTTTTAAAGTGATTTTCCACTTTAAAAATCAACTACTGGAGTTGTTCAAAAAAAGTCACGCGCGACTTCACAAATAACTTCCTTCGGCTCATCGGAGCCCATACATTCTAATACTGTACGGAGACGGATCTCCGTACAGTATTATTCCGAAGTTTTGAACGAAGCGACTTCAGATGAAGCATCCGAAGCTCGCTTCGCTCAACACTACTCACAATCTAAGGTGTGTAAGCCAGACAAGCTACAGCAGGAGGAAGGAATCCTTCTCCAGGGAGACACCATCCCTGTGACTGAAGCTTCCAGAAAAGAAACTATGCTAAGAGCCAAGCTCAGAGGGAAAGAAGCATTGAATTATTGCAGAAGGTTGAGGACCATTTAAGGGCTGTGCTTGGGACAAGTCAGTAAAGGTAACGCACTCATACGGCTTTAGACTTTACTGCAGGTGGTTTGGGTTATATTGCTTCCCTCGCCTACCACATTACTGAGACGAACTGGCCATCTGATAAAGGACTGCACCCCCACAGTCGGGCATTGATGAAAGATATTGAGGAATTGTACGCCGCTGGTCAAGTGGGAAGATTGTAAAAGTCTATAAAAAGAACCACCAACATCGCCGCCTCCTATTCTCCTCCTCTGAGAAAAATCTACTGTGTGATATACCTGATTACTGTGCCTACTGCTTCTATTTGAACTGCAACCCCCATCATCTGTTTAGTAAAGGAAAGACTTTATTTTACTATAACCAACCCGGCCTGGTCATTTCTGATCAGAATGCCTGTTCTCCTGCCTTGCATCCCACTACCCATTCATCTAACATCAAGGGCCTCCCCCACCACCAGGCAGAAGACCCCAAAGTCCAGGGGAAGGGTTTCTACCCTCACATCACTGTATGAGTGACCTGGGGGAGGGATGGAGCAGGGAGGAACACTGTGAGGACTATGACCACCCTCATTGCCGCCGCCGCCACCTCGCCATCCTCCTTTCCACCCCATGCCTCCCCTGTAGGCGGGCAATGCACATTGGGATGTGTTTCCAATTGAAATCAATGGGGTGCTGCTTGTGGGTGTATTTCTGTGTGTAATACCTGCCAAAATGCACATGAGAAAAAACTGTATGAATGCATTAGTGTCAGCAGAGTGCCTATTATGTATCATGTCAGCAGAGTGCCCCATATGTATCATGTCAGCGGAGTGCCTCTTATGTATCATGTCAGCAGAGTGCCCCTTATGTATCATGTCAGCAGAGTGCCCCTTATGTATCATGTCAGCAGAGTGCCCCTTATGTATCATGTCAGCAGAGTGCCCCTTATGTATCATGTCAGCAGAGTACCCCTTATGTATCATGTCAGCAGAGTGCCCCTTATGTATCATGTAAGCAGAGTGCCCTCTATGTAATGTGTCAGCAAAGTGCCCCATATGTATCATGTCAGCAGAGTGCCGCCTTATGTATCATGTCAGCAGAGTGCCCTCTATGTAATGTGTCAGCAGAGTGCCCTCTATGTACTGTGTCAGCAGAGTGCCCCTTGACTATCATGTCAGCAGAGTGCCGCCTTATGTATTATGTCAGCAGAGTGCTGCCTTATGTATTATGTCAGCAAAGTCCCCTCTATGTATTGTCAACAGAGTGCCGCCTTTTGTATCATGTCAGCAGAGTGCCCCCTATGTATTGTGTCAGCAGAGTGCCCCCTATGTATTGTGTCAGCAGAGTGCCCCGTGTCTATCATGTCAGCAGGGTGTCCTCTATAGACTGAGCCACCATTGCCTAACTATTGTTAGTATCAGCAGAGTGCCCCCTATTGTTAGTATCAGCAGAGTGCCCCCTATTGTTAGTATCAGCAGAGTGCCCCCTATTGTTAGTATCAGCAGAGTGCCCCCTATTATTAATATCAGCAGAGTGCCCCTATTGTTAGTATCAGCAGAGTGCCCCCTATTGTTAATATCAGCAGAGTGCCCCCTATTGTTAGTATCAGCAGAGTGCTCCCTATTGTTAGTATCATCAGAGTGCTCCCTATTGTTAGTATCAGCAGAGTGCCCCCTATTGTTAGTATCAGCAGAGTGCTCCCTATTGTTAGTATCAGCAGAGTGCCCCCTATTGTTAGTATCAGCAGAGTGCCCCCTATTGTTAGTATCAGCAGAGTGCTCCCTATTGTTAGTATCAGCAGAGTGCTCCCTATTGTTAGTATCAGCAGAGTGCCCCCTATTGTTAGTATCAGCAGAGTGCTCCCTATTGTTAGTATCAGCAGAGTGCCCCCTATTGTTAGTATCAGCAGAGTGCCCCCTATTGTTAATATCAGCAGAGTGCCCCCTATTGTTAATATCAGCAGAGTGCCCCTATTGTTAGTATCAGCAGAGTGCCCCCTATTGTTAGTATCAGCAGAGTGCCCCCTATTGTTAGTATCAGCAGAGTGCCCCCTATTGTTAGTATCAGCAGAGTGCCCCCTATTGTTAGTATCAGCAGAGTGCCCCCTATTGTTAGTATCAGCAGAGTGCCCCCTATTATTAATATCAGCAGAGTGCCCCTATTGTTAGTATCAGCAGAGTGACCCCTATTGTTAATATCAGCAGAGTGCCCCCTATTGTTAGTATCAGCAGAGTGCCCCTATTGTTAGTATCAGCAGAGTGCCCCCTATTGTTAATATCAGCAGAGTGCCCCCTATTGTTAGTATCAGCAGAGTGCTCCCTATTGTTAGTATCAGCAGAGTGCCCCCTATTGTTAGTATCAGCAGAGTGCCCCCTATTGTTAGTATCAGCAGAGTGCTCCCTATTGTTAGTATCAGCAGAGTGCCCCCTATTGTTAGTATCAGCAGAGTGCCCCCTATTGTTAGTATCAGCAGAGTGCCCCCTATTGTTAGTATCAGCAGAGTGCCCCCTATTGTTAATATCAGCAGAGTGCCCCTATTGTTAGTATCAGCAGAGTGCCCCCTGATGTTAGTATCAACAGAGTGCTCCCTATTGTTAGTATCAGCAGAGTGCCCCTATTGTTAGTATCAGCAGAGTGCCCCCTATTGTTAATATCAGCAGAGTGCCCCCTATTGTTAGTATCAGCAGAGTGCTCCCTATTGTTAGTATCATCAGAGTTCTCCCTATTGTTAGTATCAGCAGAGTGCCCCCTATTGTTAGTATCAGCAGAGTGCCCCCTAATGTTAGTATCAGCAGAGTGCCCCCTATTGTTAGTATCAGCAGAGTGCCCCCTATTGTTAGTATCAGCAGAGTGCCCCCTATTGTTAGTATCAGCAGAGTGCCCCCTATTATTAATATCAGCAGAGTGCCCCTATTGTTAGTATCAGCAGAGTGCCCCCTATTGTTAGTATCAGCAGAGTGCCCCTATTGTTAGTATCAGCAGAGTGCCCCCTATTGTTAATATCAGCAGAGTGCCCCCTATTGTTAGTATCAGCAGAGTGCTCCCTATTGTTAGTATCATCAGAGTGCTCCCTATTGTTAGTATCAGCAGAGTGCCCCCTATTGTTAATATCAGCAGAGTGCCCCCTATTGTTAGTATCAGCAGAGTGCTCCCTATTGTTAGTATCATCAGAGTGCTCCCTATTGTTAGTATCAGCAGAGTGCCCCCTATTGTTAGTATCAGCAGAGTGCCCCCTATTGTTAGTATCAGCAGAGTACCCCCTATTGTTAATATCAGCAGAGTGCCCCCTATTGTTAGTATCAGCAGAGTGCCCCTATTGTTAGTATCAGCAGAGTGCCCCCTATTGTTAATATCAGCAGAGTGTCCCCTATTGTTAGTATCAGCAGAGTGCTCCCTATTGTTAGTATCATCAGAGTTCTCCCTATTGTTAGTATCAGCAGAGTGCCCCCTATTGTTAGTATCAGCAGAGTGCCCCCTATTGTTAGTATCAGCAGAGTACCCCCTATTGTTAATATCAGCAGAGTGCCCCCTATTGTTAGTATCAGCAGAGTGCCCCTATTGTTAGTATCAGCAGAGTGCCCCCTATTGTTAATATCAGCAGAGTGTCCCCTATTGTTAGTATCAGCAGAGTGCTCCCTATTGTTAGTATCATCAGAGTTCTCCCTATTGTTAGTATCAGCAGAGTGCCCCCTATTGTTAGTATCAGCAGAGTGCCCCCTAATGTTAGTATCAGCAGAGTGCCCCCTATTGTTAGTATCAGCAGAGTGCCCCCTATTGTTAGTATCAGCAGAGTGCCCCCTATTGTTAGTATCAGCAGAGTGCCCCCTATTATTAATATCAGCAGAGTGCCCCTATTGTTAGTATCAGCAGAGTGCCCCCTATTGTTAGTATCAGCAGAGTGCTCCCTATTGTTAGTATCATCAGAGTTCTCCCTATTGTTAGTATCAGCAGAGTGCTCCCTATTGTTAGTATCAGCAGAGTGCCCCCTATTGTTAGTATCAGCAGAGTGCCCCCTAATGTTAGTATCAGCAGAGTGCCCCCTATTGTTAGTATCAGCAGAGTGCCCCCTAATGTTAGTATCAGCAGAGTGCCCCCTATTGTTAGTATCAGCAGAGTGCCCCTATTGTTAGTATCAGCAGAGTGCCCCCTATTGTTAATATCAGCAGAGTGCCCCCTATTGTTAGTATCAGCAGAGTGCTCCCTATTGTTAGTATCATCAGAGTGCTCCCTATTGTTAGTATCAGCAGAGTGCCCCCTATTGTTAATATCAGCAGAGTGCCCCCTATTGTTAGTATCAGCAGAGTGCTCCCTATTGTTAGTATCATCAGAGTGCTCCCTATTGTTAGTATCAGCAGAGTGCCCCCTATTGTTAGTATCAGCAGAGTGCCCCTATTGTTAGTATCAGCAGAGTGCCCCCTATTGTTAGTATCAGCAGAGTGCCCCCTATTGTTAGTATCAGCAGAGTGCCCCCTATTGTTAGTATCAGCAGAATGCCCCCTAGTGGCACAATTATACAGCCACAAAATTCCAAATGCGCCGTATACACTATTTAGTAAACTAGGTGCAACTCTAACCAACTACTGTGACGAATACCGTACTACGACTGACGTCGGACGTCAACTACGTAGAGCCAGCGAGATACGGTATGGACACGGGTTACCAAGGCGTGACGTTACGCCGTCCCTGAGGAGCGGGTAAGGTCAGTCTTGGTACAGTTTACACCGACACCTCCTGTCCACGCCGGCACCGAGCTGAGAGAGCCTTTTCACTGCCGCAATCAAACAGCGCCTCCTCAGTCCGGGAAAACTGACACCAGTTTCTTGTTTGATATAAGCCCGATCCGCTAACAGGATCATATGGGGTAAGAAACCAACCCGTGGTAGTGTATTACTAGGCCGAAACACGGACGCGGGGATTCGTGATCGAGATACAATACAGCACGAGATTAAATTATATACCGTATTTTTCGCCCCATAAGACGCACTTTTTCTTCCCCCAAAATGGGGGAGAAATGCCCCTGCGTCTTATGGGGCGAATGCTTGCCGTTTTACATCGCAAGCTGCGATGTAGAAGCGAGCGGGGACTCGGGGAGGGACTGGGAGGAGGATCTGGGGGCTGGCAATAGCGGCGGGGCGGTGCAGTCAGTGTAGTATAGCCCCGCCGCTCCGGTATACTAATATAAGATGTCATATTCATTTATTGGTTATTAAACATGCCCCCTCAGTCCTATTACTACCTTACATCCTAATCGCTTCTGTAGAATTCAGGCAGGCCAGGCGGGCGGCAGCGTAACTCTCGTCATGTGCCTGAATGAAGCCGGCGGCGCAGGCAAGTGACGTCAGTGAGAGACGCGCCGGCCGCCCGGCTTGGGCTGCCTGAATTCTACAGAAGCGATTAGGATGGCACAGTTATGGGCTGGGGGGGTCTGTGGATGTCACTGTTATGGGCTGGGGGGGGTCTGTGGATGTCACTGTTATGGGCTGGGGGGTCTGTGGATGGCACATATATAACAGTGCCACCCACAGATCCCCCCAGCCCATAACAGTGCCATCCGCAGATCCCCCCCTGTAACAGTGCCAGCCACAGATCCCCCCATAACAGTGTCAGTCATCCACAGATCCCCCCATAACAGTGTCCGTCATCCACAGATCCCCCCATAACAGTGTCCGTCATCCACAGATCCCCCCCATAACAGTGTCCGTCATCCACAGATCCCCCATAACAGTGTCAGTCATCCACAGATCCCCCCCATAACAGTGTCCGTCATCCACAGATCCCCCCATAACAGTGTCCGTCATCCACAGATCCCCCCCATAACAGTGTCAGTCATCCACAGATCCCCCCATAACAGTGTCCGTCATCCACAGATCCCCCCATAACAGTGTCCGTCATCCACAGATCCCCCCATAACAGTGTCAGTCATCCACAGATCCCCCCATAACAGTGTCAGTCATCCACAGATCCCCCCATAACAGTGTCCGTCATCCACAGATCCCCCCCATAACAGTGTCAGTCATCCACAGATCCCCCCATAACAGTGTCCGTCATCCACAGATCCCCCCATAACAGTGTCCGTCATCCACAGATCCCCCCCATAACAGTGTCCGTCATCCACAGATCCCCCCATAACAGTGTCCGTCATCCACAGATCCCCCCATAACAGTGTCCGTCATCCACAGATCCCCCCATAACAGTGTCCGTCATCCACAGATCCCCCCATAACAGTGTCCGTCATCCACAGATCCCCCCCATAACAGTGTCAGTCATCCACAGATCCCCAGTAATAGTGCCATCCACAGACCACCATTAGTTCCAAACCCACCAAACACACAGCACACCTTTTGGTTAAAAATTTTTTTTTTCTTATTTTCCTCCCCAAAAACCTAGGTGCGTCTTATAGGGCGAAAAATACGGTATTTAATCACCTTAAGGGCGCACTAGAAGTAACACTATACACACAAAGAACATATACAGTGGCGATGGCGTGGTACAAACAGGGTTAAGCAGAACAAAAGTCAGTTTACCAGGTGTAGGAGTCCTGTGGGTTGTGATGAGTTCTTAGCTGTGGTCACATGGGAAGCAGTGATGTCAGCCGGTTGTAGGTCCCTCTAAACACATGGCCCTCCTTCAGAGAAAGACACGCCCGCTTGCTGGCACAAGCCTTTTAACCTGTAGCCGACCCCCCCCTCCCGGCCTCTGGGAGGGGGCCGCTCCCCTTCTGCTGGGCTGGCAGCACATGAGCCACAAAACCGATTAGGGCTCATGGCTCCAGACCAGAATGTCCCAGGGAGGTGGTTCTGGGACCAATGGATTCGTCTGGGTTCCGGCTACCAGTAGAGTCCAAGCGTGGTACCGTTATTTGGTTTCTGTGGGGAGATATGCATATCTCCTCTCCCTGGCATCCCCCCACCAAACTATGACCACGGGCCTGTTCATCGTGGCCACAGGGACCGAAATATGCATCTGGTTTATGTCTGTGATGGACAGCAGATTTATAATTCCTTATCAATTGCCGATTCCATGATGTCTGATAATGTTCATTGAACTGGGGGAATGGCCTAGACCCCCTGCAGAGAGGTTTTTTCTGTTCCATTAGCTGGGTTCCTGGCTGGCTAAATGGAGGTGAGAAATTGTAAACATGTGGACTGCTAGAAGTTCTCTGCCAGTTGGCTGGGCTTTGAAGCAGGGCCCCCCTGTAGAGTTCACTACCTCTGCTATCTGACATAAGATGGCTGGTGTAGGAACATGGCTGACATAAAATAATAATCCATATTCCTCACAACTACCCTCTCTAATATATTTGGTGAATACACCATATAATTACTAGATGTGAGTGCCACCGCGGATCGGGGGTCTGACGGTCAGAGACAACCGGGCTGCGGTATACAATGCAGTATTTTACTCTCTCTATATAAAACATTCAGTCAGTGCTGTGTATATAGTTGGGGGAAGGGCCAGTGCCGTCACCGCCTCTGCGGATCCTGGCAATCACGTGATCACCAGGAATAACGTAAAATATAACAAAGAACAATAAAAATCTAATAAACTACAAAAACAACCCAATAACTCCGCACCCACCAACCGAAACCCCAGACCTGGCACCGTTCTTCTGACCAGAGCGGACGCACATATACAATCGATTTGGGGGTTTCTCTATGTGATGAAGAAAAAATAATAAATAATATATAATAAAATAAAAATTTTATTATAAACCTCAAGTTTATAGTAAAAAAAAATATCACTTTTAGCTACTGCCGCAGTTGTGGAGCTCTCAGTCATTGGTCGGATCTGTTTCTAAACTGCAGACTTCCCGATAATTGTCAGCGGCAGTAGTCACCTCTGTAGACTCCCAGTCATTAAGGGGTTAACAGCATGCCACTGACACCACGTGACCCAGTGAGCTCAGCAGACTGCAGAGCTGCAGCCTGTAACCTGAGCTGCCCGCATCCGCCTGCAGGGAGGTGAAGCCCCGCCCACCGGGGAAGCCCCGCCCACTGGAGGTGTTATGTCAGACACGCCTCTTGTGTCGTCACACGTCTCCTGGACTGCAGGATCAGATACAGTCCCAGCTGGAGGCACATGCGGCTGCAGGCAAGTTGTAGAAGGGAGAAAGAGCACATGTGGCAGACTGGCAGTGCCAACACACCAAGCACAGGAGGAGTGGTGCACCCAGCACAGGAGAACTAGTGCACCCAGCACAGACAGGAGTAGTGACCGTGCCCCTGCACCCAGCACAGAAGGAGTAGTGCACCCAGCACAGGAGGACTAGTGCACCCAGCACAGGAGGACTAGTGCACCCAGCACAGGAGGACTAGTGCACCCAGCACAGGAGGACTAGTGCACCCAGCACAGGAGAACTAGTGCACCCAGCACAAGAAGACTAGTGCACCCAGCACAGGAGGACTAGTGCACCCAGCACAGACAGGAGTAGTGACTGTGCCCCTGCACCCAGCACAGAAGGAGTAGTGAGCGTGCCCCTGCACCCAGCACAGGAGGAGTAGTGAGCGTGCCCCTGCACCCAGCACAGGAGGAGTAGTGACTGTGCCCCTGCACCCAGCATAGGAGGACTAGTGCACCCAGAACAGACAGGAGTAGTGACTGTGCCCCTGCACCCAGCACAGGAGGAGTAGTGAGCGTGCCCCTGCACCCAGCACAGGAGGAGTAGTGAGCGTGCCCCTGCACCCAGCACAGGAGGAGTAGTGAGCGTGCCCCTGCACCCAGCACAGGAGGAGTAGTGAGCGTGCCCCTGCACCCAGCACAGGAGGAGTAGTGAGCGTGCCCCTGCACCCAGCACAGGAGGAGTAGTGAGCGTGCCCCTGCCCATAGAAGATGGGCATCATGCATCTGCTGCTGAGCTCTATGGCCCTGGTTGGCTTTACGGTGGCAGTATGCCAGCTGCTGCGCTCAGTGGCACGCTGGAAGGTGCGCTCAGGACTGGCACAGGATCTGCTGGTAGAAGTTGTGTCCACCCTTCAGTTGAGCTGCTGCACCAGGGAGATGTTCTTATTTGGCACTTTAGGTGGCATCCAACCCTGGCAGGGACTGGCGCTCACCTACCTGCTGACCGTAGTGCACTGCCTGACCTTCCAAGGAGCCACCTGTAACCCATGTGGCAGTTTGGAGCAGTGGCTGCGGGCACAGTCCCCCGGGTCACACATCATCCTGAGGGTGGCAGCACAGTTTATTGGTGCTGCGCTGTCCCGGGTGCTGATGCCCAACATCTGGCTGCTGGGATTCTCCCCTCTGCACGAGTGGAAAGACGGGTGCAGGAGCCCCTTGAATATGGCACCTTGGCAGGGTGCCCTGGTGGAGATGACCTGTGCCCTCAGCCTCTTCCTTGCAATGCACTTTCTACCTCGAGTGAAGTCCCAGTACAGGCCCCATGTGGTGGCCCTGACCATCACCGCTATCGTCTATGAAGGTAAGGAGTGCCAACTATTAACCCTTCATATTCCACCCGCCCGCCATGGGTATCACCACAGAACCACTCAGGGACCAGGTCTGACACCAGTGCCAGTTTAGTTGCCCACTGACGCAATGAATTTATGTAAGAGACTGACCAGTTACACGTAGACTTACTGGTTTGGTATATGTGACTGGTTTGCCAAATCGGTTATTACCACTGGTACAGGTGTAGACGTCGTAGTTTCCAGCGTCGAGGCATGTACAAGTGCTGGGCTGTTTACTGTCAGTGAATGGAAGCATTCTTCAAAACCACCCCCTGACACAAGGGACAAAAATTGCAAACCAGACAGACATGATCAGGACAGCCCCTGGGCGTAAGCAATGATGGGGCTTCCCTTTCACTGACAGCAAGCAGAGATCTTGAAAATAGCAAGGAATTGAAAAATAAGGGTTGCAGAACTTTCTGTGGATGGGATAGGTCATAGGTTACACTACGAGGGACTTGTCCTGACCAGCTCTGACTGTCCTGCGGGTCAGGACCAGATAAACAGGTCCTGCTGGGAGGTATGCGACCTTAGCCCTGGAATGGTCTTGTGACCCTAACACAGCTTAGTACATAGGCTGGATGCCCCCTGCTCTGTGTGTCAGTCCTTACTATAATCCTTGCATTTTATTCCTAAATCCACCAGCTTGCAGCAGACTACGGTATGTAAAAGCTTGCAGCAGTTGCAACTTGACATTGTAATCTTTGTGCCCTTTAAAGAGGAGCCATAACCCAATACTGGGGAATCGCTTACAGGGCAATTCCATAATATTTTTTAAAGTGGCTGCCAACTGGATCGTCACCTTTCACCTGGTAAATAACGGAGACCTTTGTACTTTAATCCTCTCTCCCAGCACATGCCAGGGATTAGCAGTGCTCTCTGTTTCTTGTCGAAGGGTCTGATGTGCAGGACGTGAATTGAGAAGATTGCACAGGAACGTTTCAATGCGACGGCCGGGACGGATCGAGACCCATTCAACTTGAATGGGTCCGTGATCCGTCCGCTCTGCAAAATAATAGAACAAGTTCTATTTTTTTCCGGTGCGGAGGCACGGACAGAAACACCACGGAAGCGCTCCGTAGTGGTTCCGATCCGTATCTCCGTGATTACCGACCCATTCAAGTGAAAGGGTCCGCATCCGTGATATGGAGTGCACGCGGCCACGGGCGCACAACGTTCGTGTGCAAGAGGCCTTATAAAGTGTCACTCCACCCAGAACCTGAACACTCAGCTGGAACTGCGCCGGACCTCAGCATCCTGAACCTCCCTGTGTCCCATTCACCTGAGATATAAGGAGCTGTTTGTTGGGGCCCTCAAGTAGGAGATCTGTTCTTGTAAGATGGAGGGAGCACTGCGGTTGGAGGGGGACTTCACCCTGAGCTCCTCATATCTTCACTTCTTTGAGCGTGACTTTGTGGAGTGGGATATTGATTAAACGATGAGAAAAACGCGGCTACTTTCTTGCGGGAATAGCGCCACACCTGTCCATGGTTGTGTCCGGTGTTGCAGTTCAGTTTTACTGAAGTGAAAGGGACTGAGCTGCAATACCACACATGGACAGGGGGTGGCGTGACTGACATGCCAAAGAGGGTCCGACGTCAACCAGAAGAGCGCCTGACACCCTGTTTACTGAAGCGGAGTATATTTGTCTCTGCTTCATCTGTCCTTTCTGCTGCAGCTCAGGGGGGAGTGTCCTTTCTGCTGCAGCTCAGGGAGGAGTGTCCCTGTGTTTTCCGCTGTAGCTCTTTCCCTGTAACAGCCACAGCTTCTACCAAGAGACATGGCTGATGACCATTAAGCTGAGCATGTGTGCGGCCACCTCAATGAGGTGGATGTAGAAATAAGGAAAAGAACAAACAGCAGGTGGCGCTATACAGATACATTTTATTGAATAGTTCAGCGGCTATACAAAATTTTTAATAACATGCAATTACAAAAGTGTTCAGATCCAGGTGCTGGTTAGAAAAATGTAGGATTTTTTGTATTTTTTTTGTGGCAGAATCCCTTTAAGACTGACATTTAAGACATAGGCCTCTTAATAAATTAGGCCCATCTCTGGAGGTCTGTGAGCATGAAAGTCAAATCTAATAGAACAGTTACTGGTGTAAATTTTTCAGGCTGTTGAGGCTCCACCTCCTCTGCTATGCCCCACCCCTTTTTCACCACTTTTGAGAAGTGCAAAAAGTTGCAAATTTTGGTGGGCACTATAATTTGTGTTTTTCTTTTTATTCCAAGCCACGCAATAGCTTTAATAAATCTGCCCAATTGTATGAACCTGACCTTATGCTTCCTTTTTTATTTATTTTTTTTAACTATTAACGTCCCTCTCCATTATGGTAGGAGGACCGCGGACAGGAGCCTTGTTTAACCCAGCGCTGGCCTTCGCCGTTGTCTTCTTGTGTCAAGGAAACAGCCTCGTGCAGTACATCCTGGTGTACTGGGTCGGCCCGATCATCGGTGAGTACCAGCCAGGGTGAATGGGACCCTATGGATGTGTTGGGTGGGACATAACAAATGCAGTGTGACCAGATGTTTAGTCTTAGCGTTCATTGACATGTCGCGATTTTTGCCACAATTTTAAGAGTGTTATTAGCTGACGTCACAAATCTGACCTGGCGTCTGTCTCCTCGGGGGCGGGGCATACTGGTTTCATGCCTCTGCGGAGGCTAGCAGATTTGGTGTACAGGTATAAATGTGGGACTGTTCAGGATTTCACAGTGCCGAGGGCCACGTGCACCTCCTGCTGGTGACGTGGGGCAGATCTGCTCTGTAGAGCTTCATGTATCTTTCGGTTAGGAAATCAGTGGGGACCTCCTTGTAGAGATACATCATAACAGGCAGGAGCCAATCAGAATAGAGCTACTTTTGGTAGAAAATGAATGCTTACACCTGATTGGTTGCATCAGTTACGCCATTATAATTAACTCCAGTTTGACGTGGTCTTCTCCATTTCCAGGAACGGTCGTCTCCATCGTGATACTGGAACGCTGCATTCCCAAACTGAAGCGAGATAAAACCTCTCATGTCAAAAGAGACTAGAAGATCCCCCGGGATCACATGACCGCACCCTAATAATAACCCGTGCTGCAGCGATCACCGACTCCTGTAATGAAATCTCCTCTTTTATGGATAGTTTATGAATTGTTTTAATGGACTTTTCTTACCTCATTATTTTTGGTGAAGATCATGGACAGCAGGATGGGTTCCTGCACCGCTTCATATAAATGCTGCTCTCATTGGCACCTTGTGGCATTGAAGGACCAAGCAAGATCTGAGCCTTAATCATTAGCTTGTGCCTGATCCTATTGATATTTTTATGAATGTCTCTAAATCCTGCATATAAGGAGGTGACCAACCTGGCGCCCCATGCCAAGCAAATGTATCCAGTGGTGGGTACTCTAAATGCTAAGCCAGTGCTATACAGAGTGCACCACCTTCTGATCCAGTTCTATGCCATGTCCCTGGTGTCCTAGTGGTAGGTACTGTGTTGAGTATGTGGGGACCCAGCGACGGGTAATGTGCCCAACACCTATTGGTACTCACTGTGCCAGGCTTCTAGGTATATACTGATCCCAGTCCGCATAATGTGAAAAGACCCTGGTGGTCCAGTGGTATATGATTTACCCATGTCGGACACAATGTGGCTCGTGACTGCCAAACAAGTGTCCTCTGCTCAGCGAGGGACTATCCAGGACTCCAACACATCTGTGAACCTGACTTCCGATTGAGCAGATTGGCACAGGAAGTGATGTCTATTTCTAAGCGACTGCTGATTGGCTGCTTGCCTGTAACTTCCTGTCAGAAGAGTGAAAGCAGAGGCATGAAGAAGGAGGTGGCTGTGATGTATACAGGCCACGGCTGGGGTTGGTTGTGGTAATAAGCACAATGTTATACATTACTATGAAAGGCCTCATTTACGTCACTAACTGGAGGGGGGGAGGGGGGGGGGTGGAGGGGTTAAGTATGGATGGTGTGGGAGATAACTGGTTCCTAAATGGTCTGTAGCCGTTGTATACCATATGTAGGTAGTGGTGATCTAGTGGTATGTACCACAACCAGTCCCTATAGAATGGTATATAATGTGCTCAATTCATTCAGATCCATTGGTATATACTATGCATAATATGTGATGATCCAGTGGTATGTACTGTGCCTAATATCTGGTAAACAGTGGTATATACTGTGCCTAATATGTGGTGATCCAGCGGTATATACTGTGCCTAATATCTGGTAAACAGTGGTATATACTGTGCCTGATATCTGGTGATCCAGCGGTATATACTGTGCCTAATATCTGTTGATCCAGCGGTATATACTGTGCCTAATATCTGATAAACAGTGGTATATACTGTGCCTAATATCTGTTGATCCAGTGGTATATACTGTGACTAATATTTGGTGATCCAGCAGTGTATACTGTGCCTAATATGTGGTGATCAGGTGGTATATACTGTGCCTAATATCTGGTAAACAGTGGTATATACTGTGCCTAATATCTGATAAACAATGGTATATACTGTGCCTGATATCTGTTGATCCAGTGGTATATACTGTGACTAATATTTGGTGATCCAGCAGTGTATACTGTGCCCGATATCTGTTGATCCAGCGGTATATACTGTGACTAATATCTGGTAAACAGTGGTATATACTGTGCCTAATATGTGGTGATCCAGTGGTATATACTGTGCCTAATAGCTGCTGATCCAGTGGTATATACTGTGCCTAATATCTGGTAAACAGTGGTATATACTGTGCCTAATATGTGGTGATCCAGTGGTATATACTGTGCCTAAAGGCTGCTGATCCAGCGGTATATACTGTGCCTAATATCTGTTGATCCAGCTGTATATACTGTGACTAATATCTGGTGATCCAGCGGTATATACTGTGCCTAATATCTGCTGATCCAGCGGTATATACTGTGACTAATATTTGGTGATCCAGCGGTATATACTGTGCCTAATATGTGGTAAACAGCTGTATATACTGTGCCTAATATGTGGTGATCCAGTGGTATATACTGTGCCTAATATGTGGTGAACCATTGGTATATACTGTGCCTAATATCTGTTGATCCAGCGGTATATACTGTGCCTAATATGTGGTGATCCAGCGGTATATACTGTGCCTATTATCTGTTGATCCAGCGGTATATACTGTGCCTAATATCTGTTGATCCAGCGGTATATACTGTGCCTAATATCTGGTGATCCAGTGGTATATACTGTGCCTATTATCTGTTGATCCAGCGGTATATACTGTGCCTAATATCTGTTGATCCAGCGGTATATACTGTGCCTAATATCTGGTGATCCAGTGGTATATACTGTGCCTAATATGTGGTGATCCAGCGGTATATACTGTGCCTAATATGTGGTGATCCAGTGGTATATACTGTGCCTAATATGTGGTGATCCAGCGGTATATACTGTGCCTAATATCTGGTGATCCAGTGGTATATACTGTGCCTAATATCTGGTGATCCAGTGGTATATACTGTGCCTAATATCTGGTGATCCAGCAGTGTATACTGTGCCTAATATGTGGTGATCCAGCGGTATATACTGTGCCTATTATGTGGTGATCCAGCGGTATATACTGTGCCTAATATGTGGTGATCCAGTGGTATATACTGTGCCTAATATCTGTTGATCCAGTGGTATATACTGTGCCTAATATCTGTTGATCCAGCGGGATATACTGTGCCTAATATCTGCTGATCCAGTGGTATATACTGTGCCTAATATGTGGTGATCCAGTGGTATATACTGTGCCTAATATGTGGTGATCCAGCAGTGTATACTGTGCCTAATATGTGGTGATCCAGCGGTATATACTGTGCCTAATATGTGGTGATCCAGTGGTATATACTGTGCCTAATATGTGGTGATCCAGCGGTATATACTGTGCCTAATATCTGGTGATCCAGTGGTATATACTGTGCCTAATATCTGGTGATCCAGCAGTGTATACTGTGCCTAAAGGCTGCTGATCCAGTGGTATATACTGTGCCTAAAGGCTGCTGATCCAGCGGTATATACTGTGCCTAATATCTGTTGATCCAGCTGTATATACTGTGACTAATATCTGGTGATCCAGCGGTATATACTGTGCCTAATATCTGCTGATCCAGCGGTATATACTGTGACTAATATTTGGTGATCCAGCGGTATATACTGTGCCTAATATGTGGTAAACAGCTGTATATACTGTGCCTAATATGTGGTGATCCAGTGGTATATACTGTGCCTAATATGTGGTGAACCATTGGTATATACTGTGCCTAATATCTGTTGATCCAGCGGTATATACTGTGCCTAATATGTGGTGATCCAGCGGTATATACTGTGCCTATTATCTGTTGATCCAGCGGTATATACTGTGCCTAATATCTGTTGATCCAGCGGTATATACTGTGCCTAATATCTGGTGATCCAGTGGTATATACTGTGCCTAATATGTGGTGATCCAGCGGTATATACTGTGCCTAATATGTGGTGATCCAGTGGTATATACTGTGCCTAATATGTGGTGATCCAGCGGTATATACTGTGCCTAATATCTGGTGATCCAGTGGTATATACTGTGCCTAATATCTGGTGATCCAGTGGTATATACTGTGCCTAATATCTGGTGATCCAGCAGTGTATACTGTGCCTAATATGTGGTGATCCAGCGGTATATACTGTGCCTATTATGTGGTGATCCAGCGGTATATACTGTGCCTAATATGTGGTGATCCAGTGGTATATACTGTGCCTAATATCTGTTGATCCAGTGGTATATACTGTGCCTAATATCTGTTGATCCAGCGGGATATACTGTGCCTAATATCTGCTGATCCAGTGGTATATACTGTGCCTAATATGTGGTGATCCAGTGGTATATACTGTGCCTAATATGTGGTGATCCAGCAGTGTATACTGTGCCTAATATGTGGTGATCCAGCGGTATATACTGTGCCTAATATGTGGTGATCCAGTGGTATATACTGTGCCTAATATGTGGTGATCCAGCGGTATATACTGTGCCTAATATCTGGTGATCCAGTGGTATATACTGTGCCTAATATCTGGTGATCCAGCAGTGTATACTGTGCCTAATATGTGGTGATCCAGCGGTATATACTGTGCCTAATATGTGGTGATCCAGCGGTATATACTGTGCCTAATATGTGGTGATCCAGTGGTATATACTGTGCCTAATATCTATTGATCCAGCGGGATATACTGTGCCTAATATCTGCTGATCCAGCGGTATATACTGTGCCTAATATCTGGTAAACAGTGGTATATAGTGTGCCTAATATGTGGTGATCCAGCGGTATATACGGTTAAGGAAATTATCCAGCTTTTCTGAAAGTGGATATAAAATTCATAAGATGTTTTAATTTTCTCTGTATACGTGATATATTGTGGTGACATTTGGAAAAGAACAAGCGTAAGCTAAAAACCTATAGAAGTGAACTGTGTGTTAAGATAAGATAAGGTTTGTCGAACTACTAACAAAATTAGCATCTCTTGCTAAAAAACCTAAACTCATTAGTTAACACATTTTTGCTAAAGTGAAACTGGTAAAATACTAACCAATCAATAGATGGATTCAAAAGCCATTATTGAAATGGCGGAATGGGTGCGGACCCATTCATTCTCTATGGGGACGGAATGGATGCGGACAGCACACAGTGTGCTGTCTGCAGCCGCAATTGCGGAGCGCGGCCCCGATTTTGGGTCCGCAGCTCCGCAAAAAGATAGAGCATGTCCTATTCTTGTCCGCAGCTTGTGGACAAGAATAGGCATTTCTATGGGGGCGCCGGGCTGGTGTGTTGCGGACCCGCAATTTGCAGATCCGCAACACACCACGGACGTGTGAATGCAGCCTAAACCAATCATGTTTTACTTTGAGGGGTTACACCCTTTGAACTGTGTATAAATATAGGGTCCAAGACACTTTCATGTTGGGTTCCTGACAAGGTTTTGAACTATACTCAGACTTCTGTCATTTTCCTTCGTCGACGTCATTCACCTGAACACGAGGCAACGATCATCACGTGGCTGACCCTTGGCCTGCCACAACAATACTGTGCCTAAAATCTGGTGATCCAGCGGTATATACTGTGCCTGATATCTGGTGATCCAGCGGTATATACTGTGCCTGATATCTGGTGATCCAGCGGTATATACTGTGCCTATTATCTAATGATCCAGCGGTATATACTGTGACTAATATCTGGTGATCCAGCGGTATATACTGTGCCTAATATCTGGTGATCCAGTGGTATATACTGTACCTAATATCTGGTGATCCAGCGGTATATACTGTGCCTGATATCTGGTGATCCAGCGGTATATACTGTGCCTATTATCTAATGATCCAGCGGTATATACTGTGCCTATTATCTAATGATCCAGCGGTATATACTGTGACTAATATCTGGTGATCCAGCGGTATATACTGTGCCTAATATCTGGTGATCCAGTGGTATATACTGTACCTAATATCTGGTGATCCAGCGGTATATACTGTGCCTGATATCTGGTGATCCAGTGGTATATACTGTACCTAATATCTGGTGATCCAGCGGTATATACTGTGCCTATTATCTAATGATCTAGCGGTATATACTGTGCCTAATATCTGGTGATCCAGTGGTAAATACTGTGCCTAATATGTGGTGATCCAGCGGTATATACTGTGCCTATTATCTAATGATCCAGCGGTATATACTGTGCCTAATATGTGGTGATCCAGCGGTATATACTGTGCCCGATATCTGGGGATCCAGTGGTATATACTGTGCCTAATATGTGGTGATCCAGCGGTATATACTGTGCCTAATATCTGGGGATCCAGCAGTATATACTGTGCCTGATATCTGGTGATCCAGCGGTATATACTGTGACTAATATCTGGGGATCCAGCGGTATATACTGTGCCTGATATCTGGTGATCCAGCGGTATATACTGTGCCCGATATCTGGTGATCCAGCGGTATATACTGTGACTAATATCTGGGGATCCAGCGGTATATACTGTGCCTGATATCTGGTGATCCAGCGGTATATACTGTGCCCGATATCTGGTGATCCAGCGGTATATACTGTGCCCGATATCTGGGGATCCAGCGGTATATACTGTGCCTAATATGTGGTGATCCAGCGGTATATACTGTGACTAGTAAACACCCTCTGGTATATACCGTACCCTAACCCACTTCACTCCTTGTGGACACGTCTGCTGGAAGGGACTGTATAAAGCTCATGTTCTATGTAGCGGGTCATTTGCTTGCTGACATTTAATTACTTTACCTGTAATTTAGTACGATTAGGCAGCCCGGGAGATATAGTAAATGTGAAAGATCTGTGACGAGGCCCCTTTAAGAACTGGTCATTTTTTTTCCTAGCATTTTTACTTTTGCTTTCATTGTTTTATGGTCCTGCCAGGCCTGCAATAATCGATATATATCACTTACACCAATGTCCTAAAGGGATGTAGTGACGCAGGATCAGCAGTAGTTTCCTTTGGCCACCAAAACAGCGCTGACCCTTTAAGGCACAGACCCCACTCCATGTCTGGTACCTGGCACAAGGGGTTAGACGGGTACAGCCTCCATGATCGGACTGAGATCTGAAGACACGTCACCACCTCCATCTCTTTCATGTTTCTGTAGTATGGACGGGGCATGATCCTGCTGCTGAAGGAGGGCACTGCCATTGTGGGGGCACGTGTCACATGCACATGATGCCAGGACCCTGCCTCCTCCTGCTAGTCTCCTTCCCATAGTGCATCCAGATGACACACGCACACCCGGCCTTCCACAGAACATGAACTAACAGACCCGGCCGCCTCCATCTCTAGGCCATTGTCTCCTATTCACCCCCTCCAGTAAGAGGACACACCCCCAGGGGTAACATACCGCCCTCGCAGATACTTATATATAAAAAATACTGAGCACACAGCAAATATACAACACATTACACAGAGGACACTGCGGCCAGTAATGTGTGTAATATATATACAGTTGCAAGAGAAAGTATGTGAACCCTTTGGAATGATATGGATTTCTGCACAAATTGGTCATAAAATGTGATCTGATCTTCATCTAAGTCACAACAATAGACAATCACAGTCTGCTTAATCTAATAACACACAAAGAATTAAATGTTACCGTGTTTTTATTGAACACACCATGTAAACATTCACAGTGCAGGTGGGAAAAGTATGTGAACCCTTGGATTTAATAACTGGTTGAACCTCCTTTGGCAGCAATAACTTCAACCAAACGTTTCCTGTAGTTGCAGATCAGACGTGCACAACGGTCAGGAGTAATTCTTGACCATTCCTCTTTACAGAACTGTTTCAGTTCAGCAATATTCTTTGGATGTCTGGTGTGAATCGCTTTCTTGAGGTCATGCCACAGCATCTCAATCGGGTTGAGGTCAGGACTCTGACTGGGCCACTCCAGAAGGTGTATTTTCTTCTGTTTAAGCCATTCTGTTGTTGATTTACTTCTATGCTTTGGGTCGTTGTCCTGTTGCAACACTCATCTTCTGTTGAGCTTCAGCTGGTGGACAGATGGCTTTAAGTTCGCCTGCAAAATGTCTTGATAAACTTGGGAATTCATTTTTCCTTCGATGATAGCAATCCGTCCAGACCCTGATGCAGCAAAGCAGCCCCAAACCATGATGCCCCCACCACCATACTTCACAGTTGGGATGAGGTTTTGAGGTTGGTGTGCTGTGCCTCTTTTTCTCCACACATAGTGTTGTGTGTTTCTTCCAAACAACTCCACTTTGGTTTCATCTGTCCACAGAATATTTTGCCAGTACTGCTGTGGAACATCCAGGTGCTCTTGTGCAAACTGTAAACGGGCAGCAATGTTTTTTTGGGACAGCAGTGGCTTCCTCTGTGGTATCCTCCCATGAAATCCATTCTTGTTTAGTGTTTTACGTATCGTAGATTCGCTAACAGGGATGTTAGCATATTCCATAGACTTTTGTAAGTCTTTAGCTGACACTCTAGGATTCTTCTTCACCTCATTGAGCAGTCTGCGCTGTGCTCTTGTAGTCATCTTTACAGGACGGCCGCTCCTAGGGAGAGTAGCAGCAGTGCTGAACTTTCTCCATTTATAGACAATTTGTCTTACCGTGGACTGATGAACAGCAAGGCTTTTGGAGATACTTTTATAAACCTTTCCAGCTTTATCCAAGTCAACAATTCTTAATCGTAGGTCTTCTGAGAGCTCTTTTGTGCGAGGCATCATTCACATCAGGCAATGCTTCTTGTGAAAAGCAAACCCAGAACTGGTGTGTGTTTTTTATAGGGCAGGGCAGCTGTAACCGACACCTCCAATCTCATCTCATTGATTGGACTCCAGTTGGCTGACATCTCACTCCAATTAGCTCTTGGAGAGGTCATTAGTCTAGGGCAGGCATCCTCAAACTGCGGCCCTCCAGCTGTTGTAAAACTACAACTCCCACAATGCCCTGCTGTAGGCTGATACCTATAGGCTGTTCGGGCATGCTGGGAGTTGTAGTTTTGCAACAGCTGGAGGGCCGCAGTTTGAAGATGCCTGGTCTAGGGGTTCACATACTTTTTCCACCTGCGCTGTGAATGTTTACATGGTGTGTTCAATAAAAACATGGTAACATTTAACTCTTTGTGTGTTATTAGTTTAAGCAGACTGTGATTGTCTATTGTTGTGACTTAGATGAAGATCAGATCACATTTTATGACCAATTTGTGCAGAAATCCATATCATTCCAAAAGGTTCACATACTTTTTCTTGCAACTGTATATACCGTCTACTGGATCTACACTGCTAACCAACTCACATCCAGCACATATGGAGACTCACGCACCTATGAATATCTATATGTACCTATACAAAGTCTGGTGTGATAATATAGTGTGCTCGTCCAGGGTTAGCAGGGAAAGAACGAGAGCTTCACATGGCCTACAGCAAGGATCAGCAACCTCCAGCACTCCAGCTGTTGTGAAACTACAACTCCCAGCATGCTCCCGACCTGATCTGAGCATACACGAGGGTCCATTGCATAGGAAGCCAATTTGACTGTATGTATACGGTTTTGGAGTGTGAGAGGAAACCGGAGAACCTGAGGAAAACAAATACTGCATGCAGATGTTGTCCTTGGTTGGATTCAAACCTCAGCACCGCAAGGCACCAGGGACACTCCCCAGGGGGGTGCCGGAGCCGTTCTCACAGCCGCCAACCAGGTACAAAATGATCTGATGTTCTCAACATTCATGTAGGAGCATCGGGTTCTTTTTATAATGGCAGTCTATGGTGTCGTACTACAACATACTGCGACAGTCGCACTACAACACCATAGACTGCCATTATAAAAATTGTTGCGCCACAAAGGTCGTCGTGCAGACCTAGCCTTATACTGCTCCAAGGGTGGTGGTATTTTGTGATGCACTACAGTTTTGTTGGCCCGCCTTTTGTCAGTTTGGACCCACCCACAACATGGGGCAACATTTAGGTTTCCAGGGCGACTTCAAGTTCCTAGTCCGCCCCTGAATCCTGCCTCGCTGCTTAGGCTACGTTCACATCTCTCATGTGTGCTCCGGCAGTCTGCAGCATTTGCACCGGAAATGCGCCGTATCCCATTATAGTCAATGGGGATCCAGCAGTGCCCAGCTATGCCAGATACAGTGTACTCCAGTAGTCTCCTCTGACAGGACAGACTAATCCGCAGTGTTTCCCAACCAGTGTGCCTCCAGCTGTTGCAAAACTACAACTCCCAGCATGCCCGCACAGCCAAAGGCTGTCCGGGCATGCTGGGAGTTGTAGTTTTGCAACAGCTGGAGGCACACTGGACTAATGGAGCACACATTGGAGAACGTAGCCTTGTCCACCAGCTTTACATGTGTCCTTCCTCTACTGAGAATCTTTAAAATGCACAATGACCAAATGGCCTCCGGCCGTACGGACAGCTCAGTGGGTGAAAATATCACTGAATAATCTCAGTATATACTATATCCAATTACTAGGTATATTCGGTGTGGTCACAGGACTGAGGGTCTATTCTCCTGCCCATTGTAGGAGCTTTGGGTGATGGACAGGGATCAGTATGGGCGCTCTGACGACCAGCCCCATACACAGCACCCTGAGAGGCCGTGTGTGTCCTGACACCTTTCTATCATATCCAGCGGGATAGTTGTCAGGCCATAGGAGGAGGAGGCCGTAGAGCACTGTGGTCTCTTCAAACAGCTGATCGGCAGGGGCGCCGAGTGTCAGACCCCCAACAATCTCATACTGATGACCTCTCCTGAGGATAGATCATCAATATGTAAATCCCAGAGAACCCCTTTAATGTTATATGGCTGGCTGGTGTTTATACCAGGCATGCTCAACCTGCGGCCCTCCAGCTGTTGTAAAACTACAACTCCCACAATGCCCTGCTGTAGGCTGACAGCTGTTCGGGCATGCTGGGAGTTGTAGTTTTGCAACAGCTGGAGGGCCACAGGTTGAGCATGCCTGGTTTATACTAGATCATCTTTAGGCTTCTCTTAGATGTCAGTGAATCTCGGACGTGTTCTGGCCATGGTCTCCCCGGACCGCTCCTATATCCATTGACTTTAATGTTTGCATCCACACACCAGTGATTTCCCACAGATGGTAGGTCCATGGTGACACCACAGAAGCTTGGCCTAGCTTTGTTTGAGACCACGTTCACGCACATTATAGTCTATCGGTCGGTGAAAACCACGGACACAACATGGATGTTGTCTGTTTTTGGGCCATGGCAGGAAATGCTCTGGAAGCTAATTTTCAGCCCAGCGGTGAGGGGCAAAAAACAGACATATGGACCAAACACATATTCTTCACAGGTGAAACACGGACCATCTCGTCACAGATGTCATGATGGACGTGTGAACGTGGCCTTAGCTGAGATCTACAGAAAGTCAATGAGGAAAAGTCACAGCACAACTCAAGAGAAAGGGCTCTTCTTTTCATTAGTGTAATAAAGTTTACAAAAAAAAAAAAACGTTACATGGTGATTTATTTTTTCTTTGATTATCCTTTAGGCCCGAGTCTTTCGTCTGTGGAATTTGGCAAGGATTCTGGCACTAGTCGTTCAGTGGGGCTAAAGCTGTGAGTGCACCGGCCACATTCAGACGGCAGATTCTGCAGTCTAATAGTGGCACAGGCCTAGACCAATGAGACGCGAGGCATTTGTTAGACCTCAGCTGCTATGGTAACCCATAGGCAAATGCATTGTAGGGTGCCCATGGGAACCCCATCTTAGACACAAAGGCTGGGATTGGCAGGAGCCCGGCTTTGTGTTAGGGCTTATGCACACAACCGTTGTTTTAGTCCGCATCCAATCCGCATATTTTTGCGGGTCGGATGTGGACCCAGTCACTTCAATGGGGCCACAGAAGACACGGACAACATTGTCCACATCCATAATTGCACCCGCAAAAAAATAAAACGTGTCCTATTCTTGTCCATATTACGGACAAGGATAGGAAAGTTCTATTATGGACTGGACATTCTGTTCAGCAAAATTCAGAGCGCACACAGCCGGTATCTGTATTTTGTGGATCCACAATCTGCGGAAAAATTGCTACGGCCGTGTGCATGAGCCCTTGTGGCCATTCCCTAAGTGGAATGTCTACTGTGGTTCTTGAACATATCTGGAGGCCAATTTACTCTGCAGATTTTACACCCAGCGTGTGGGATCTCGTAAGATCGCATCCACTTTTGCTAGTAGTAAATCCGCAGCGTTTCGCCAGAAAAACTCAAAAACCAGAGCCCACTGCAAGGCTGGATAGACTTCGCTGCTAGGGAGCCATGTTACGTCCCTGGAGTAAGGCAGCAGAAAACAGGTGCAAGCTCACAGGTAACAGACTTTTCAGAATGACCAAGAGGGTACAGAAGAGTAGTCAACAAGCAGGGCCAGACCCAGGAGAGTCAGTGGGAGCCAAATTGGTAGACAAGGGGTTAAACCAGTGACGAGAACCTGGCTACTGAGTAAAATACCTGACAGTGTGGATGACATTTTTCGTAAAATTTCATCCATCTTTCTGTTACTGTAAATGCTGCAGAAAATCAGCAGTATTTAAATAATTAAAAACTGCCACTTGTGATTTTGAGGCCTCATTCAGCTTTTTTTTTTTGCAATATTTTTGTTACCTTTTTAATTTTAGGCACATGTTTTTCTCCTGACATTTTAGAAGTCTCAGACCAAAAAAAAAATTCTCCATACCCCTGACAGAAAAGGGTCGGTACCTGTCTCACAACAACCACCTTCTTCCATAGGAACCACGTGAGTGGTGATGGGGAGCCGCCAGGTAAGAACGAGCCTCCACAAGGGACCTACACACAATATTCCTTAATTGCTTGTACGTCTGGCTGTTCAGTCTGTCTCGCAGCAGTTACCATTACTCAGGGGCCTCGATGCTTAAGTGTCTTACTAGTTGTGAGGTTTTTCCATTGTGCCTCAAAGCGGGCAAAAAAATAAAAAATCATCCTCCATACACAAACACATACCAACCTGCAATTCTCAAACTGTCCACTTGGGGTTTACTGTAGACAGTTTCTAAGTATAAAGGGGAAGGACTCTACGTGCACAATGATTGCGCTGAATCGGGACTCAGGGATGCAAAGCTCGAACCAGCCCTGTACCTCACATGGATCCAGAGATCTCCCCATTCATTGCTCCAATTGCTCTGCTAGATCTATTTCATGCTGGCAGCTCAGGAGGGTGTGCCCTTTCTGCTGCAGCTGGTGGCAGTTGAAGGATGGAACTACTGAGCATGTGCTTCCCTCTCAGCGAGCAGGACAGAGAAATTAGAAAAAGAGAAAACAGCAGGTGGCGCTATACAGATAGATTTCATTGAAAAACTCAGTAACTATATTTTTTATTTACCTGCAATTACAAATGTATTCAGATCCAAGGGCTAGTTTGACAAATGTAAAATATTATTAGCTGGACAACCCCTTTAATAATCTGCTGCCCAGTCACAGACAAAGAATGGGAATAATGATCCAGAAGGGTGGCCCAAAAAACCTGAGCCAAGGTCATGCATGGGCTTGACCATATGAATGGTGGAGGTTCAGCCCAGGTCTGAATGAGAGTGCCATTAATTTCCTCCTACCCTTAAAAGGGGTTGTCCCATCTTGTACATTGGGGGGCATATCGCTAGGATATGCTCCCAAAGTTTGATAGGTGCAGGTTCCACCTCTGGGACCTGAACTTATCCTTAGAAAAGAGCCCGCCAAGTGACTGAGGGCGCGCCACGCATGCACAGCCGCTCTCCATTCATATCTATGGGAGTGCTGAAAATAACCTAGTGGCGCGCTTGGCTATTTTCATAAGCCTGATAGAAAAGAATGGAGGGCGGTGCGCCTGCCGTCACTTTACTGGTTCCACCTATCAGACATTGAGGGCATATCCTAGTGATGGGACAACCCCTTTAAGGGAACAGAAGGTTTATATCTTGTAAGTTACATTTTACAGTCTTTTTCTCCCTTTTTGCTTTTTTTTTATTTTTGTAAGCATTGGACCCTTTTTGGCATTAAAATGTTCCCTCCTTGTCTGCTCTATGGATCCCCCGCCTTTTACAGAGTGTCTTTCTGTCTGACTGCGTGTTTGTGGTGCTTATTGGCCACAATTAGTAGGTGGAGGCAGCATAAATCTGGGGTGCGTGGAGTGTGATGGGAGGAGGACTAAATTAACCCCTTGCGGTCACATCCACGTCACCTGCTCGGGCACTTCATGCACAGCCGTATTTATGTGTAGATATCACAGCGAGACGGCACTTGATACAAAAACCTAGTTTATTAGACAATATTAAGAAGTCTTACAAATACTGTCAGGATCTAGTGAGAAGTGCTCGCCGTTTTCCAGTCCAAAATCCCTATTAAATGCGCACGGGGTCAGAAAGGTCCGGCAGGTTATCAGAAAAACAAAAGCAGAAAATCCAGTGCCACAAGACTGGAGACTACGGTCCTAGTGCTCTACGGTCTCTAACGGAGGCGCCTGGTATCATTTGGAGGGGGGGGGGGGGGGGGGGGTCACCGAGATCCACACTTGGCAGCTACGGTTATTTCAGGTCTAAAAGGGAAATTGTTGCTCATGAAGCGGCGTGGAGCGTCCACGGAGCACTGGAATGACTGAAGTCTAATGAAATGATGCTGTGTCGGAGGCGCACAGTGATTGGAGCCGTTCACGGCCGTTCCTCTTGTACCTGAGGATATAGCAGGGAATTGTAACATGGGAAGTATTTTTAGGTTTACTCCATTTATATATCTGTATACGTAAAATATATTTAGCTTTATACATTAAATACCATTTTATCTACAATCACTGGAGCTGGTTTTATACGGGTTACAAGTGCATCGCATGATCCTTTTTAGAGCTGCCGACTGGCTAGGATGGTGTATGTGATGTACCTGCCATGGTGGCCTCCTGACGGCAGATGTCAGGGAAGATAAGGATCAGGCAAGTTGGATTTCAATACGCCCGATCCTTTTGTTTTCAGGCAGAGGTTTACTCTGCTCTCTACATTCAGAACATGCACTCACCTGATTCGTGTGTGCATGTGCACGGGGTGTCTAATGTGTATGACCAGCCTAAAACTTACACGGAGCTTTACTACCTACCCATCAGTGTTCAACATCTGCGTCTTCGAACTGTCCGGCCACGGCGGGCGCCACCTCCACCTCCATGCCATCTAGAAAACAGAACAAGGAGTTACTGTGTGGACATATCACTCTCAGTCTGGATTAGCTCAATGTCATTCACTTGAATGGGACTGAATGGTACAAAGGCTATGAGACCAAATGACGTGAGGACACAGGCCTGAGAAGAGGCTGCATTCAAATGGTTAAACGGCAGAGACCAGAGGGTTCCTCTGATCCTCGCCATTACAGTAGGGCTAAAGACGTGGCTGCCCTTCTGATCATGCAGGTGTCAACAGAACATACATCCAAACCCAGTAAATCACATCAATCCCTCAAAGCTTGCTAATAAGGTGCTGCTCAATATAACCCAATGCTGATCAGATCTTACGGTCCCAGTCATTGAGATTACCTTCGTAATCCGCAGCCGAGCCTTCAACGCGGACCCCGGCCATGGTGTGCTGACTGGCGACAGAGTTGGCCAGCATGTCTTCTAACCTCTCCAGAGTGGCCTGACCTTCAGAGGTGAGATGGGACAAGCCTTCCTCGTAGGTGTAAAACGTGGGGATGTCAGCATGTCCTTGTTCTGGAGAAAGCACAGGATACAATCCTATTAGTCATGGAGGCGGTAAGGACCAGAAGAAAGCAGAGATTATTCCTGCATGTGATTTTTTTTTTTACTTGCACAGAGCTGTACTATGGTTTCAGCTCCTATTACAGATCTGTATATGCCACAACGTCGGCTGATCTGCAAACATCTTGATTTTAAAACCTTACGCCTAAAAAGAACCATATGGTCCACTCCATATAAAAATAATGAAGCTTTATTAACAATAAATATAATAATGAAAACCAATAAAAAGTGTCAAAGTTTATACACAGAGAAAGATAGAGACCCCTCCCAAACAGCTAATAATTAGTATGTATCAAGCAAAAGAAGTGTATTGCTGCAAATATTGCAATATCAGACAGCCACATCCCTGGGGGTATACAGTTGCAAGAAAAAGTATGTGAACCCTTTGGGATGATATGGATTTCTGCACAAATTGGTCATAAAATGTGATCTGATCATCTAAGTCACAACAATAGACAATCACAGTCTGCTTAAACTAATAACACACAAAGAATTAAATGTTACCATGTTTTTATTGAACACACCATGTAAACATTCACAGCGCAGGTGGAAAAAGTATGTGAACCCCTAGACTAACGACATCTCCAAGTGCTAATTGGAGTGAGGTGTCAGCCAAATGAGTCCAATCAATGAGATGAGATTGGAGGTGTTGGTTACAGCTGCCCTGCCCTATAAAAAACACACACCAGTTCTGGGTTTGCTTTTCACAAGAAGCATTGCCTGCTTCCGATTAAGAATTGTTGACTTGCATAAAGGTGGAAAGGGTTATAAAAGTATCTCCAAAAGCCTTGCTGTTCGTCAGTCCACGGTAAGACAAATTGTCTATAAATGGAGAAAGTTCAGCACTGCTGCTACTCTCCCTAGGAGTGGTCGTCCTGTAAAGATGACTGCAAGAGCACAGCGCAGACTGCTCAATGAGGTGAAGAAGAATCCTAGAGTGTCAGCTAAAGACTTACAAAAGTCTCTGGCATATGCTAACATCCCTGTTAGCGAATCTACAATACGTAAAACACTAAACAAGAATGGATTTCATGGGAGGATACCACAGAGGAAGCCACTGCTGTCCAAAAAAACATTGCTGCACGTTTACAGTTTGCACAAGAGCACCTGGATGTTCCACAGCAGAACTGGCAAAATATTCTGTGGACAGATGAAACCAAAGATGAGTTGTTTGGAAGAAACACACAACACTATGTGTGGAGAAAAAGAGGTACAGCACACCAACATCAAAACCTCATCCCAACTGTGAAGTATGGTGGTGGGGGCATCATGGTTTGGGGCTGCTTTGCTGCGTCAGGGCCTGGACGGATTGCTGTCATCGAAGGAAAAATGAATTCCCAAGTTTATCAAGACATTTTGCAGGAGAACTTAAGGCCATCTGTCCATCAGCTGAAGCTCAACAGAAGATGGGTGTTGCAACAGGACAACGACCCAAAGCATAGAAGTAAATCAACAACAAAATGGCTTAAACAGAAGAAAATCCGCCTTCTGGCGTGGCCCAGTCAGAGTCCTGACCTCAACCTGATTGAGATGCTGTGGCATGACCTCAAGAAGGCGATTCACACCAGACATCCCAAGAATATTGCTGAACTGAAACAGTTCTGTAAAGAGGAATGGTCAAGAATTACTCCTGACCGTTGTGCACGTCTGATCTGCAACTACAGGAAACGTTTGGTTGAAGTTATTGCTGCCAAAGGAGGGTCAACCAGTTATTAAATCCAAGGGTTCACATACTTTTCCCACCTGCACTGTGAATGTTTACATGGTGTGTTCAATAAACACATGGTAACATTTAACTCTGTGTGTTATTAGTTTAAGCAGACTGTGATTGTCTATTGTTGTGTCTTAGATGAAGATCAGATCACATTTTATGACCAATTTGCGCAGAAATCCATATCATTCCAAAGGGTTCACATACTTTTTCTTGCAACTGTACATACTAATTATTGGATGGGTCTCTATATTTCTCTATGTAAGAACTTAAAGGGAACCTGTCACCATGTTCTGACATATAAAACCAAACCCGTAATCTTCTCAGGACTAACCTGTCCTAGTTTATCGCCCTATAACGCTTTTCCGCCTTTTATGCTAATTAACAGAAAAGAGTCCTATCTTACATGCTTGACCAGAGAAGAGTCATATTTTCTCTGAGTCAAGCTCCTCAGCTCTGCCTAAAAACGTCTCTACAGATAAAATCTTGCATGAGCTTCCTTGCTTCGAGTCAAGGTAAGCACGCCCCCTAACCGTCCCCTCTTTTGTTAGATTGACAGCCTGCAGTGTGGCCGGGCTCGCATAAGTCTCTCGCATGCGCGGTGCACTCCTTGGTTAGGCGAGATCCTGTCTCCGGCTGCCGCTGTTAGTGTCCATTCACACCTCAGTGGTGTATTGCGGATCCGCAATACACCCGGCCGGCACCCACATAGAACTGCCTATTCTTGTTCGCAATTTTTTTCCGGAGCTGCGGACCGGAAGATTGGGGCCGCACTCCGGAAATGCGGATGCGGGGAGCACATAGTGTGCTCTCTGCATCCATTCCTGCCCCATTGAGAATGAATGGGTCCGCACCTATTCCAGATATTGCAGAACGGATGCGGACCCATTCCACGGACATGTGAATGGAGCCTTAGCCGGGTTTCAGCGGCGCACTGCGCATGCGCGAGACTTGTGCCATCTCGGCCGCGCTGCGGATCGTCAATCTAACAAAGGAGGGGGCGGGCTTACCTAGACTCGAAACAAGGAACCCTCATTTGCATACGACCCGCGGGGGAATAAAAGTTGTTTTACAGCGATCTCGCGCCTCAGACATCTTACACAAGAACATCATTAGAAGCCGGATGTTAACATCTTTAAGGCACTGCTGGCGGTTTATGGTCCATATTGGTGCTGACAGGTTCCCTTTAAATGACACTTATTATTATTATTATTATTATAATATTAATTATCGTTCTATGGAGTGGACCAGACGGCTCTTCCTAGGAGTCAGTGATTTATTGAGTGGTACCTACGGTATACGGCAGTTTGTACTCCCACCCTCACGTTTTTGATCAGGGCTTAGCGATTTTAAAACCTACAACGCTAATATCCACAGGACTTCGACAGACTCCGACCTGCAATTCCTGGAGATTATTATACGCGACAAATCCCAATTACAGCCGATCACTGCACTAAGCCAATTCAGTAAAGTAGATAAAGTGCAAGACATCTGGAGGCGAGAGCCGGGATCTGAACGACTACAGGCGGGACAAGGCGGCAGGCGAGGTCAGGGTGGCACAGGGAGTGCTATATACCAGTGTATAAAACTGGATGTAGACTCCAGAGGAAACCGCGACATGTCTAATGGGCGTTGCAAATCCTAAATTATACTCGACTTGCAGCCAAATGGAAACCCCTCTGTCTTCGGCGCAACAGCAAGCTGCTGACAAATCGCATGAGATGTATGCAACCAAAGTCACAGTGCAGGCCTAGCTACATGTGGCCCACCTGGAGCCTTCCCCAAGCTTGGCTGTGTCACGCCAAATATCCAGGTAAAAACGCGTGAGGCGTAGTCACAAGGCGTGAATCCAGGCTTCGTGAATTCCGTTTCAATTTCAAGCTTGCCGGCAGTGAGTTAAAACGCTATTGACTACACCCAGAGCTGACACTTCTCACAGCTGAGCATTTGCTAC
This sequence comes from Bufo bufo, assembly GCF_905171765.1. Lineage (NCBI taxonomy): Eukaryota > Metazoa > Chordata > Amphibia > Anura > Bufonidae > Bufo > Bufo bufo. Next base: position 680,440,520 of record NC_053391.1, on the reverse strand, counting down.
AGTGGTAACCAATCTAGAAAAACCTCTGCAAAATAAGCAACTTGGAACTCGGGACTGATACGTGGCAGTAAACCGCCAAGACAGGGGAGGGGCTCGCGATTCCGATGCACTGAGCACACACACCAACGATTTCTTATAACTGGACTCAATAGTAGCAAAACCCCAGCAGAAAGAAGTCTGCACAGATTTTTAGTCTCTGAAGGCAATGAAGAAAGTTTCAAATCACTGACAGAATGCAGAGGTGTTGAAGACAGCACAAGGATAAAGTACACTGCTCAAAAAAATAAAGGGAACACTTAAACAACACAATGTAACTCCAAGTCAATCACACTTCTGTGAAATCAAACTGTCCACTTAGGAAGCAACACTGAGTGACAATCAATTTCACATGCTGTTGTGCAAATAGGATAGACAACAGGTGGAAATTATAGGCAATTAGCAAGACACCCCCAATAAAGGAGTGGTTCTGCATGTGGTGACCACAGACCACTTCTCAGTTCCTATGCTTCCTGGCTAATGTTTTGGTCACTTTTGAATGCTGGCGGCGATTTCACTCTAGTGGTAGCATGAGACGGAGTCTACAACCCACACAAGTGGCTCAGGTAGTGCAGCTTATCCAGGATGGCACATCAATGCGAGCTGTGGCAAGAAGGTTTGCTGTGTCTGTCAGTGTAGTGTCCAGAGCATGGAGGCGCTACCAGGAGACAGGCCAGTACATCAGGAGACGTGGAGGAGGCCGTAGGAGGGCAACAACCCAGCAGCAGGACCGCTACCTCCGCCTTTGTGCAAGGAGGAACAGGAGGAGCACTGCCAGAGCCCTGCAAAATGACCTCCAGCAGACCACAAATGTGCATGTGTCTGCTCAAACGGTCAGAAACAGACTCCATGAGGGTGATATGAAGGCCCGACGTCCACAGGTGGGGGTTGTGCTTACAGCCCAACACCGTGCAGGACATTTGGCATTTGCCAGAGAACACCAAGATTGGCAAATTCGCCACTGGCGCCCTGTGCTCTTCACAGATGAAAGCAGGTTCACACTGAGCACGTGACAGACGTGACAGAGTCTGGAGACGCCGTAGAGAACGTTCTGCTGCCTGCAACATCCTCCAGCATGACCGGTTTGGCATTGGGTCAGTAATGGTGTGGGGTGGCATTTCTTTGGAGGGCCGCACAGCCCTCCATGTGCTCGCCAGAGGTAGCCTGACTGCCATTAGGCACCGAGATGAGATCCTCAGACCCCTTGTGAGACAATATGCTGGTGCGGTTGGCCCTGGGTTCCTCCTAATGAAAGACAATGCTAGACCTCATGTGGCTGGAGTGTGTCAGCAGTTCCTGCAAGACAAAGGCATTGATGATATGGACTGGCCCGCCCATTCCCCAGTCCTGAATCCAATTGAGCACATCTGGGACATCATGTCTCGCTCTATCCACCAACGTCACGTTGCACCACAGACTGTCCAGGAGTTGGCAGATGCTTTAGTCCAGGTCTGGGAGGAGATCCCTCAGGAGACCGTCCGCCACCTCATCAGGAGCATGCACAGGCGTTGTAGGGAGGTCATACAGGCACGTGGAGGCCACACACACTACTGAGCCTCATTTTGACTTGTTTTAAGGACATTACATCAAAGTAGGATCAGCCTGTAGTGTGTTTTTCCACTTTAATTTTGAGGGTGACTCCAAATCCAGACCTCCATGGGTTGAAAAATTTGATTTCCATTTTTTTTATTTTTGTGTGATTTTGTTGTCAAAACATTCAACTATGTAAAGAACAAAGTATTTCAGAAGAATATTTAATTAACTCAGATCTAGGATGTGTTATTTTTGTGTTCCCTTTATTTTTTTGAGCTGTGTACAAAGGAAGATGCAAGCTTTCTGGCATAGGAAAATTGTATGTTTTTGCACAAGCCCCAATTTTCACTAAAATGTTTGACTTGCCCTTTTATGCTGTGCGTCCCACATGTAAAAATAAAGAGGGGCCTCAGAAATTCTCTGCCACAAGTTACACCCGAAATCAGATTCTGGCGCACAGACCTGCTGAGATCCGCCAAAACTAACTGATCGGTGAGGGGCCAACCTCTGGAATCCCCACCACAGGTCCCAGTCTGATGGCAGGACAGGTCACACAAGCGCTCACCGCTCCATTCATTCTCTTTGAAACCACCAGATAGTAACTGGCAATCACCGGCAGATTTAATTTCTTCTTCTGCTCTTGATGACAAAAGCTGCGGGATTGGTTGCTACGCGAAAGAAATGTTTTTCCGTTTTTATTTTTTAAAGGCACCTTCATAAATCTGCCACCAATTACAAAAAGAGTTGGCGCTCACCATGTGCCTCTACATCGTACTCTTCTCCTTCAAAGTCATCGTCTGAATCCGCATCTTCTGGATCGGGGTGCAGGGCCTGGCAGTCACACATGGCGGAGAACATCTCCCCCACTGGAACAAAGACACAGGAGCTCGTACGTCACACAAGAAAACATCACACAGTCTGAGGCCAAGAATGGGATACGTACAGTCAGATTTATTCTCAGGAACAAACCGGATTTCTGTGATGGGCTCCTCATCATCATCATCATCCTCGTCATCATCATCATCATCTTCTTCCTCCCCATTGTCTTCTCCCTCATCTTTCATCTTTGCTTCTTTTGCATCGCTGTCTGCAAGGAAAAGAAAACCCACTCATCACATAACGAACCACAGCACATACATTACTTATCCTGTATTATACTCCAGAGCTGCACTCACTATTCTGCTGGTGCAGTCACTGTGTACATACATTACTTATCCTGTACTGATCCTGAGTTACATCCTGTATTATACTCCAGAGCTGCACTCACTATTCTGCTGGAGGAGTCACACTGTACATACATTACATTACTTATCCTGTACTGATCCTGAGTTACATCCTGTATTATACTCCAGAGCTGCACTCACTATTCTGCTGGTGCAGTCACTGTGTACATACATTACTTATCCTGTACTGATCCTGAGTTACATCCGGTATTATACTCCAGAGCTGCACTCACTATTCTGCTGGTGGAGTCACTGTGTACATACATTACATTACTTATCCTGCACTGATCCTGAGTTACATCCTGTATTATACTCCAGAGCTGCACTCCCTATTCTGCTGGTGCAGTCACTGTGTACATACATTACTTATCCTGTACTGATCCAGAGTTACATCCGGTATTATACTCCAGAGCTGCACTCACTATTCTGCTAGTGCAGTCACTGTGTACATACATTACTTATCCTGTACTGATCCTGACATCCTGTATTATACTCCAGAGCTGCACTCACTATTCTGCTGGTGCAGTCACTGTGTACATACATTACTTATCCTGTACTGATCCTGAGTTACATCCTGTATTATACTCCAGAGCTGCACTCACTATGTACATACATCACATTACTTATCCTGTACTGATCCTGAGTTACATCCTGTATTATACCCCAGAGCTGCACTCACTATTCTGCTGGTGCAGTCACTGTGTACATACATTACTTATCCTGTACTGATCCTGAGTTACATCCTGTATTATACTCCAGAGCTGCACTCACTATTCTGCTGGTGCAGTCACTGTCTACATACATTACTTATCCTGTACTGATCCTGAGTTACATCCGGTATTATACTCCAGAGCTGCACTCTCTATATAGAGCAGAATTCCTCTATTATGGATCCTGATAAAGGCAGGCCTCGGACACCTGTGTGAACACGGCCCAGCGGGTCAGCAATGTTGTGTGCTGTGCTCCTCTCACCTGCCAGCTTGGTGTTCACCATCACATAGAGGTGCTCCTCCGGGTAGGCGGCGGTGTCCCTGGAGATGGCGTGCAGGCTGATGGACGGATACTCCAAGGAAAAGCCAAGGCCGGAGCCGTTCAGCCACGACAACCGACTAGGAGACAAGAAATGACAAAATAAACACACAAAATAAGTAGTCACGGGAGGGTCTGCAGCATCAGTGACCATAAGATACAAGGGTCTGGCTCTCAGTTATCTGTTCCTGGGAAAGCTGGGTGACCAGATATGGCGGCCACACAGCAGTACCTGGGCATGCGCTCATATAGACACACAGGCTGCTGACAACTCTTCTGCGGCCACACAGGTTGTCAGCCAGCTTTCCCTGGAACAGATAGGGGCAGTATAAGACAATACAGGGAATGACAGGTGGCAGACTCAGCCCGGAGCCTCCGCCCTCCTCACCTCTCGGCGATGTACAGGGTACCGGTGCCCAGCCGCTGACCGCTCAGCACCGCCTCAGTCCCGGTCTGCAGCCGCCTCACCCCCTCAGCGGGCGGCTGGAAACTGCTCAGCACTCCCAGCATGACTGACCGAGAGCCGCCGGGCCGAACCACGTGACTAGTCTCAGACTTTTACTCCCAGCAGGCACTATGCTGCAGGCTAGTTGACACAGACAGGAAGTGACGCAGAAAGTAAGCGCCGGGCCGCGAGCGTGACTTCCGGTCTGGCTGTAGAAACCATAGCAACGGACGACGCCGGGTGCTACTCGTAGGAGCAAGAGAAGAAGTGCTATTTGTGGTACAGTGAGAGTTGTAGTTCCTTAGTATTTTGGAAACATGCAGCCATGAAAACACGAGGTGAAGGTTAATGTGTGTGAGGGGGGTGTTCATTAAATAGTGAGTCTTTGTTGCCTTTAGCAACCGAACACTGAAAAATAAAACCTGTGCTGTGATTGGTTGCTATGGGGAACAAAGACATTATTATCCCTGCTTGATGTCAGTAAATGGAACCACTAGCTGAGGGTTTGCTACAATGTATCAGTACGGACTAATGCTGTCTCTCTCCTGCAGACTGATAGGTGGGTTTCCATTCACTGACAGCGAGCAAAGATCTTGAAAACAGTGAGGAATTGAATCAAATAATATTAGAAAACTGCAATATTTTTTCTTATTATACAATGTATAGGCTGAGGGTAAACGTCTATAATACGACATGTCCCATGGCTCCATCAGCAGGAGATAAGCGTCTGATCGGCAGGGGTCCGACTGTTGGGGCCCCCACTGGTTCTGAAATAATACTGTAGGCTGCGGCCTCTTCCAGTGTACATGGGACTGCAGCAAAGCTCCTTCAAGTGGAAGTGCAGTGTCCAGGTGCAGAACCTGCAAGTGTATTGGCTAGGGTGATCAGTGGATGTCAAGACACCTATGGCGCCGCTTATCTTATGGGAGACCATAGGATTAGATGTGGTAAATTGTTCTCTGTTCTTGGAGATCAGCACGGACTGTAAGTATCGTGTGAGGATTGGACCTGTGTGGTTCAGAGATGGATCCATGTGCAGATCTCCCAGCAGCATGTCAAATCTGCCCTCTGCCAGTCCTCCTGGGTATATGGCGCCTTTAAGATTTTTGTTTTTGGCCTAGCCCAGGGATGCTCAAACTGCGGCCCTCCAGCTGTTGTAAAACTACAACTCCCACCATGCCCTGCTGTAGGCTGTCCAGGCATGCTGGGAGTTGTAGTTTTGCAACAGATGGCGGGCCGCAGGTTGGGCATTCCTGGCCTAGCCTATCAGATTGGCAGGGCTCCAACACCCCGCTGTTCTACATTAGCTCCAGCGACGGATGTTGGCGCCGGTACCACTCTGTTCCATCCATTGTGTAGTGGATGGAGATGGATACTGCAGCTTTGCTCCCACTGAAGCGAATGAGCTCCATCCCAAGGGAGGGGGGGGGGGGGTCAGACCACCTCCGATCTGATATTGATGGCTCATCCAGAGGATAACTTGTATACTGCACTCATCGCCATGTGAAAGGGGGTTGTCCAGGCTCCTGATATTGATGACCTAGCCTCAGACTAGGTCATCAATATCAGATCGGGCCCCCCACGATCAGCTGCTCGAAGGGGTGCGCTGTTTCTCTCGTAGCGGCGGTGCTGTGTAATTTCAGCTTCCCTTACGTCCTACCAGCAGCACAGATGGGGTTAACTGCCGCTGTGGACTGGTAGGACCGGCGGAATTTCTCGTTCATTCCATTGGGGGACACAGACCATGGGTATAGCTTAGAGATATTACTAGGAGGGACACTATGCAAAAAAAGAAGCTCCTCCTCCTTGGGCTATACCCCCAGGCACCTCCAGGAGAACTTCAGTCTTTGCTTAGTGTCCGTTCAAGGAGGTTGACATTTATTCTTCTCCTGTTTGTTATTTTTTTCTGGTTTCAGATGGGGACGCAGGTCAGCATTGCGCTTTCCTGGCCCCTGTGGAGGGTCTGCCACGGTCTTCTGAAGGTTCCTGGCTACCTCCCATTCCCCCACAGAAGAAAAGTGGATCCAGACTCGACATGTTAGCTCTGGCATCCCACCAGCTGCTGGGACACCTGCTGCCTACCCTCCACCAGAGCACTGCTCTCCTTGATTGGAGTCAGACGTCTGAAGAGGTGAATCCCTGCTGGTCTGGACATCGAGGGAGCATGCTGTGCAGATAAGTATTGCCTGCTTCAATCTCCCTCCTTTCCCCCCCTCCCCCCACCCCTTCATGTCGTCTGTCTGGCGCTCTGTGACCTGAGGTGAGCTAGAGAAGGACCGGCTGGGGGCATTTTTTCCCGTTGGGAGGGGGCCTTTCTGGGGAGGGCTGGTGATTCCACTGATACCTGCCTGCAGCTCAGACTATGGCCGCATCGGCGGCAATCTTGGCACTGAAGGAGTGTATTTTATCTTATGGCCGCTGCGCTCTCTGCAGCTCCCGCCGGCCTGCTCCTCCCGATATTAACCCCCGCTGCGCCGTATCTGGCGAAGGGGTGTATTTGAAATGCGCGCGCGCGCGCTTATTTCGCGCCGCAATGACGCGTCCAAGGGGGCGGAGCCTCGGCGTCCAGCTCTGTCTCTCTCTACGCCGGAGACTCTGCTGGATTGCGGCCGTGCAGCTCCTCAGTTCTCGGTGACCGGAGACTTCTGCTGTTGCCTGGGTGGTAGGAATTGCAGCAACCTGGTAGGAAATCTTTTTTTTGGAATACCATCATGCCTAAACCTGGGGCCCCTAAGCCTTCCAAGGCTTCCTCTCAGGCTCCACTGGAGTCATGTAAAATATGCCTTAGGCCTTTTTCTGTCACTGGTTCCTGTGACTCATGCCCTGCTCCCGGACAGGATCAGCCTCCTTCTCTTGCTCAGCCCGGTCCTCCCTCTGCCCCTGCGGATCCAGCGGTACCCGCCTGGGCCTCCGCCATGTCTAATGCGGCAGCTGATCTGGCCTTAGTTGCCAAGGCAGCCATGTCCTTCATGGAGCGCATGGCGGCTACTACTCCAGTGGCATCCACCACTCCATCCCCTCTCAGTGACTCTCACAGAGGGCGTCTGACTTCTAAAAGGCAGCGTGAGCGGCAGCATTCCTCCTCGGATGACTCCGCTTCTCCCCCTCGCCTTGAGGCATGCCCGGTTGACTCTCCCCCTCGCAGGGAGCGCAAATCCGATGGGGAATTGTCCGGATCGGACGAAGTCACGGAGCGGGAACCCCTGCCTAAGCTTTCCACCATGGTAACCGAGTTGGTGGCAGCTGTCCGTGACACTTTTAATATACAAGGGGATTCTCCTCCCTCCACTAGTCGGGAGTTCTCCCTTTTTCCACCCAAGAAACAGGAGTCCGCCGTGTTCCCTATTCACGAGGAATTCACTGCGGTCCTATCAAAAGCTTGGGATCGACCTAATCAAAAATTTTCGGCCACCAAGCGTATGGATACGCTTTATCCTTTTCCAGCTGACACAGTGGAAAAGTGGACTTCTTCCCCTAAGGTAGATCCTCCGGTGGCCAGGTTAGCCAAGAACACGGCCCTTCCCGTCCTAGACGGTTCCTCTCTGCAGGATGCGGTGGACAGACGTTTGGATTCACTTTCCAAGTCCATCTTCTCGCTGGCGGGCGCTTCCCTGCGACCGGCCTTTGCGTCGGCTTGGGTCGCCAGAGCCCTTACAACGTGGTTGCAGCGCCACCACCAGGATCTGTCAGAGCAGGACGCCTCTGCAGATACTCTGGATTTTATCATCCAGATGTCTCAAGCGTCTAAATATCTCTGTGAGGCTTCAATGGACATCGGCTCCCTCTTTGCCCGTATTTCGGCCCTCTCTGTCATTCAGCGCAGGGAGGTCTGGCTGAAGGTGTGGGATGCTGATGCCTCATCCAAGCGATCCTTCGCTAACCTTCCCTTTGAAGGGTCCAGGCTCTTTGGGGCTCAACTAGATGAATTCATTTCTGCCGCAACAGGGGGCAAGAGCACTCATCTACCCCAGCCCAGGACCAAGCGTCCCTTTCGGTCTCGGCCTTCAGGTTTCCGGGGCCAGTCCTTTCGTCGCTTCTCCACTGCCAGGACGCCGTCGTCCTCATCGGCAGGGGGGTCCCAGGACTCCCGCAAGAAGCCTTTCTTCAAGCCCCAGCCTTCTTGGCGGCCTCGGGCGCAGTCAGCCCGTCCTCCTGCTCCCAAGCAACCCTCCGCATGAAGGGGTGCCCCCACCCCTCGTGGTGGGGGGCCGTCTGCTCTCCTTTCAACAGGTCTGGAGGGCTCACGTTCAGGACGCCTGGGCTCTGGAAGTGGTGACGTCCGGCTACAAGTTGGAGTTCGCGTCCAGCCCGCCGGAACGTTTTTTCCCTTCTCGCGTTCCGGGGGATCCAGCCAGGGCCTCGGACCTCTTTTTTGCGGTCTCCTCTCTTCTGGACCGTGGTGTCATTTCCCCCGTTCCCCCAGAAGAGCAAGGGACAGGTTTTTACTCAAACCTGTTCGTTGTTCCAAAGAAAGAGGGGTCAGTGCGTCCAATCTTGGATCTAAAACTTCTCAACAAGTTTCTACGGGTGCGGAAGTTTCGCATGGAGTCCCTTCGCTCCGTTATTGCTTCTCTGCTTCCAGGAGAATTTCTCGCGTCTGTGGACATTCAAGACGCCTACTTGCACGTCCCTATTGCAGAGTCCCACCATCGCTTTCTGCGCTTTGCCATAGGGGGGCGTCATTACCAGTTCGTCGCCCTACCTTTTGGGTTGGCAACCGCCCCTCGAGTTTTTACGAAGATTCTGGCGCCTCTCATGGCGCTTCTTCGCACCAGGGGCATCTCTTTGTTACCATACCTAGACGACATCTTGATAAAAGCTCCGTCTCTTCCACAGGCCGAGGACAGCATCCGAATCACGGTTCAATCCCTGGAACGGTTCGGATGGCTGATCAATCTCCCCAAGTCCTCTCTGCACCCCTCCCAGAGACTCTCGTTCCTGGGGATGATCTTGGACACCTCGATTTCTCGGGTGTTTCTTCCAGATTCCAAGGCTTCCCAGATTCGTCTGGCAATGGTGCTCCTTCTACGCTCTCCACGTCCCACCATTCGGGAGTGCATGCGGGTGCTGGGCCTTATGGTCTCCTCTTTCGAGGCGATTCCGTACGCCCAATTTCACACTCGTCCGCTACAACAGATGATCCTTGCCCTCTGGAACAAGAACCCTCGGGGTCTAGACACTCCTGTTCGTCTGTCCCGGCAAGTTCGAGCGTCTCTCCCTTGGTGGCAGTCTCCCCTGAACCTATCGTCAGGAAAGTCCTTCCTTCCGTTCTCCTGGACGATAGTCACCACCGACGCCAGCCTCATCGGTTGGGGAGGTGTTCTCCGGAACCTCACAGTTCAGGGTGTCTGGTCGACGGAGGAATCCCGTCTCCCGATAAACGTTTTGGAATTGAGGGCGATTTTCCACTCCCTCTCCCATTGGACTCCTCTCCTGGCGACTCGCCCGGTGCGGGTTCAGTCGGACAATGCCACGGCTGTGGCTTATGTCAACCATCAGGGCGGGACTCGCAGTCGGGCAGTAATGCGGGAAGTAGCGAGGATCCTCTTATGGGCGGAGTCTCATGTTCCAGTGTTGTCGGCAGTGTACATCCCGGGAGTCGACAATTGGACGGCGGATTTTCTGAGTCGCACCAAGGTGGATCCGGGAGAGTGGTCTCTCCATCCGGAGGTGTTCGAGGACATCTGCCACCGATGGGGCCGTCCGGACGTAGATTTGATGGCTTCCCGGCTCAACCACAAGGTGCCGGTGTATCTTGCCCGCGCTCGAGACCCACGGGCGGACGGGGTGGACGCGCTGGTATTTCCATGGCAGCGGTTCAGCCTCCTTTACGTCTTCCCTCCGATTCCTCTGTTGCCGAAGGTGCTGCGCAAGATCGAGGCGGAGGGGATACCAACCATTCTCGTCGCTCCGGATTGGCCTCGTCGCGCCTGGTTCTCCAGCGTCGCTCGTATGTTGGCGGACGTCCCGTGGCCTCTGCCCGACAGAGAGGATCTCTTGTCTCAGGGGCCGCTCTTCCACCAGAATTCACGGCAGCTGCGTTTAACGGCGTGGCTGTTGAGACCGCTATCCTGAGGAAGAGAGGCTTCTCTGATGCGGTGGTAAGAACCATGATCAGGGCTCGAAAGCCGGCTTCTTCACGAATCTATTATCGCACCTGGAAGGCCTTCCTGGTGTTTTGTGAGAAATCGGGCTACTCGCCCCTACGTTTCTCTGTCCCAGTGGTGCTGTCTTTTCTCCAGTCCGGCCTCGACATGGGTCTGTCACTCAGTTCTTTAAAGGGTCAGGTTTCTGCTTTGGCTATCTTTTTTCAGAGGTCCATTGCCTTTTTGAGACCTGTAAAAACCTTCCTGCAGGGGGTGGCGCATTCGGTTCCTCCGTATGTGCCTCCCTTGCCCCCCTGGGATCTCAACTTGGTTCTGCGCGCCCTTCAGGCGGCGCCTTTTGAACCTCTGAGGGAGATCTCTCTGGTTTTACTCACCTGGAAGGTAGTTTTTCTGGTGGCCATAACCTCCATCAGGCGAGTTTCGGAGCTGGCCGCACTTTCCTGCCGGGAACCTTTTCTGGTCTTTCACCAGGATAAGGTGGTGCTCAGACCGGTGCCTTCTTTTTTGCCCAAGGTGGTTTCTCCCTTCCACCTTAACGAGGATCTTGTCCTGCCCTCTTTTTGTCCTTCTCCGGTGAACCCCAAGGAATGCGCTCTCCACTCCCTGGACGTCGTCAGGGCCCTGAAGGTGTACCTGGGGGCTACCGCTTCCTTCCGGCGTTCAGACTCTCTCTTTGTGATTCCTGAAGGGTCCCGTAAGGGCCTGGCGGCTTCCAAGGTCACCGTGGCGCGGTGGATCCGTTCCGCTATTGCTGCAGCATATCGCGCTCGCGGCCACGTTCCGCCGTCGCGGATTACCGCTCACTCCACAAGGGCAGTGGGTGCTTCCTGGGCTAGACGCAATCGCGCATCCGTTTCCCAGTTGTGTAAGGCGGCCACTTGGTCGTCCTTACATACTTTCACAAAGTTTTATCAGTTACACTCTCTGGCCTCGGCTGACGCTGCTCTTGGGCGCAGGGTATTGCAGGCTGTGGTTCCGGTTTTGACTACTGGACGTTTATTCCTGGCGGTGTTGGATTTGTTCTTTTTTCCCACCCCATGGACTGCTTTGGGACGTCCCATGGTCTGTGTCCCCCAATGGAATGAACGAGAAAAGGAGATTTTTGTGAAACTCACCTGTAAAATCTTTTTCTCGTAATTTCCATTGGGGGACACAGCTCCCGCCCCCTTTTTTGGTTTACGCCTTAGGGTGTGCTGTGTGATGGTTTCCATAATGTTTTGTTTCCGTTCTCCTTCTCCTACTGCTTTTGCAACGACTGAAGTTCTCCTGGAGGTGCCTGGGGGTATAGCCCGAGGAGGAGGAGCTTCTTTTTTTGCATAGTGTCCCTCCTAGTAATATCTCTAAGCTATACCCATGGTCTGTGTCCCCCAATGGAAATTACGAGAAAAAGATTTTACAGGTGAGTTTCACAAAAATCTCCTTTTTAATGAGCCCAAGAACCAATAAACGATCTTCAGCTCCCTGAAAGGGAGGAGATCACCCCCCAGCCCACCGTGTTTTTTTTTTCTGTCCTCTGGACAGGTGGACTGGCATGTCGCTCCCCCTCAGGGAGCTGAAGAGTGCTAGGGGCTCTTTTTTCCTTGATCTAAAAAGTTTGACCCTTCTTGGCCTCTCAGTGCCTTTATCATAGGCCTGATCGCGGCGATTTTTGTCTCTGGGGTACCGTCGGGGAGAGGGGTGTCCCCTCCCCTCTTCCTCCAACTCAGCTGCGGTATCCCGTCCTTTCATTGCCGCATGTGTGCGGCGCTATGGGCGCCACCATCTTCCGGAAGTGACGCGCACTAGGTGCGCTACGTCACTTCCGGTTTTTCGTAGCGACGCAGTGAGGGTTTAAACCTCACCATTTCTATTAGAACTGTCTCCCCATAAACATCCTGGGATCCAGGATTAGTTGGGGAAGACATTTAGGGCAAGCTGAGCCAGTATAGGCTCTGTTATATCTCTGGGCTAGTTACGATTGAGGCCCCGCCCAGGGGGCAGGGCTTCCTCCTCTTAAGCGCCCAGAGCCTGTCAGTCAGTGCTCTGGTTGCGTCGCTTTCACAAGCTAGCTCCAGAGTTCCCTGTGCCTTGAGATATTTTGTATTGCTTGGCTTGGGTTGATGGTTTCCTCTTTTACAGCTCTGATTTCTTCTAGTGCTGGTGGGCCCCCATAAGGTCTTGTTTCTCCACCTCCAGGTGTTTGTAGGTGTTATGACCTGTTTATTCTTTCTAATTACAGAATTATGGCTTCCCCTAAAGATCCGGATCAGCGGAAGGCTGGGGCCAAGAGGAAGCATTTGGCGTGTTACGAGTGTAACACACCCTTAGACGACAGCTGTCCTTACTCCAGATGTGAGAGTTGTCGCACGGCATCCACGGAACCCACGATGCAGGAAATGTTTCAGTGGACGAAGACATACGTGGATGATTCCATTAAGGGAGTGGTGCGGCTGCTTAATGAGAGGCTACCAGGACCCTCTCAGACTCCCATGGATGTGGTCGCACCGGTCGAAAGACCTACCCCCTGTTCTGTAGGATCTTCTTCTGAGGAAGAAGAATTTACTTCTTGCTTTTTCCCTCCAGAAAAGACGCAGAAGTTACTCAAGTCCATCAGGTCGGGGGACCAGGATGTTGACATGGGGGAGTCCTCCGATCCGGCCGGCCGGACGGACACAGCGTGTCTTTAGAGCGGATGAGACCCTTCTCTCTGTGATGCGCACAGAGTGAAGAAAGCCTGAGAAAGGTCCAGTTCTCACCAGAAAATTCAAACTGATGTACCCGATGGCTAAACCCTTGGTGGAATCGTGGGGTTCCGTTCCCAAGATGGACATGGCTATAGCCAAGTTGTCCCCGCGCACTCTAGTCCCTGCAGACGACGGGTCTAGTCTGCAGGACCCTCTAGACCGGAGGGCAGAGTGCACCCTTAGAAGGAGTTACGCGGCGGCTGCTGCCTCCGCATCAACTTCAATTGCGGCCACTGAGGTAGCCGCCTATTTACGCTCCAAGCTCAACCAAATCCAGACGGACGTGGACCAGAGCGTATCAAGAGATGATATCCTGGCAGCCTTCAAGTCAGCCAATCTGGCTATGGACTTTCTGGTCGATTCCACCCAGATGCAGCTGAAGCTGGCCGCCAAAACTATGGCCCTAGTTTCAGCTGCCCGCAGACCACTTTGGCTGAAACCTTGGATCGCGGACAACGCGTCCAAGTTCAATCTTTGTGGGCTCCCCTTCGAACCGGATAGGCTATTCGGGTCCGAATTGGACAAGATAATAGGGGCTCTCCGATAAAAAGGGGAAGAGCCTCCCCCAGCAGCCCTTTCGGGGACGCCCCAGACAAGAGAAGAAAGGCGGAGGCCGTTCAGGGCAGCAGGCTAGGCGCAGAGATTGGGGGGGCCGTCTCGTAAATATTCGAGACGCTCCTGCAAACCCACCAGGGAGGCAAAACCCTCCTGACTATGGGCCTCTTCGAGGCTCTTGGATGAGCCCTGCTGCCCCTGCAGTGTCTCCTCTAGATTTTCCCGTACCCCTCCCCCAGATTCCCATGGGGGGCCGTCTTACCCATTTCAAAGACTCTTGGAGCCGGTTGATTGCAGACCCCTGGGTCCAGGACATAGTTTCCGTCGGGTACCGGGTAGATCTTATCTCTCTCCCCCCAGAGAGATTCATCGCCACACGAAACTTCGGGTCTGCCAAACAAGTGGTCCTAGAATCTTACATTCAGGACTATATCTCCAAAGGAGCCCTAGAGGAGGTGCCGGCAGGGGAGAGGGGCCTAGGGATTTATTCACCAGTGTTCCTGGTCCCCAAAAAGACGGGAGATCTCCGGATGATCATCGACCTGAGATTTCTCAATCGATTTATAAGGAAAACAAGGTTTCGCATGGAAACTATAAGATCAGTCAGCCATATCCTCAACCTCGGGGATGTCATGGCTACTCTGGACCTCAAAGATGCGTATCTTCACATTCCGATCCATTCCACTTCCCGGAAACTCCTCAGGATCGCGGTCCAGATTTCAGGGGTTCGCAGGCACTTTCAGTTCGCCGCGCTTCCCTTCGGAATCTCTTCTGCCCCCCTTATCTTCACCAAGGTGGTGGTGTCGGTGGTGGCAGCTTTGAGACTTCAAGGACTGACTATTATTCCTTATCTGGACGATTGGCTTTTCATAGCCTCTTCAGTTCCGATCCTTACCCACCATCTTCAGATCGCAATTTCCTTTCTCCTCCGCCTGGGCTGGATTATCAACTGGCAGAAGTCGAATGTGAGCCCATCGACTTCAATCCATTATTTAGGATTCGTGGTCGACTCTGGAGATGTCCCTCCGGTTGACTCTAGAAAGGAAAGCGCGGATTCAGGACCTGGCAAAGGTCCTTTATGTCCCTCGTCGAGTCTCTATCCGGACTCTCATGAAGATGCTGGGGCTCATGTCAGCGGCTGCGGACGCAGTCCCTTGGGCGCTATGGCACCTCCGTCCTCTTCAGTCGGAGGTCTTACACTTATGGAACGGCAGCCCTGCGGGGCTAGATTCCCTGTGCTCCCTGTCCGGTCAAACCCGGAATTCCCTCAGATGGTGGTTTCAGCTACCAGCAGGGAAGTCTATGACCCAACCAGCTTGGGTCATATTGACTACAGACGCGTCCCTTGTAGGCTGGGGCGCTCACCTGGACGGATCCCCAGTACAGGGATCTTGGTCCCCCCTGGAGCGGCGTCTTTCTTCCAATCTTCGCGGGATGCGAGCTATCCGGCTAGCCCTCCTTCACTTCGCCCCTCAGATTCGGGGCAAAGCAGTGAAAGTCCAGTCAGACAATATGACTGCGGTTCTCTATATAAACAAGCAGGGAGGCACAAGATCATTGCCCCTTCTGTCAGAGATCGGGGTGATTCTCCGGTGGGCAGAGACGAACCTTTCCCATCTATCTGCCGTTCATATTCGAGGCTCCCTCAATATGATAGCGGACCGCTTAAGTCGAGGATTACCGACCATGGAGTGGTCTCTGCATCCGGAGATCTTCAGGCAGCTAGTTCACAGATGGGGTATGCCAGAGGTAGATCTCATGGCGACCAGGTTCAACGCCAAGGTGCTGAGGTTCTGTTCCCTGTACAGGGAAGACAACCCCCTGGCGATAGATGCTCTGTCAATACCGTGGAGGTTCGGGCTGGCTTACATCTTCCCTCCTTTTTCCATGATACCGAGGGTATTGATGAAAATCCGTCAGGATCAGGCCTCGGTAATAGCCATCATACCGTTCTGGCCCAGGAGATCCTGGTTTACCTAGCTCATTCAGATGAGTCGGGGACAATACTGGAGACTCCCCCTGGAGCAGACCCTGGTGTCGTGGGACACTCACCTCTGCCCAGATCTGCACAGGTTCAACCTGACAGCCTGGAGGTTGATCAGTCCCTTCCCAACATAGAAGGGCTTTCCGAGTCGGTCCTGAGAACTTTGTCACATTCCCGAGCAGAGTCTACAAAGAAGGCCTACTCCAGGATCATGAGAATCTTCGTGGCATGGTGTGATTCCAGACAGGTGGCGTCCGCAGATCCGCCCCTTCCTGCGATACTAAAATTTCTTCAAGATGGATTAGATAGAGGCCTATCTCCAGCTACCTTGAAGGTACAGGTTTGTGCCATCTCGGCCTGTCTCAACAGACCACATTCTCGGGACCCACTCATCAAACGCTTCCTGAAGGGAGCTGAAAGACTAAAGCCTACTATACTGAAACCTATCCCCCAGTGGGATCTTTCAGTAGTGCTCAGGGGGCTAGCATCTCCCCCCTTCGAGCCTTTGGAGGAGGTAGATTTCAAATTTTTGACTTTAAAGATGGTTTTTCTTCTGGCTATAGCTTCAGCCAAAAGAATCTCTGAATTGCAGGCTTTCTCTGTAATTCACCCGTACATTATTTTCTTACAGGATAGAGTACTCATGAAGTTTTTACCATACTTCAGGCCTAAGGTGCCTACCTTCCAAAATATCAATCAGGTAATCTCTTTACCAGTTTTGTTTACAGCCTCCTCCTCTGATACTCCAGCTAGAGACCCGCTGGATATTTCAAGATGCCTCCAGATCTATGTGGATAGATCCAGAGAGTTCAGGATAGATGAGAATCTCCTTATCCTGTTTGCCGGTAAGTCTAAAGGCCATAAAGCGTCTAAAGCCACCATTAGTCGCTGGATCAAGGAGGCCATTATGGAAGCTTTCGTCTCCCAATCCTTAGATCCTCCTGAGTTTGTGAGAGCCCATTCTACTAGGGCGGTCTCCACCTCGGTTGCGGAGAGAAGACTCCTCCCCTTAGAGTTGATCTGTAAGGCGGCCTCCTGGAGCTCTGAGTCAACCTTCAGCACCCATTATAGGATAGATGCTAGGATGGCAGAGTTTTCGGCTTTTGGGCAGACAGTTCTTAGTTCTGCCAGGCATGAGGACCCTCCCTAGGGGATTCTTCTTGCTATCTCCCCATCTGTGCTGCTGGTAGGACGTAAGGGAATCGTTAATTTCTAACGATAATTTGTTTTCCCTTAGTCCTAACAGCAGCACACAAATATCCCACCCTAGGTACATTATGCTTGTTAAAAACACGGTGGGCTGGGGGGTGATCTCCTCCCTTTCAGGGAGCTGAAGATCGTTTATTGGTTCTTGGGCTCATTAAAATTCCGCCGGTCCTACCAGTCCACAGGGGCAGTTAACCCCATCTGTGCTGCTGTTAGGACTAAGGGAAAATAAATTATTATTAGAAATTAACGATTCCTGACCAATTCAAGTGAAAGGGAGAACACCTGACAACGCAGTGAAAGGTGGACGTGGTGCAGACGCTCCGTCAGGGCAGTGCTGTCACAGGGACAAGTCACTGAAGCCCTAACATGACACAGATCTTAGACAAAAAGCATACGTGATCCCTGAGCTCATTGTAAAAATTAGTTCACGACCTCTTTTTACTCGGCTCTCCAATTACGTCTGGTTTGGACAATCCCTACTTAGTAGTGAGCACCAGCAATCAATTGTAAACTTGAAACCTGGAAGTGTTCTGTTTCCCTGCAGCTCCACCATAGGTGACATTGGGTATTACATTCAGATCAATATGTCGTCTGTGTAAAGTAGGACAGGTTGGGTCCTCCACATTGAGAGACACTCTTTGTAACAACCGTCAACAGATGAGGATCCTGATCAGAGGACCCCCCCCCCCCCCTTACTAACTGAAAAGATGGAACATGTTCTATTCTCCGTTTTGCGGACAAAAATAGGCATTGCTACAATAGGTCTTCAAAAAAACAAACCAAAAAAAACTGATGCAACACAGATGTCATCCTTATTTTTTGTGGATCCATGTTTTGCGGATCACAAATTACAAACAGTTATGTGAATGCACCTTAAAGGGTGGTCCGGCAGCCCCCCCTGACTTGAGCATCGGAGCAGTTCATGGTCCGATGCTCTCCTTTGCGCTGCGCTAAATCGCACAGGGCAAAGGCTCTTTTGTTTACAGTAACACGCTTCCGCCCCGGCAGTGTGTTCGGTGACGTCACCGGCTCTGATGGGCGGGCTTTAGCGCTGCCCTAGACGTTTCATTGGCTAGAGCAGCACTAAAGCCCGCCCATCAGTGTCGGTGACGTCACCGGGCTCCCTGAGCAGCCGGAAGAAGAGGCTTCAGCGCTCCTGCAAGGGACGTCACCAAGTCTAAGAAAACTTCACTTCCGGCGAAGAATTTCCTATAAGAAAACGGGGCTTCAGAAACATGTGGAAAAGGTAGGACATGGATGTATGTTATGTGTCTGTCTGTCTTGTACTAATGGAACAAAGTCTTCAATCCCGGACAAACCCTTTAAGGGCTTATACACATGACCGTGTGTTTTGTCCGAATCCCATCCACATTTTTTGCCATGTCCTATAGTTGTCTGTTTTACAGATAAGGATAGGACAGTTCTGTAGAGGGCTAGGACATCATGTTCCACAAAATACAGAACGCACACAGCTGGTATCTGATTTGAGGACTACAAAAATGGCGACGGCCATGTGCGTGAGCCTTAAGGCAGTGGGAGTCCACTGTACAATCAAAGCCTAAGGCCCCTTGCAGACGAGTGTGTCCGGATTAGTTCCAGATGCGTTCAGTGATAACTGCGCAATTTCGCAGGCAGTCATTTAGTTTTGCCTGCGATCGCGTTGTTTTTATCGCGCGGTTGCAATGCAATTGAATGCGTTGTGCACACGCGTGATGAAAAAAAAACCTGAATGTATACAAACAATATCTCCTAGCAACCATGCATGAAAAACGCATCGCATCCGCACTTGCTTGCGGATGTGATTTTCACGCAGCTCCATTCACTTCTATGGGGCCAGCGTTGTGTGAAAATCGCAGAATATAGAACATGCTGTGATTTTCACGCAACGCACAAGTGCAATGAATAAATGGGTCTGGATTCCGTGTGGGCGCAATGCATTCGCATCACGCCTGCGCGGAAACATTGCTCACGTGAAAGGGGCCGAAGGCCTCTTTCAGACGTACAATACGGATTCTGTCAAGATGCGTTCAGTGAAACTCACGTTTCGCAAGCAAGTTTTGTCTGTGATTGCGTTCAGTGTTTCAGTTTTTTCCGTGCGGGTGCGATCAGTGTTGATGCGTTTTTTCACATGCTCGAAAAAAAACCCTTTAGGTTTACAAACAACATCTCCTAGCAACCATCAGATGCGTTTCTCACTGAAGCCCCATTCACCTCTATGGGGCCAGGGCTGCATGAAAAACGC
The DNA here is from genome assembly GCF_905171765.1 of Bufo bufo. NCBI lineage: Eukaryota > Metazoa > Chordata > Amphibia > Anura > Bufonidae > Bufo > Bufo bufo. The sequence continues at coordinate 680,421,434 of NC_053391.1, read as the reverse complement.
AGAATGTAGAACATGCTGCGATTCTGACGGAACGCAGAACTGATGCGTGAAATTAAAATGCTCGTGCACACAGACCCATTGACGTGAACGGGTCAGGATAGAGTGCGGGTGCTATGCGTTCACTACATACATCACACCCACGTGTAAATTGGGGCTTACACTTGCTCGGTTCATACGCACAGGAAGCAGAAACCGGACATCGCTCGGCCTCCATTATCCATCACTTCCCCAGACTCATGTCTGAGACCAATCAAACCGGTGCATCACAGGAACCCTAGTGCACCCTTACGCATCAATATTGTGCAAGAGCATACATTTATGTTTAACCCAGACGTCCGTGGAACACGGTGCGTGAGGTACCGTACTGGCATTGCAGGAGCGCACGGCATCATAGCAACCAATGACGCCATGCGCTCCTGCAATGCCAGTCTGGTATCTCGCGGACCGTGTTCCACGGACGTCTGCATGAGGCTTTAAAGTTGGTTAATTCTGCAACTTATTGCAGAGCTGCAATCAAACTTCTGCTTATTTATTTAGTTGGACGACCCCACAACTAAATGAGGATCCATTGCTGCAGACACAACCCCAGGCAATCACCTGTTATCGGAGGCTCCAGGGTGCTGCACATTTTCCTGCAGCAGCCCCTATAGGATAAATGTGGTATTACACGACACCCATTGTATAATACTGCTGAGGGTTTTTTTTTTTTCTCCGATTTAATTCCTTTTTCGTTCCGTTATTGCACAAAACATATCCGTATGGTTTCCGTATTTGATCCATTTTTTGCTGATCGGAAACAGTAATTTATTAACCACCAAACACATGAGCAATATGGGCTGGGCATAGCCTTTCTACAGTATGGATCCGCAAAATACAGATGTGTTCCGTATTTTTTTGCGGACCCATTGACTTGAATGGGGCCTCGGCCTGTGATTTGCGGACAATAATAAGACATGCACTACTTTTTTGTGGAGCGGACAAATGGAAATGGAATGCACACGGAGTAACTTCCGTATTTTCTACAGCCCCATTGAAGTGAAGTGGTTCCGCATACGATCCGCAAAAAAACAGAACGGAAGCGGAAAGAAAATATGTTCGTGTGCATGAGCCCTAACAGTGAGTGGAGCATGGTGGGAGTTGTATCCTTAAACCAGCTGGCGTGCCACGGGTTGCAGACCCCTGCCCTGTATAGACCCTGCTTTGTTGCGGTGCCATAGGGGAGATCTAGTACTTACAGCAGGCAATAGGAAAATACTACATCTCCCACTATGCACCATTAACTAGTACAGGGATGCCCAACCTGCAGCCCTCCAGCTGTTGTAAAACTACAACTCCCACCATGCCCTGCTGTAGGCTGTCTGGGCATGCTGGGAGTTGTAGTTTTGCAACAACTGGAGGGGCAGAGGTTGGGCATCCCTGAACTAGTATATAGTGGTGCGCCCCCCCCCCCCCCCAGAATGGTGAAAAATGCCCCAAAAAAATAAGTGCGCACTGAGCTAGAAAACTATCTAATCAATTACTAAAATACAATCGCCCCTGTAGACATAGGCAGATGTACCAAAGGGGTTATAGATAATGGGATTTTTAATAAAATAAAAACAAAAGTAAAAATATACACTAAAAATACACCCTTATTTGCACACAGATAGATATGTGCAAATACATATTCAAAATGTAGAGGGTCATTTTTGATGAGAAGTATGCCACTTTTTGGCGTACTCGGTCGCAAAGGGGATTTGCAGCCAAATCTGCAAATTTTACCCTCTTTTCCTAAGGTGGCATGGGCAGGCCGGCCGGTCTCATTTTATCATTTTCTATGCCCATTTTTGGCATAGAAAATGACTTAAAGGGAACCTGTGTCACCTGGATTTTGGGTATAGAGCCGAGGACATGGGTTGCTAGATGGCCGCAATACCCAGTCCCCATAGCTCTGTGTGCTTTTATTGGGTCAAAAAAACTATTTGATACATATACAAATTACCCTGAGATGAGTCCTGTCCCTGACTCATCTCACGTTCAGGACTCATCTCAGGTTAATTTGCATATGTATATAGTTTTGGTTTTTTTTACACAATAAAAGCACACAGAGCTATGGGGACTGGGTATTGCGGATGTGCTAGCAGCCCATGTCCCCAGCTCTATGCACACAATCCTGGTGACAGGTTCCCTTTAAATCTACACCAGCATTAAGGGAGCTGGCATAGATTTAAGCAAGTCGCATCAAGCGCCAGCGCAGGGTTATAAAGACTGGTGTCTAAAACGTTAATAAATGACCCCAATACAGTCCTCTAAATAGTGGATTCCAAAAAATCCCTTAGTAATAGATAGAATAGAAGAACATTTAGACTAGCACATTCATGGTCACAGCGGCATATCCATAAACAGATACAGTTGTCTTTATGCAATTTTATGGTGAATACAGTATATCAGCGAGTCTTATATTTCCAGAAATATCTGTTATAAGTTCATATGAGTAATAGAGATAGCTAAAGACCGTGAATGCTACTGAAGGGGGGTTCAGGCTCCCCAAAACGCGTCTAGTGGAATATCCGGTCTAAATACCAACCTACGCATGCTACAAAAAAAACCTTCCGTAAATGTAGGTTACAATCATTCAGTGACTAACACTGGAACGGACTTTCCTGAGCTCCTGCCCTAGAGTCAGAACCCAAATAAGGGCTCATTCACACAACCGTTTTTCGTGCTCCGTATACAGAACCATTCATTTCAATGGTTCCACAAAAAAAACGGAATGTACTCTGTATGCATTCTGTTTCCGTTCAAAGATAGAACATGTCCTATTATTGCCCGCAAATCACGTTCCGTGGCTCCATTCAAGTCAATGGGTCCGCAAAAAAAAAAACTGAACACATACGGAATGTACTCCATATGTCTTTCGTATCCGTTCCGTTTTTGTGGAACCATCTTTTGAAAATTTTATGCCCAGCCCAATTTTTTCTATGTAATTACTGTATATGCCATAGGGAAAATTGGAACAAAAACGGCCCGCAAAACACTGAAAAACCCATACGGTTGTGTGAACGAGCCCTAACTGTGTGATACAGAAGTATTTAAAGGGAACGCATCATCAGAAAATGACCTATGGTTAAAGGCTACTTTCACACTGGCGTTTTGGTTTCCGTTTGCGAGATCCGTTCAGGGCTCTCACAAGCGGTCCAAAACGGATCAGTTTTGCCCTAATGCATTCTGAATGGAAAAGGATCCGCTCAGAATAGATCAGTTTGCCTCCGTTCCGCGCTGCCTGCAGCGTTTTGGTGTCCGTCTGATGAAACTGAGCCAAACGGATCCGTCCTGGCACACAATGTAAGTCAATGTGGACGGATCCGTTTTCACTGACGCAATCTGGCACAATAGAAAACGGATTAGTCGTACCCATTTACTTTCAATGGTGTTCATGACGGATCCGTCTTGGTTATGTTACGGATCCGTTCTGAACGATTGTATTATCTGAACGGATCCGTCCATGACGGATCTGCACAAACCGCATGTGTGAAAGTAGCCTAAATCAATTTTTTTATGTTTAATGGGGTTTTCCAGGAGTATTTAACTGTTGACCTATCCTCCTCTGGATAGGTCAACAGTATCTGATTGGTGGGGGTCTGGGACCCCCCGCCAATCAGCTGTTTGAGAAGGCACCAGCGCTCACAGTTGCGCCGCAGCTTTCTCTAGGCCAGCGATGTCACATTCATCAGCCACATGGCCTAGGGGCAGCTCTGCCGCATTGAAGTAAATGGGGCTGAGCGCGATACCAAGCACGGCCACTATACAACGTGCAGCGCTGTGTGATCTGAGAGAAGGCTGTGATCTGATCAGTGAGGGGTCCAACACCCGGGACCCCTGCCAATCAGATACGGATGACCTATCCAGAGGATCGGTCATCAGGTATAAAATCCCAGAAAATTCCTTTAACATATTCTGAAATAATTTTTATTTTTTTAAACTTTCAATGTCACTCTATTTAAACAAAAACCATAAATTCTGCAGTTTTCGCACTGGCCACTGAGAATAGTAGACTCTTGGTCTGTACAAGTCACTTTACCGCAGTTACCTGCTTATCTGTCATTCTAATCCTGCCTGCAATGATATCACCTGTGTACAGGATCTTCCATTCACATTAGGTGATATCACAGCTCATCAGCTCCCTCCCGACCTCTGCACGGGTCACAGAGAAGTCAATGAGGTCCCCTCCTGACCGTTGTGTCTATGGCCCGTGGGGCTGCCGTAAAGTCGTTTCCTTAAAGCTAGGGCTACACGACGACATTTTGCCGCCTGACAATTTCTATAATGATAGTCTTTGGTGTCATATAAAAAATTGTCATGCGACATCAATGTCGCGCAACACGTTGCAGTGTAGTTGTACCCTTTGTGTCGCGCGCCATTGACATGTCGTCGTGTAGCCCTAGCCTAATGCTGTTCAGAAAAGCTCAGGTAAGATGGCCGCCCCCGTAATCATGTGCAGGAAACAGAATAAATAAATCTGTAATCAGAAAATAAAATGTGCCGCTATCTGATTTTAACTGGCAAATACAATTTTGGTGAAACATTTCCTTTAACAAACTGCTCCGAACTCTACAGAGCTGGTGATACACTGAGCCTGTGCCAACAGATATCACTCCTTCCACCGAGGACATCACTGTTCTTATGGAACTTCTAGAACATCAAGCGTCTGACGCTCTCTCTATAATCCCTCATACGAGCTTGTAAAAGAGTAAGACTACCGTAATTACCTTTCAAATGGATTTTTTTTTTTTAAATCTACTGTGGTCACCATAATAATTGTATCCATTACGAAGGGTTTATTTAGAATCTACTACTATTTAGAAGACTGTATATTTTGTATATTTATTTATTTTACTAGGGTATATTTTATGTAAATATTTTTATTGTATATTTATTTTCACTGTGTGCTTTTATTCTGCTGCTATTAAAAATACATTTTATACATATATACACACACACACACACACACCTTTGGTAGATTTACCTAGAGCGGTATTTAATCATTGTTTGTGTACCTCGGCGGAGTGAAGCGCAAAGTCCACTCCCCAGAATACGCAGATGGGCGCAGACCCCCCCCCCCCCAGCGACATCCGAAGGCATTAAACACTTATAGGTGGCAGTAAAAAAGGAAGAAAACGGAGACCGGAACCAGCACATTTTTTTTTTTTTTTTTTCTTTCTATGTCTTAAAAAAATTCATTTTTTTTTTTTTCGTGGATCAACTTTAGAAACGACAGCAGCAAATTTCGAGACATGTGTTATATAAGGGCCTTCTGACACAGAAGTGGTTAAATATACATCTTGTGGTCACTGTGGAATTATCTACACTAGGTATACAAAAAAAATAAAAACTGGGGAGGGGGGGGGGGGGGGGGGGGTCACCAACCATATAGCTAAGACTCACAAAGTAACGGTAAAGTAGTTGGTAATTTTTATTATTTATAACTGCCTGTATCGTAACCTAAGTACTGAGTAATTAAATAGAATATATATCTCATATGAAAAAAGTTAAAAGCATCAAGTGCTTCTTCCCGTTCCCCTCCCGCCCCCACTCTTCTTTTTTTTTCAGTTTGGATTTTCCTCCCTAAACAAAAATAATTCTTTTTATTTTTTGGGGACATCTGGAATGCATATCACCCCCCCCCCCTCCCTTTGCCCTATTCGCCCGTTTCCCTCCAGGTACCACAAGTCGCCGTCACGTTTTTCTCTCTCTCTCTCTGTCGTTCCCAATGGTTTCAGTCAGTGAAATTACCCATGAACACAACAAATGCAATGAGAGAAAATGGTTTAAAAAAAAAAAAAAAAAAAAAATGTACAGAATTTTTTTTTCAGAAAGTTCATAAACTGGTCACTTCACAGAAAGACTGCAGAACTGGTCAAGTGTTCGCTTCTAGAAAAGGGTAAAATTTGTAGTGAAGAGGGTCGGATTTTTTTTTTTTTCCTCTTTTTTTTTTTTTAAAACCGCGTTTCGTCACTGGCCCGGCTGGTATGAGCTACGATGGAATAAATTAGCACAAAAATGGAAGAGGTGGAAATCTTATAACTGTTCACTGTTACAGACATAATCCACAAGATCAGTTACTCTCAATAGTTCATCCTCGTCCTCCTCGGCTCCCGCCGCCTCCTGGCCGCCGCCCATCCCGTTGGAAGGCTGGCTGACGGGGGCTGAAGTGTCCTTTGCGGTTTCGCTTTTTTCGCTCGGTTTCCCGATTAAAGTCTCAATCGTTTTTCCCGGGCTTTGTCCATTAGCAGAAGGTAAGTCCACCAAGCTGTAGTCCAACGGGCTCCCATCTTTTGTAACATTTTCAAAGTCATCCTCGTCGTCGCTCTCAATCCGGTAGCAAGGCTTCTTGGGGACTTCCGGGACAGCGCTGGCGGCGGGAGGCTTATCCTCTGCTGGAGGCTTGTCCTCTGCCGGCGGCTTGTCGCTGCTGCAGACTTTGGCATCGCCGCCTTCCTCTTCATCCTCGTCGTCCGTCTCGATACGGTTTAGCCGCTTTCTCACCGGCCTTTCCTCCTCCTCATCTGAGAGTTCGTCGTTTGAGCTCCTGAGGCGTTTCCTCAGCAGGTTCTTCCGCACGTTTCGGGGCTTTTCCTTGTCCGAGGCAGCAGAAGAGTCGCTTTCTGCAAGACATAACGGCACAATGGTGAAGAATCTACATGCATCATATGTCCTAGGGGGGAGAGTCACTTGTGGAGAAGGATTAACAGCACAAGGTCCATCAGCGGCTTCTAAGGCCATCAGAATACAGTCATGTATTTAGGCTACTTTCACACTAGCGGCAGCTTTCTCCGGCAGGCTGTTCCGGCGGGTGAACATCCTGCCGGATCCGTGCTGCCGCGAGTCCGATCCGGCCCCAATGACTGTAACGGGGCGGGCCAGAGGTCCGGCCGCAACACAGCGAACATGCCGAGAGGCGGCTGGAATAACACTACAACAGGTTTGCCGTGCTGCGGCCGGAACGGACTTCCGGCGGCACAGTGCACCATGGATTCCGGCAAGCTGTCCCCCTTCCCCCAGAACAGCCTGCCGGAGAACGATGCCGCTACTAGTGTGAAACTACCCTAAAAGAGGTATGGACTCACACGACACAGACATAACATTTTACAAAGCTTTGGTGCAGCCTCGTGGAATGTGCCGTTCACTTCTGGGCCCCCGGCCATAGAAAGGATTCTTTAGCGTACAAGCTCATTTGGATGAGGGCGGCCCCATTTTATTTTTTCTAAAGCTCTGTGCGCTATACAGGACCCCGAAGAAGCTCCTGCCCTCATCATAGAAAGGTATTTGCTCCTGACTGCTAGAGGTAAGGACTTGCTTTATCTGTATTAGTCATCTGCTTATTTTTCTTAAAGGGAATGTCATCAGAAAATGGCCTCAAGTTTTTTTTATTTTTTTCATTTTCGGTGATTTTTTTTTTATTTTTCCGTATTACTGCATAGCTTTAAAAAAAAATAATAATGTATATAATCCTGCAATTTTCACACCTGCCGCTAGGTCCAATAATAAGTCATGATTTCCTGTTCAAGTAACTTTTTAGTCACCATTATCACCACAGGCAAGATTACAATGACAAGTTAAGGTGGATTTAGACGAGCAGCAGATTGTCGGGAAGGAGCCGTCAGTGGGAGTGAAGAGCAGCATCTACATGCATCGATCTCCTCCACAGTATGAGGTTGAGGGATGGCGATCGCTCGTCCTCATACAGCTGCACTGTTTCTGGGCAGCAGATCTTTGTTCAGACGATCTGCTGCCCAAAAACGATTATTTAGTCACCTGCACGCACAGGATCACCTGACGAAATAGTGTTTCGTTCGTTTATCGGCGGCACATTTAGACTGGCAGATTGTCAGGAACGAGCGTTCACAGGAATGTTCCTTCCCGTCTAAATCCACCGTAACAGCTCTATATGGATAACACAGGATCCACCATTCACAATAGGGGAGATCACAGCTTATCTGCTCCCTCCTGACCTCTGCACGGGTCACTGAGCGTGCCCAGAAAACTCTCCCATAGAAGTCAGTGGGGTCCCTTCCCGTCCATTGTTTGTATTGTCCATGTGGCTCCTGGCCAGTGTGAAAATTGCAGGAATATATATATATATGATAGAACAATTCAAAAAATAAAATTAAACTTTACAAAAAATAAATAAAAAATGTTTAACATAAAATGTGAATGGTGAAACATTCCCTTTACATCTTCATTTTCTCTTCTCTTAGGAGGACATTACTGAGTTTTCCATAGTTATGGACTCAATGATTTTACCTTACACTTCCCATCCCAGAAGCGATTAATATTGTAACCTGAGGAAGCGCTGTGTGTACCGATTGCCGCGGACACTGGAGAGACAGAAGTGTAGATGGTTCTATGGCACTTTGTGCATAGCCCGGCGAGTCAGAAACCCACCATTGCTTTCTGAGCTGGAAAATTTTCTTTTAAGGACTCGTCTCATCTCTTTCCCTCGTCCGTGGCGAGCTCCTCGTTTCTGAGAACCGTCGCTCTCCGAGTCTTCCCTATAGTTGACCTGCCGCTTCTGGTTCCTCCGCGATCTCCTCCGCCGGGTGTCCAGGTAGTCATCACTGTAATCACTGCTGTTATCAGTCTCTGCAGCCAGACACAGAAGAGGTAAGTGGCTCACCTAGCCTCACATCAGAGGGCAATATTCAGCCGGCCTACTCGGATATTAACCAGGGGGATCAACACAGTTCACAACAGAGACGCAGGTGCTCTACAGTCATGTGATCCAGTAATAATTAACTTTCCGCCCACCCTCTTTATAGGAGCTAAGCTGTGATTGGGTAAGGATGTCTGTCAGAAAGCTTTATGGCCGTTTCCAATGCCAACCAGAATAGTGAGTGCAGCTCTGGAGTATAATACAGGATGTAACTCAGGATCAGTACAGGATAAGTAATGTAATGTATGTACACAGTGACTGCACCAGCAGAATAGTGAGTGCAGCTCTGGAGTATAATACAGGATGTAACTCAGGATCAGTACAGGATAAGTAATGTAATGCATGTACACAGTGACTGCACCAGCAGAATAGTGAGTGCAGCTCTGGAGTATAATACAGGATGTAACTCAGGATCAGTACAGGATAAGTAATGTAATGTATGTACACAGTGACTGCACCAGCAGAATAGTGAGTGCAGCTCTGGAGTATAATACAGGATGTAACTCAGGATCAGTACAGGATAAGTAATGTAATGGATGTACACAGTGACTGCACCAGCAGAATAGTGAGTGCAGCTCTGGAGTATAATACAGGATGTAACTCAGGATCAGTACAGGATAATTAATGTAATGTATGTACACAGTGACTGCACCAGCAGAATAGTGTACAAAAGGAGGCAACGGCAGCATCTTCAGTGAATTCTTTATTGGACGAGCTTCATAGAACTTGTGCCATAAAACCAGACAGCAACGTTTCGCCTACATAGTAGCCTTTATCAAGCCTGGCTGGTTTTATGGCACACATTCTATGAAGCTCGTCCAATAAAGAATTCACTGAAGATGCTGCCGTTGCCTCCTTTTGTACACTACTCGTCGGACCGCTGAGGATCTGCGCTCGTGGCTCGGCTGTTGCATTCCAGTGTGGTCACGAGGTCCGTGAGTGCTGCTCTACAACAGTTATTTCCACCAGCAGAATAGTGAGTGCAGCTCTGGAGTATAATACAGGATAAGTAATGGTGTTAAAAGGTGGACATGGGTTTTTAACAAGCCTTGCATTATTCTCATGGTGTAAACTGCTAATTCAGGATACAGAAAATAGCAGTAGTATAGAAAGTATTACCAGATGCCTGGCTCTCATCTTCAGAGTTATCATCATCATCATCTTCGTCATCATCCGAGTACCTCCTCCGGACACTGCGCCTCTTTATTCGCCTACTCTGCCTCATTGGTCGGCTGTAGTGCCGGCGCGGTCGGCGAGCACCAAAATCGCTGTCATTAGACTGCTGGTCTTCATCGCTGTCTTCTACGTTCTCATCAGATATGACAAATTCATCCTGAGAGCTACAAACATGGATTTTAAAAGGGGGGGGGTCCCGAGTGTCAGACACCAGGGCGGTGAGGAGGAAGGCTGAAGATGGACTCACCCTTCACTGATCCGGAACTCGTCCTCACTCTCCTCTTCATCCAGATTGCTATCACTGTCGAGGTCATTCAATCGTCGCCGCTTCTTGCGTCGTGTGACTGCCCTCTGAGGGCGCTTCCCTTCTTCCTTTTCTCCCTTTTCTCCCTCCAAGATGGTGGATATGTCTTTGCCACGGTGGCCAGTGATGTTAGCCATGTCCTTTCCTCTGCCACCGCCTTTTATAAAGAGAAACACACACAATACGTTACTGAAAGACTGAAATCAACATAAAACGTGAGCTCAGGGTCCAGAACAAGGGGGACGGGGCCGTTTCTGTATGTGACATTATTCGCATTTGTACCCCATTACTTTAGGGGCCAATACCGCCAGGACAGAAAATGACTCACTGCTTCCTCCATCTGCATCCCTGATGTCATCTTCTATCGCTTCATCGATCGCCTCATCGAATTCATCAAACCTGTGAGAGCAGAAGCCTTAATGTACGGTGATGAAAGTGCTGCAGGCAAAACATGCCAATTAAAACGGGCACCAAAAGCCACTAAGGAGGCAACCCGCAGCTTGCAGGTCATCAATATAGACATCCATCTGTAAGTCACTTCAGTACACAGAGCACTCAATGAACATTACGTCAGAAATACAAGAAAGCACAATGCCACCCCCTGGATTGGACCTAGCCATCATGTGATGTCAGGTTCACCCCCCATGGCAATATTCCTGGGTCTTACTGACGTCACCAAGGAAGCAGTTTTCCCCTTGTATTTGGGGATCCTTCAGATGCCCCAGTTAAAGGAAAACTGCAAAAAATATTCAAGAGTGAAAGGGGTTATCTAAGACAAAAAAAATGCCTCCTATATGTCCATGCCCGTCACACTGATTCTACTTACCTGGCTCCCCGCACGGCGGCATCTGCTTCTCCCTGTGAAAACCGGTGTCGGGGAGGGGGGCAGCCAATGGCAGGCGGTGACGGGGACGAGACTCCTTAGCATCACCCGCAATGCTAGGCGTGACGCTAGGGAGGACCTGGAGCGGTGCAGGGAGCCAGGTAAGTAGAATCAGTGTGAGGGGCCCGGGCATATGGGTATTTTTTAGTCTCAGATAACCCCTTTAATGTCCCCAAAATTCATTGTGACATCTATGGGGACATATGAAAATAACAGCTAAACTCATTATAGCATTTTATATAGTGGTTTACGTTAGGTGGAGTAGAATCCAAAAAGGAGGGGGTCCGGGTTCTGTGGCCGAACCAGTACTGTTACCTGTAGCTGATGAACTTCCGGGCTCTCGTCGACCTCCGCTCCAGGGGCTTAGACTTTTTCTTCTTCTTCTCCGCCGCCTTCTCTTGTACCTCCGCCAGTTCCTCTGCTTCCTGAAACATAAAGGCTATTTTCCCGACTGATCCAACATGATGCAAACACCACGATGTGAAGAGAAAACTTACTTGGGTAGGGATGATGTTCTCAATACTGATTCCGACATAAACCAAGCGCTCTTTCCTGACAAACAAGAAAATACGGAAAAAACCGAATTAGACACGCATCATATAATCAAGTGATCCAGCTGATGAGCAAGGGAATAAACATGGAGTTCTGGTAATACAGAGCAGAATATTGATCAGAGAACGGACAGAGGAGAGGGGCTGTCACAGTGTGCCGAGGACCATAAACATCTGCTCTCAACACAAGGTATATCCTGTAGAGTCGCCTCAAAATATTTCTCAAAGAGCAATTACATTGACCACAAACAGCCTATATCCCACAGGATAGGGGGTGCCTATTAGATCGGTGGCGGTCCTACCGCTGGCACTGTCACCAATCACAAGAACAGGGTCCCCATGGCCCCTGCAGCCTCCTTGAAACGAACGGAACGGCCAGTCGCACATGCGCGTGGCCGCACCATTAATTTTTATGGGCGTTCCGGAGATAGCCGAATACAGCGCTCAGCTATATCCAATATTCCCATAGAAACGACTGGAGCGGCCACGCGCATGTGCGACCCGCCCCTCCGTTCATTACAGGGCCCCCGTTCTCGTGATCGGTTGGGGTCCCAATAGTAGAATCCCCACTGATCTAATAGATATCTCCTATCCTGTGGATAGGGGATAACATGAAACAAGAGCTGCACGCTATGTGAATAGTGTCCAAAATTTTCCTTATGTTGTGCTATTCTTCTGTGGGCACAATGCTGGAAGGTTGTCGGAGGGTGCAGTGACATTTTTACATGTCACCCTCGGATGTCTTATGACACCCTACCACAGGACAATTAATAGTAATACTTAATAACTTACTGCGCCCTCTGACCCCTTTTTAACCATCTGACCTCAGAAATGGAGGCACAGCTAAACACATCCACCTTAAAGGGGTTGTGTCATTTCAGCAAATAGCATTTATCATGTAGAGAAAGTTAATACAAGCCAATTACTAATGTATTGTGATTGTCCATATTGCTTCCTTTGCTGGCTGAATTAAATTTTTTCGGCCACATTATACACTGGTCGTTTCCATGGTTACGAACACACTGCAACCCTTTAGCGGTGGCCGTGCTGGCACAGTGTAGGAGAAAGCACTGGCCTACGCCCACTCCCACAGACCCAAACATCATAGGGGGCGGCACTTTTTCCCTATAGCGTGCAAGCACGACCACCACTGTTGTATTGCAGGGTGGTTGTAACCATGGAAACGAGGAGTGTACAATGTCAATCCAGCCAGCACAGGAGGCAATATGGACAATCACAATACATTAGTAAGTGGCTTGTATTAACTTTCTTTACATGATAAATACCATTTGCTGAAGTGAGACAAATAGCATTACATAGTAACAAAGTACAATTGACAACCCCGTAACAGTAAAGGGGCGCTCTACCTTCTCTCCGCTCGCTCTTTCTTCTTTAGGACGACATCTAGACTCATTAACTGCTCCTCAAGCGTCTCGCATAGTAATTTCTGTAGCAGGAAAAGATGACATTGATAAATTGCTCCTGGGGATTGATGCAGCATTTCTCGCTACTAGGTGGCACCTAGCTTGACATGCACAAAGGACAGTGACAAAATTTCAGGCTCCGCACATGTCAAGCTGCACCCCCTGGTCCCTCAGTGCATGAAGCGCTGCTGAAGAGATCATTTCTGCCTTATATAAAGGACCCAGAGAGATCTAGTGAGTGAGGCCATTTATAGTATGTACAGTAAAGTCATAAATCTCTGGTGACTGACATTGGCTATGCTGTCTGGGAGTGCTGTGCACAGAACCTCCAGTGTACTCCTAGGAGATGCAGCTTCACTCTGCTCTCCCCCTGCCTCCTACTAGTAAGGGTACAGCTACACGGTGACGTGTCCCATCATGTAATCACTGTGAAAAGAATCGGAAATGCTGCAACAGTCGACAAAAACCCAGGCATGCAGAATTTTGTGTTGCAGGTCGCGTGCAACTTTTCATCCATTGACTATAATGGAAATTGCACGCGATTTACCTCAACTGCCAAAACACAGTTCAAAAATGCCACACGACACAGCAAGTTGCACACATTTTTTCTGCCCCGCACAATTCTCTGTATCCATTCCCGTAAGCCTGACAGGGACAAACTTATCACAAGCAGGAGGCAGGAGAGACGGGCTGAAGCTGCATCACATTCAGCCTCTGCAAAGAGTTAGTGAACAGAAATTCTGCGTGGTCCATCACTGGACGCTCAAAACAGAGCCCCCTCTGTCTGTGCAAAGCCAGGGGCATGATGGGAAAGGTAGGCTACATCAGCACGACCATTTACAGAGAGGAGCAAGGAATGAAGATGGCAGATGGTACACAAAATGGCACATCCACTAAAACAAGCAATAGCCTGCACGTTATCCACAGCTATGCCTAGTCACCTCACTGCTCATGGTTTATACATTCAACGTCAAAATCTGGGAGCTGTAACCTCTATCAAGATACAGTATGCAAATAACGCGGGACCTAAAAAGGACGTTCATGTATTTAGATGGGATAGGTCAGCTACGTACGTGTTGGCACGGTGGGCAAAACCATTCTCCATCAGGAATTATCATCAGAGGCGGCCGGAGGCAGGCTGTGTGGTACCCGCTGTCACAGGAGTCACACAGCAGAATCTGGGGAGGAAAAAGACATAAATCACAATGTGAAGAGACCCTCAGGGCATGTTCACATGGAACCAACGGCAGAAAACACGGGGCCCGAGGCCTTTTTCTTGCATGTTTGCTACTTTTCATTTTAAATACGACGCTTTTTTTTTTTCTCTGACCCTGAAGATACGGTATCTACAAAAAACTAGTAAAAACTATATTTAATAATTTTTTTAACACCAGAAAGCAAGTTAAACAAAATGCCATTGAAAGAGAACACTGCAGTCCTAATAAAAAATATATCATGTATGGCACATGATGGGAAGGGGTTAAAGAGAACAGCAGGAAGTTCACTGATAAACCAGGCACAATGCCTTGTAGGGCTAGCTCAGATGAATGCAATCATACCTGTCACTATTCTGGAGGGCAAGTAATATCAATCCATATGTAAATGAGCAGTTAAGTGCACAGAGGGCGGGGCCAAGTCACTCTGTGCATCCGTGCTCCTCCTGCTTCCTCTATCCACCCCTCCCTCCCCTTTATTGACAGGGCCGGGTTCTCGCCTAGCCCTGTACCTGGTTCAAAAGTACATTTCCTGGTGAAAAACTCCCTTCAAGAGAATATTTGTCCCCGCTACCATCCTCGTCATTTAGGACTACCTCACATGTTGCGGGATAGACGACCCTTACCAGCTCGGGGTGGTTGGGAAGGCTACATTTCTTGCACGGTTCATCATCCTCCCCTGGAGCGCCATCTTCCTTCTCTTCTGAACCCTGCTCCGAATCCTCCTCGCTATCGGACTCCTCCGTTTCCTCTTCGCTGGAGGATTTACGTTTGCGCCGAGAACGGGAGCTGGTCCAGCGGGCTCTTCGCCTTGGTCTGGATTTCTGTGTAGTCGTTATAATGATAAGTACAGCCCCACACTCGGAATAAGAACGCCATTCACAGCAGTCAAACCAAAAAAGTCTGGATAAATGAGCTACGCGTATACAGCAACTATGAGGACCTATTAGTCGCCATGGTTACAGACTACAACAGGGTGTGTAGTCTGATCAGTAACACATGGTTGGAGAATAAGTTAAAATATGTCTAACCCTTTCCGTGTTTCACTCCCTGCCTTCCAGAAGCCATAACTTTTTTATTTTTCCACTTGGGGTTGTTATTTTTTTTTTTTTGAGGGAAAAGTTGTACTTTCCAATGGCGTGATTTAATGTTGCCTATGATGTAGTGGGAAGCCGGAAAAAAAATATCAAATAGGGTGGAAATGGAAAAAAATTTTTTTTTTTTAAATTCCGCCAGTTTAATGGGTTTTGTTCCCTATGGGGTAAAACTGACCCATGACCTTCATTCTCTGGGTCAGTACCATTATAACGATACTACATAATCATGGCCGTATTCTAAACCCCTTTTAATTCAATTTTTTGGGGGATGAGAGATAAAAAAAAACTGCGAATATTCCATTTTTATCTTTTTTCCGTTATGGTGTTCACTGTATGGAATAAATACATTTATATTTTAAAAGTTCGGGCATTTTGGGACACAGCGGTGCAAATGATCTTTATTTTTTATTATTTCTTTTTATTATGGGGAAAGGAGGGTTATCTGAATTTTCATATTATTTTACACAGTACTTTCAAACATTTTTTTTTTTTCGGGGGGGGGGGGGGGGGGGGGGGGGGGGGGCTTTTCCCATACACTAATGTGATTTAATACATTAGTGTATGGGAAATTCAGGATATTACAATGCGGTAGTGCCACCTGCAGGCCTACAATGGAATATACCTGTGCTAGCCTTGGTTGTCTCGTACAGGCTCCGGCTTCTAACCAATAAGAATTGGCTTCCCCAATCTCAGCGCAGAGAAGGCGTTCAGGCCTGTGGAGTGCAGCGCTCCAGGGGAAATCCGCCACAGATGTCGTGGTCACAACTGACCATGGCATCTGAGAGGTTAAATGTCTGCTATTTGCATTATTGCCAATCGCAGACGTTAGCTGCCATCTTTAAAGAGAGGACATGCATGGCGTTAAATTAATGTAGCTCCGTAAAAAAAGCTGAATACACGAAATAGTGGAATTTTATATATATTTTTTTAAATCAAGACTAGTTGTAAATTTGTTTGCAAAATTGAACATATCCTTGAAGCAACAGCTCCTGGGTAACTTACCTTCTTTGTTTTCGGTCTAGCTTCTTTTTCAGATTTCTTCTCTTCCTCCTCCTCCTTTTCTGGTTTGGCAGGAGGAGGGGATCCTTCCTCTTCGCTCTGTTTCTTCTCAGGTTTGCGAACTTTAACTTCAGCAACCTTCACAGACGGTCGGGATATCCGAGGAGACCGCCTCAGCCTCCTTCCAATGTTTTCCTCCATCTCTGCATCCTCCACGTCTTCCACGGCCACATTTTCCACGGGCAGCTCCGGCATCCTCCTCTTGTTGGAGATCCGGATGGTCAGTTTTATGCCATCCTTCTGCCGCTCTGACGTCATCTCCTTACCCTCCGAGCCGCTGTTCTCTTGTTCTGGAATTGCTTTCAGCTTATTTTTATTTCTCGAGACCAGCGGCGGCTTCTCTGAGGTTTTCTCCTGATCCTCTTCTGCAGCCGCCTCAGGTTTCTCACCATCTGCACCTTTAGACTCTGAAGCTTCGCTCTCCTTCACAGCAGTCTTACGTTTGCTCCTCAAGGGGAATGATTTCTTCTCCTTTACTGTGTCCGAGTGCTTCTCGTCAGTTTTGGCTTTCTCCGTAGACTCGGGCTGCTCTTTGTCGGGTTTCTCTGGTTCTTTACTGGGTTTCTCCTTCTTGGCTGCAGAATTCCCGGTGGAAGATTTTTTGGATACTGGCAATTTTGCTTTTGTGGCTTTAGCTTTTCCATCTTTCACCTTTGCTTCAGGCGCTTTGCTGCCACTGTCTTCAAGCTCTTCAACTTTTTCATCTGGCACACTTTGCTCTGTCGTCTGTGACTCTTTTTTCTCATCCTTGGTCTCAGCCACAATATTAGGCTCCTTGACGGTCTCGGATTTACTTGCGTCTTTTTTGGAATCTGTCTTCTCAGCTGGCTTTTCTTTCTCAGAGTCCAGTTTCTTTTTGTCATCGTCCACTTTCGGCCCTATGCTCTTTTTCCTCGAGTCCCCTTCAGTTGATTCTAGCGTTGAGGACACTTTCAGAGAAGATCCTTGCACAGGAGGTGTACGCCGGTCGTTGCTGAGGTCTATGACACTTTTCTCCAGTCCATCTACGAGATTGGCTTTGCCGTTCTCCTTAAGTTCTTGTAAACTCTTTATAACACTTGAATTTCTCTGCTCAGATGTAACACTGTTCTCATCCTTCGTGCACTCAATAACGGATTCTCTCTGAGCACCGGTGCCGTCCTCGGCCTGGTCTACCTTTGCTTTGTGCACTTTATCACTGCTCACTTCTCCGTTGACCAGTTGCTTCCCATCAGCAGAAGTTTTCGTACCGTCCTCTAACTTCCCCTCCTCCTTCTGTAGCAGCTCTTTTGTGGGAGTTTTTGACTTGCAGATCGCCGCTTTAACCGAGCTGTCAAAGTCTTCGGTTAGCTTGAGTTCCCGTTTCTTCAATGGGATCTTCGCCTGCTGGTCATTCTTCAGTCTCTCCGTGTCCTCCAAGGGCTTTTCTGCGTGTTCTTCTGTACGCTTGACGATGACGGAAACTTCAGTGCGCTCAGGGTCTTGGGGTGAAGGGGTCTTCTCTGAGCTTCCTTTGGATTCCTTCGAGTCTTTCAGTTCCGTCTTCTCTTCCTTAATCTCCGATTTCACAGGTCTGATGTTCTCCTTGAAGGAGTCTTTTTCTTTGGCGGTTGGTTTCCCTTCTTCTGTGTCTGAGGAAAGTTCCGTTTTTATTTCACTGCTCGTTTTCAGGGGTCTTTCTCCACCGGTTTTGCAGCTGCTGACGTTCTCTGTTGAAGAGTCGCTCGTTTGCTTGTTCACCACATCCGGCTTCTCATTCATTTCAACGTCTTGTGCAGGTTTTTCTAAAGGAGAAGGAAACATCATGAAATTAAAAAGGACTGTCCGGTTTGGAAAAGCTATTTTAAAATACCTTACCAGACCCTCCGACCAAACCATCTATAAAGTGCAGAGACGCTCTCTTACTCTAGTGGACCCCAGACATCAATGCATTACACGAACAGGACGTTAATTAACCCAGTCCTGCCCTGCACCAAACATTTACAGCGCTGGCGCTAGGAAATGTTCAATGAAGGGATGG
The DNA here is from genome assembly GCF_905171765.1 of Bufo bufo. NCBI lineage: Eukaryota > Metazoa > Chordata > Amphibia > Anura > Bufonidae > Bufo > Bufo bufo. The sequence goes on along the minus strand of NC_053391.1, from coordinate 680,403,035 downwards.
CATTGGCTCGGGAGCTGAGTGCGCAGCAATAGCAGGTATCAGCTGCAACTCCCATCCCGGCCATTTAACTCCTTAGATACCATGGTATCCAAGTGGTTACTCAAGGGAGAGTGAGGAGTCATCAAGGCCTGTAGGTCTGACATGTACAGAGCTTGTTTAAAGCTTGTCATAAATATTAGATGACTGTTAGCACAACCTGCCAATTCTGGCAGGACCAGCTGACCTTCTAATGTGTTTAAAGGGGACGTCCGGACTACCATACCTATACTCTCCACCCCAACAGCAGATACTGGGGGAAACCAGGGTTGTTTTGCTTTCAGTGGAGAGAAGCCTGACATGAGACCCTGTACAAGTGGTTTATAGTAGCCTCATTTCAGAGGGTCTGCATAAGCATCTATGACACCGCAACACTGACAGGAAGGGTGGTCATGATGACATTAGAATACACATGCTGGTAGTGTACCGGTAACAAGCACTGAGAGCCTTTTAGAGATATTTCTAGTAGTCAATATCCTAGACAGGGTGGTCCAGAAGTGACTGACGCTCAGCTGGTTCCACGTCCTATGTTGTTACAGTGAAAGCCGCTCCCCAGCGTTATGGGGAAGTTATTACTGAGACACAAATGACACATACCCCCATCCTCTTCTTTCCTAACATCTTCCTCTCCTGGATTGGAATTTTGAGATGAATTTTCTTCTGGTTCAGATTTCTTCAGTAATGCAGGGTCTATTTGTGCTTTCAGAAGTTCCAGGATCTGTGCTAAATCATTTCTGGACCTAAACAGAACCATTAACAATGCAGAATTATAGCATGCATTTTACTTCAGAGCTGCACTCACTATTCTGCTGGTGCAGTCACTGTGTACATACATTACATTACTTATCCTGTACTGATCCTGAGTTACATCCTGTATTATACTCCAGAGCTGCACTCACTATTCTGCTGGTGCAGTCACTGTGTACATACATTACATTACTTATCCTGTACTGATCCTGAGTTACATCCTGTATTATACTCCAGAGCTGCACTCACTATTCTGCTGGTGCAGTCACTGTGTACATACATTACTTATCCTGTACTGATCCTGAGTTACATCCTGTATTATACTCCAGAGCTGCACTCACTATTCTGCTGGTGCAGTCATTGTGTACATACATTACATTACTTATCCTGTACTGATCCTGAGTTACATCCTGTATTATACTCCAGAGCTGCACTCACTATTCTGCTGGTGCAGTCACTGTGTACATACATTACATTACTTATCCTGTACTGATCCTGAGTTACATCCTGTATTATACTCCAGAGCTGCACTCACTATTCTGCTGGTGCAGTCACTGTGTACATACATTACTTATCCTGTACTGATCCTGAGTTACATCCTGTATTATACTCCAGAGCTGCACTCACTATTCTGCTGGTGCAGTCATTGTGTACATACATTACATTACTTATCCTGTACTGATCCTGAGTTACATCCTGTATTATACTCCAGAGCTGCACTCACTATTCTGCTGGTGCAGTCACTGTGTACATACATTACTTATCATGTACTGATCCTGAGTTACATCCTGTATTATACTCCAGAGCTGCACTCACTATTCTGCTGGCTATTATAGGAAACAGTCAGTAAGCTTGTGGTCAGGCACGTCCATGATAGCTTAGCTGAAGCACTATAATATAGGGGGGCAGTTAGTTCTTCCTATATTTGACTACTGTACAGCACTCAGTATAGAGAAAGGTCTTGCCAAAATGAAGAACACTAGAGCAGACGGTGCCGACACTAAGCCAGCAGGGAATGCAGGGAGATTAGAGCTGTAATGCATGCACCCCCCTGAGGACTCTGCGGCTGCACTAATGCACTTGGTGCCCTGTCCCGAACACTGTACTGACCTGACTATGCACTTCCAGGTGGAGCCGTCCTGGTCGTCCTGCTCCTCGATGTACACGCGGATGTTATGGTCCTGATCCAGTTGATACCAGTACATTAAGCCGTCTTTATCGCGCCCTATGGGCTGGACACGCATGGAGTCAACGTCCTCTTCATTGATGGCATTTCTAAACTTTAGATTGTCATCAAACTGACACTCGCATAAGTGCTGAAAGGAGAGAAGGTGTGAGTAGAGCGCCACCCTCTGTCCCTGCCACGCTACAGCAGATGATCGCCATCAGAGGAACTGGTCAGCGGTGAGGCACTGCAGCACTCGCAATACTACAACACCCAGAATGCACCGGCAGTGTACGGCTGGGAGTTGTAATCTGTCAGAGCTGGAAAGCCCCAGGCTGGACACAGTTGCTCAAATCTGCCCTGAAAAGTGCCCCCCCCCAGTAGTCAGGTCCCAGCTGTAATGTCTGCGTAACAAACTTCTGCAACTATATTTATTATGTATCACTGCCTTCTGTCTTTCAAGATCTCTGCTTGCAGTCATTGACTAAAGTACCGCATGATCCTTCCTGGTCAGTGACTATTGCAAGAGCAGAGCATTCTGATACACTGTAACAAACTGTCACCTGACCAAGACAAATTCTTATTCCCTGGAAATGAACAATGAAGGTTGCCATTCACAGACAGAAAGCAGAGATAGAAGAACGCCATAAGGATATTAGAAAGTTGCTAAGACTGTTCATCTAAAAAGCAGAGTCAATTCTGACAGGACTCCTAGGAGAGACCGCGAGAGTCCTGATTACCCCGTCCACACGGCTCGACCTGTATCAGTGTGTACAGAGAGGGATGTCAATCACTGCGTGTGGGCGGAGCAACCAGGACTCTCCGCCTCTCCCAGGAGTCCTGTCTGCTGGGCTTACTCTCTCCCTGCGTCACATCCTGCTCTCAGACATCACCTGAATGCTTCTTTAACCCCTTAAACACTGGGCGCATTTTTGTTTTTTCCTCCCCAACTTCCAAGAGCCATAACTTTTTTTTAGTTTTCCGTTCACATAGCCAGATGAGGGCTTCTTCTCTTGCGGGACAAGTTGTATTTTTTTTAATGGCATCATTTAATTTACCATAGCGTGTATCGGAAAACGGAAAAAAAATAAAAATTCTTTGTGGGGGTGAAAAAAACAAAACACTATTCCACCAAGGTTTTATGGGTTTTGATATTTTGCCATTCACTGTGCGCTAAAAATGACATGACGTCCTTATTCTGCGGGTCAATACATTTATGGCGATACCAAATTTGTATAGTTTATATTATGTTTTACTGAAAAAAATAAAAACTCTCAAAAAAAAGAAGAAAAAGATTTTCTTACCATTTTTCTATATTATATTTATGGGCTACTTACAACTTTCTGATCACTTTATTTTTTTTGGGGGGGAATGGCGAATTGTGTGTCATTTTTCCCTGTTATGGCGTTCACTGTGTTGGGGAACATTTATTGTCATAGTTCAGACACGTGCATACCCATTATGTTCATTTTCATATGTAAAAAATTGGGAAAGGGGGTGATTTGAATGTCATTTTTTTTAACACACACACACACACACACACACCTACTTTTAGGGCTGGAACCTGCAATATTCTGATTGCTTGTCCCATAGACCACAATAGATTATTATTGTGGTCTATGGGATTCTGACACTCTGCCTGCCTCAGAGCTACTCTGAAATTGCTGATTGACAGGGTGCAGGGTATTGGGCCCCTGCCCATCAGATGCTGGCAGCTTATCCTGAAGCTAGGCCATCAATACGAAAATCTTGGACAACCCCTTTAAGTTCTCTATTGACGCATGTAACACTGCTAAGGACCCCCCCCCCCCACCTCAAGCCGGACGGTAGACTTACCTTCAGCATCCCCACTTTACACTCCACGCTCATCTCCTGGTACCCCTTCTTCTCCAGCTCCCAGGCCCACGTCCTGTTGTAATCCTGACAAATCTGGGGAATACAGGAGTAGCAATTACACACAGTCCTGAGCAACATTAGAAAAAACAGCGCCCCATCTGTCCACAGCTTGTACTGCAGCATGGCCGCATTCGCTTCAATGGCGCTGAGTTGCAATACCAGACACAACCTGTAGACAGGGGTGGAGCTGTCTTTGGAAGAAGGCGACCATGTTTATCTAATCCTGGACAAGACACTAGAATCTTTAGATGCTCTCAAACCAAGACAAATAAAACCCAGACATCATAAATGAGTGAATTTTCAGATCACAAGATGAAGGTTTCATAGAGTTCTCAGGGGGTTTATTACACTGTCTTATGGAATCAAAGCTTTTTAGTCCTCAATTTCAAGATCTCTGCTAGATGTCAATCAATAGAAACCTCGTCGTCTACATCCAAAGGCTGAAAACTGGTCCAGACTCCAGACCCTGTAGTTTTCTGAACTGCGCGGATACATTGTAACAAGCTGTGTGTGTTGCTGACGTCTTTACCTCACAGAAGACCATCTAGACTGGATACAAAGGTGACCCTCAGCCAGGAGAAGTATTAGGCCCCTTTCACACGGGCGAGTATTCCGCGCGGATGCGATGCGGTAGGTGAACTCATTGCACCCGCACTGAATCCCGACCCATTCATTTCTATGGGGCTGTTCAGATGAGCGGTGATTTTCACGCATCACTTGTGCGTTGCGTGAAAATCGCAGCATGCTCTATATTCTGCTTTTTTCACGCAACGCAGGCCCCATAGAAGTGAATGGGGTTGCGTGAAAATCGCAAGCATCCGCAAGCAAGTGCGGATGCGGTGCGATTTTCACGCACGGTTGCTAGGAGACGATCGGGATGGAGACCCGATCATTGTTATTTTCCCTTATAACATGGTTATAAGGGAAAATATTAGCATTCTGAACACAGAATGCAAAGTACAATAGGGCTGGAGGGGTTAAAAAAAATAAAAAAATAATTCAACTCACCTTAGTCCACTTGATCGCGCAGCCGGCATCTCCTTCTGTCTTCTTTGTTGAATAGGACCTGTGGTGAGCATTAAATACAGTTACAGGACCTTTGATGACGTCACTCCGGTCATCACATGATCTTTTACCATGGTGATGGATCATGTGATGACCGGAGTGACGTCATCAAAGGTCCTGTACCTGTAATGAATGCTCACCACAGGTCCTATTCAACAAAGGAGACAGAAGTAGATGCCGGGCCGCGATCAAGTGGACTAAGGTGAGTTAAATTATTATTTTTTATTTTTTTAACCCCTCCAGGTAATGAATTGGGACCAATTCTACTTGAGACTGTGAAACTTTGATCGCTTGTATAATCACATTAGGCTGGAATCACACCAGCGGTTTTTGGAGCTAAAGGCAGGAGTGGATTTAGAAGGAATGGAAATTATAAAGGGCTGACAGTGAGAGGCCTCTACCTCCGCCAGACTCCTTAGATGCAGCTGTTGCTACTGAGGCATCTAAGGCATTAAATGCACGGTATTGGAGATAACGCTGCTGATGGCACAGCAGGGGGCACCTGGATGCAGGAAGGGCTTAAACCCACTCCTGACCAGCACCGGCGGGTCTTTAAAGATGGCACCAGTGCGACAACAGTATCTGAGGCGGCTTTCCTGGGACGCTCAACAGGCCTGAACTGCTTCCCCGCGCTGAGATGGGAGGGGGCGTATGTTTTCTGTAATAGCCTGGGTCTCTCTGAAGGAACGCACAGACGTAGTTCCTATGAAGACCTGTAGATGGTAGGAGCCCATATAGGAACATAGCAAATCTCTCATACACCACAATGGTAATTCATGGCAGTGAAAGGAAGAAGCAGGGGCTTAAAAAAAAAAAAGTAGTAAAAAGTTATTTTTTTAAATCTATACACACACACACATTAGAGTTGCACCGGGTATCGAATTTTTGATACCCAATTGATACTATCATACACGGATCGATTCGATACCGAGATTTGCTATTTTCCGACACTAGGCTGCGCAGAGAACATGGCAGGCGCCGCTCTCAGCACGCACCATGTTCTTCTCCCTCCCCACTGTGATGCGGCCGCCGCTGCTACCAATGTATATAATTTACCCCTGAATACAAATGTAGGTGGCAGCACCCGGCCTCAATCAGAGAGCAGCGGGGCGATCCGCGGCAATTAACCCCCGTGTGAGGACCTGAGCAGCGGGATCCCCCTGGTAAGTATCTGCCTAGAAGCTGGATGGCGTTGAGGATATCATGAGGCTTCCTACCTTGACCAGGTATTTCTCCCATCTGTCAAATGTGACCGACTTTCCAATTTTCCTCATGAGCTTCAAGTGGAGTTCGACCAGCGCCCGGGACACTGCAGGGAGAGGGGGAGAGCGATCAGATACCAAATGCCAAGAGGTTTAACAGTAAAGCAGCTTAAATACAATGGGGTCCGCCTGCAGATAAGGGTAGATCAATGGGTGGCTACGAGGGCTAACCCATGTGCAGACTCCCAGTTACTAAATGGGAATTTATGCATTTCTGCCACTGATTTTTCAGACTGATTGGGGTCACTTATCAGTTTGAGGTTCATTTTTAGAGTAATATAAAATCACACGGCCCCGTTTTGTGATTTAAAACAAACAACTGCAGTATGGTGGGGGCAGGGCTATCAGCCCCAGCAGATTAGGTTTCCTGGGGTAGATTCATTCTAGGTGCACGGACCGCCGAAAGGATGCGCCTCACTCAGGGCGACGCCTGCAGCTTGTCAGACATTCAGCGTGTCCTCCAGCAGAAAAACAATGCATTGCTTAAAACGCATCTTTGACCACTAAACATGAGGAGCTGTTTTATACAGCTTGTGTCCCAGCTGCTGCAGAACCTCCCAATACACACACCTCTGAGCTGCTGCAGAACCTCCCAATACACACACACACACACCTCTGAGCTGCTGCAGAACCTCCCAATACACACACCTCTGAGCTGCTGCAGAACCTCCCAATACACACACACCTCTGAGCTGCTGCAGAACCTCCCAATACACACACACCTCTGAGCTGCTGCAGAACCTCCCAATACACACACACCTCTGAGCTGCTGCAGAACCTCCCAATACACACACACCTCTGAGCTGCTGCAGAACCTCCCAATACACACACACACCTGAGCTGCTGCAGAACCTCCCAATACACACACACACCTGAGCTGCTGCAGAACCTCCCAATACACACATATGCCTGAGCTGCTGCAGAACCTCCCAATACACACACCTCTGAGCTGCTGCAGAACCTCCCAATACACACACCTCTGAGCTGCTGCAGAACCTCCCAATACACACACCTCTGAGCTGCTGCAGAACCTCCCAATACACACACACACCTGAGCTGCTGCAGAACCTCCCAATACACACACCTCTGAGCTGCTGCAGAACCTCCCAATACACACACCTCTGAGCTGCTGCAGAACCTCCCAATACACACACCTCTGAGCTGCTGCAGAACCTCCCAATACACACACCTCTGAGCTGCTGCAGAACCTCCCAATACACACACACACCTGAGCTGCTGCAGAACCTCCCAATACACACACCTCTGAGCTGCTGCAGAACCTCCCAATACACACATACGCCTGAGCTGCTGCAGAACCTCCCAATACACACACCTCTGAGCTGCTGCAGAACCTCCCAATACACGCATACGCCTGAGCTGCTGCAGAACCTCCCAATACACATACACCTGAGCTGCTGCAGAACCTCCCAATACACACACACACACATACGCCTGAGCTGCTGCAAAACCTCCCAATACACACACATACACCTGGAGCTGCTGCAGAACCTCCCAATACACACATATGCCTGAGCTGCTGCAGAACATTTTTATTTATTTTTTTAAAGAAAACTGACATCTTAAATTAATAGATCAAAAAGAAGTCCTGCAGCAGCTGAGGTGAGTATTTTGAAGAATACTATACCCCACTATTATACAATTCCAAGTCACACCAGTCTGGAGTCAATATCATTTACTAGTGATCTGCAACCTCTGGCTCTCCGTCTGTTGCAGAACTACAACCCCCAGCGTACCCTGACAGACTGTGGCTGATAAGGGATTGTTTTGCAGAGGAAACATCTTGACATTCTTACCCAATATTCATTGCAGCATTCACATATTCTGTATAATTACTGCTAATACACATCTAGTCACAGGCTCTTATTGTAGCAACTTTTATCTAAATTGTTTCAGTTCCTAAACATTTTTAAGATGTCAGTGAATGGAACCATTCTTATTTACAACCACAGGCCAAAAAAAAATGTATCCAATTGTTTTCATGGTAAGTTTTTTTTTTTTTCTCTTAGCTTTCTATACGGCCTGACTGATACATTGCACCAAACCATCAGGACAGGGGAGAGGTTTGCGCAGCTGATGGACCAAAAATGATAAAGGATTCTCTAGACCGGGGATGTCAAACTCCTGGCCCTCCAGTTGTTGCAAGACTACAACTCCCAGCATGTCTTAATAGCTGTACGCTTGTCCAGGCACGATGGATGCTGTCGTTTTGCAACAGCCGGAGGGCCACAAGTTTGATATCCCTGGTCTAGACTCTAACTGTAACAAACCCTCAGCTGTGAACAGGATTAGGTTGTGCGCTTCAGTTTGAGGATGTAAACGTTGACGTCCCCATTCACTGATAGTAGATATCTTAAAACTAAAATTTTAACTTTTTGATGTTGCAAACCTTAAAAAACGGAAAAGCAATAAAAGCAGCGCAATTCTATGGAGGAACACGACGGTGGAAATTTGTGTGAATGTAAAGAAACTCAAACCACAAAAAGACTGTATTCTGAGAGCAGCACAAGGAGCAGATACAAAGTATCAGATGGAAGAATAAACAAATATAAAAAATAAAATAAACAGTAAATACATTATTATTAAGGATAACGTTTCACTGGTGGAGGCCGTACTGGTAACAAGTGGACTGAAACCCCCAATGTTTGCATAGACCCCCCCCCCCCCAAAGGCCAAATGACAACAAAATTGGTACCAAGGTGTTATACAGCAGCAAAAGCGGCACACAGCACTACTGCGTATAGATCAGAATTGCTTAAATTCAGAGCCCCTCCATCATTTCGTTCTCTCACAAATCCCCAAACAACTTCAGATGTTGATGAATTTCCGAGGAGCGGCCACATTGGGGTTTACTTATTTTAGGAATCCTAGATTATTGACATAAAAAGACTCCATCCCTCCTCCCACCATCTTCCCTGGAGACTTCTGGCTGGTAGCAGTTCTTCACTCCTCCTTATTTTTTACGCTGTCACTTAAAATATGGAAAGGAATACCCAAAAAAAAAAAAAAAAAAAAGCAGTGGAGGGTTAACATAGGGTTACTGTCATCTGAAAAATGGGCATTAAGCTGGCGGACTTTAGCGATGTGCTAATGTCAGCTGTACATAACTATATTAGCGCCATCTCACTGCCTGCCACCGTTATTGAGACAAACAAACTTGTATAATATGCTAATTAGCCTCTAGGTGCAGGGGGGGCGTTGCCCCTGCTCCTAGAGGCTCCGTTCTCCCACCTCTGGCCACGCCCTGCTACACTGGATTGACAGGGGCGGGCAGCCTTCACCTCCAACTGCCGGCCCTGTGCGCTGGGGAAATCTCGCGCCAGCGCAGGCGCAGTGGGGGAAGGGCGCTCGCCGGCTGCCAGCTTCCTCACTGCTGCGAATACTGAACGGCACGAGATTTCCCCAGCGCACAGGGCCGGCGGGAGGAGAGCAGCGCTGCCTGCCCCTGTCAATCAAGAGAAGAAGGGCGTGAAAAGAGGTGGGAGAACAGAGCCTCTAGGAGCAGGAACAACCCCCCTCCCCCCCCCTGCTCCTAGAGGCTAATTAGCATATTATAAAAGTTCGTTTTTCTCAATAATGGCGGCAGGCAGTGAGATGGCGCTAATATTGTTATGTACAGCTGACATTAGCACATCGCTAAGGTCCGCCAGCTTAATGCCCATTTTTCAGGTGACAGAAATCTTTAAATGCTGGGCATCAGCCAGTCAGAAATTCTCCCAGACACACGGCACAGGTTTAGCGTAAGAGTCCGGAGTGCAGGACGCCGGAGGGGTGGTGGTAGTACTGGGTGACAGAAAAGCAACTGGTTAGCGATGGAGGCAGGAGATGGGTTCTAGGAACCTGACTGGGTTGCTGATGAAGGCAGAGGCATTCCAGGTACAAGAGTTGGCTAGTGGTGGAGAAACGGGTTCTAGGTTTTCTAGGAGGAAGAAGATGGATTCTAGGTACCCAACTTTGATAGCGATGGGTACAATAAATGGGATCTAGATACCAGAACTGGATAGTGATGGTGGCAGGAACTGGGTTCTAGATATAAGACTTAGTTCTACGAGGCAGAAGGTGGGTTCTAGGTACATGATTTTCTAGTGCATAGGCACGTATCCTTGGCTAATGATGAAGGCAGGGAATGAGTTCTATATTAGTGTTGGTAAGTGGGTGAAGGCAGGACATGGGTTCTAGATACAAGACTTAGTCAGTGACAGGAGGCAGAAGAGAAGTTCTAGATATTAGACTTAGCGATGGAGGCAGGGTATGGGTTACAGGCACCACGTTGATGTATAAAGTCCACAAACTGGATGTTCTATGGAAATAAATTCCAGGATGAGACTGGTTGGTAGAAGGTTGAGACAGACACGGTTGGTTAGAAGGCAGTTGAGTGAGATGGTCTTCAGCCCATGTCTGAAAGAACATGGTAGTCAGGAGATGTGGTCACTGATGGTAACAGAAGTGGGATATATACCATTCATTTCAATAATATAATTTTGATTATTTAATCAAGAACCTATGAGATGGTTTCTAGATATTATACCCACTACTCAGTCATGGCAGGAGAAAAGTTGTTGGTATTAGGTACTTTCAGTGACAGACATGAGGCAGGTAGCAAATACAAGACACAGCAATGGTGGCAGGAGACATTTCTAGATAGGTTCTAGACCTAGGATCAAGGATAAGAGAGTTGACCGTATGATGGAGACATGCAGTATTTTCTTGGCATCAAGACACATTGATGGAGGATTAAGATTAGTTCTAAGTGAGAGAACTATAAAGCTCTAGGTAACAGACTTCATGGAAAGATGAGGTTGGGGCAGTGATGGACATATGGTTCTGGCGGGGTTCTAGATTTTAAACATCTGCAGATATGGAGAGAAGGGGAGTGAAGAAGACTACATGAAATAGGCTCTTAGGTATGAGACGCTGATGGGAGCAGCTACTAGACACCGAAGTGATAAGGGAAGTAAACAGGTACCGGAGAGATGAGGAGGGTTCTAGGATGTGGACTGTGGGAAACCATGAAATATATTGTAGTATCACATGTAATCAGTGGTAAAAGCAAGATGCACAGCAAAGATAGATGCTTTTAGAGGTAGGTTCTAAGCATGTGATGGAGTCAAGAGGTAGATCCCACGTATCATGTAGAAGTAACAATGTATAGGCTAACAATAACGAATGGTCGATGAGAGGCAGGAGTTGCATTTTTGGTACTGAACTGATGAAGGAAGTGATTGGTTCTAGTTAATGGACTTGTAGGCAGAGATTGTGTACTAGGTATCAGGCATGGTTGATGGCAAAAGGTTTTAGGTTTCAGATTAGTGATGGGAAGGAGGCAGTTCTAGTTACTGGACAGTGACAGAAGCAGGAGATAAGTTCTAGGTATCAGACAACTAAAAACCAAACAAGTGGAGTGTTATATACAGGGGTGCCCCCCACGTGTGGGGCACCCCTGTATGTATCCACGCTGGGTCCCTTGCACTTAGGCGTATACCAGTTTTATTATTTTGATCCCAGCCAAGTGATTTCTCATTATTATATTACCTTATTTGGCTGATTGTGACGCCCATATTATTCCGTGTATGCTAGCTACGACTTTGGGTTTATTACATTTAGTCTGTGGTGCTTTGTGTACCATACCCCTATTGAGGAGACTATTATATGTGATACTTATCTGGTTTCCCAGAGCCTTAGCTTTACCTTTCGATCGTACCCATCTGTGCATTACTTTGCGCAGTCTCATGGTGGTTCTTTTGATTTGACTCACCCTGTGCTTCTCCGTGTACTGTATTACATCCTGTTGTTCTCCATTTTTATATTTTATAATAAATGACATTCTTTGATATAACACTCCACTTGTTTGGTTTTTAGTTTACTCTGGATGTGGTACAAGTGGTCACTATAGCTGTCTTAGTTGACAGAGCTGCCTTTTTGTAGGATACTAGGTATCAGACAGTCATGGAGGCGGGAGATGGGTTCTAGGCATCCGCTTCAGTGATTGATTCAGGAGACTGATGTTAGGTATCAGACCTAGTGATGGAGGCAGGAGATTGGTGGTAGACATCATACTTAGTCATGGAAGTAGGAGTTGGGTTCTAGACATCAGGATTACTGATGGAGGCTTGAGAAAGGTTCAATGTATAAGTCTTACACTCATCCTAGGTTCTAGGTATCAGACTTGGCCAGTGATGGAGGCAGAGGTTGGTTCTGGGTATCAGACATGAGATGATGAGTTCTAAATATCGGGCTTGGTTGGTGATGTAAAAAATATTGTAATTAGGAATCAGACTTAGTGATGGGGAAAATGGGTTCTAGATTTCAGACTTCATTACAGAGGAAGAAGCGGTCTAGGCATCTAACTTGGTTAGTGATGGAGGCAGGAGACGAATCCTAGCTATGTTTGGGTAGCAATGAGATGGGTTCTATCAGACTTGTTCAGTAATGCAGGCAGGAGATTGGTTCTAGGTATAATGTTTGGCTGGTGATGCAGGCAGGAGATGGGTTCTAGGTATGATGTTTGGATGCTGATGCAGGAGATGAGTTATAGGTATAATGTTTGGCTGCGGATGCAGGAGATGGGTTCTAGGTATGATGTTTGGCTGAGGCTTTAGGCAGGAGATGGGTTCTAGGTATGATGTTTGGATGCTGAGTTCTAGGTATGTTTGGCTAGTGATGCAGGCAGGAGATGAGTTCTAGGTATGATGTTTGAATGCTGATGCAGATGAGTTCTAGGTATGATGTTTGGCTGAGGATTTAGACAGGAGATGGGTTCTAGGTATGATGTTTGGATGCTGAGTTCTAGGTATGATGTTTGGCTAGTGATGCAGGCAGGAGATGGGTTCTAGGTATGATGTTTGGAAGCTGATGCAGATGGGTTCTAGGTATGATGTTTGGATGCTGATGCAGATGGGTTCTAGGTATGATGTTTGGCTAGTGATGCAGGCAGGAGATGAGTTCTAGGTATGATGTTTGGATGCTGAGTTCTAGGTATGATGTTTGGCTAGTGATGCAGGCAGGAGATGAGTTCTAGGTATGATGTTTGGATGCTGAGTTCTAGGTATGATGTTTGGCTAGTGGTGCAGGCAGGAGATGGGTTCTAGGTAGGTTTGGCTGGTGATGCAGAATATGGGTTCTAGATATGATGTTTGGCTGCTGATGCAGGAGATGGGTTCTAGGTATCAGGATATGGCTGCTGGAGTGAGGATGGACACCAGACCATGTGATCATTATGGCGGCCAGCTCTATAGAGACCCAGCTCTGCACGGAGCATCCAGGACCTCTGTGCCCCCCCCAGCTCCCCGTACCCCAACATGCCCCCCTCCCCCCTCACCTGCGCCGGTCTCCTCCAGTGCCTCTTCCAGCTCCGGAAACGTTAACTCGGGCAAATCCAACAAGGCCCCGTACCGCTCCAGAAAAGAGCAAACCACTGCGAAATCCGGCCATAATCCCGCCGAGGACGCGGCAGCGGGAGCCGGGGCAGGAGCTAGGTCCTCTGGCGCCGCCGGAGCCTCCTCCGCACCAGCCTCCGCCATCTTGGAGTATGGAGGGGGTGGGGCGGAGAAAGAGGGCGGGAGCAGAGGCGAGAGAGAGAGGAGAGCACCCCTCCCCCCGCTACTAGATCGAGCTCAGCCTCCCGGGCAGCAGCGAGGACAGGCGGCTGACGGTGCACCCGCAAAACGACGAGGCGCCCGGTTCTATCACTGCTCCTCCTCCTGCCCGGAGCCCATATCCCACAATACACCGCGCCCGGGGACCCCCCTCTGGTCCCGTCCCCTTCCTCTCTATGGCCACTCCCCCTTAGCTGAGGAGAGTGCTCAACACAACAAAGGGACTTGCATTCTTTCTTTTTTTTTTTTTCTTTCAAATAAACTTTATTGCTTTTTTTCTTAACACGTCCATCCTCCTGCTATGTACGTTCATTAGAAGCTGACACCGGTCACCGCGCGCGGCCGTCAGTCTTCACGCGGCGCCGTGCAGTGAGTCTCTAGTAGTGAGCCTGTAGCGGTTCAGCTCTCACACACTGAGACGTATCCATCTCTTGTGTCACATTTTGAAGCGCGCTTCCCTCCCGCCTCCAAGCTGGTATGGCCCTGGGCGGAGCCAGTAGTCCGCTGACCAATAGGAGAGCGCTGTAAAGGGTATAAATAGCAGTGTCTGCGGGCTAAGCGTCACACTTGAGCAGTGTGTGAGTGGGGTGGAGGTGAGTTTTGGGGGTTAGTGGATGTCTGGTGTAGTCATAATTACCCGGTGATTTGGCTGTTAAATTAAGGTCAACCTTAGGATTTATTGAATAATAATAATTATTAGCTTTAATTAAAGGGGCCTTTTTAGTTCGTTCACATAGAGCGTCTTTTATTTGCATGCTGCTTTATAGGAATAGTAGCTCTGACTTGACTACCACAAGTATGAAGAAAGTCCTGCAGTGTGGCTGGCGCCCATAGACTGCCATGCAGTATCACCAGGCTCCTCTGGTTTTCTAGGGTGCTGTACCATCCAGCACCTCTAGGGGTGCCACACCGTGCAGCGCCCACTGGTTTGTATTAGGGGCCTCCTGTACAGGGTATTCATGTTGTATGGAGATATTAGGGGTGAATGACCCCCACTAATCTACAAACATCTGTCAACTGCAGCTTGCTGATTGTTTCCTTTGTTTTCACTGAATATAAAATAAAGTGGAAAATATAAATAACTATCCAGGTGCAGACCAATCTGAGGCCTATGTTGGGCAGGTGTAGCCTCCCTTTTACTGGGGCGGTAAGGGTTTGAAGTCCATATTTGCTCCCCCCGTCTCCAGTCAGGTCTGTATCAGTTTCCTCTTGGCTCGCCCCCGCTGTGGTTGTGAATAGACCTGGCATTCTGTGCCCCCGGGGCGCTATTTATGGCTTTTGGGTTTTGTCTTGGTTAGAAGTTTGCAGACTTCCTCATCTGTCCTATAACTGGACTCATTCTTGCAGATGTCCACGTGTGGGCGCCGCGGCTCGGTGCTACTTATTTCCTTTAGGACTGACCGCTGTTTGCTCCGATCCGTCCAGGCGCAGCTATGATCGGCTACATTGTCCGTAGGGGTCGTAGTCTGAAATCTGCTTCTTGTCTCAGCGGAGCCTGTCTGATGCTCTTCCTCTGTGCTTTACACTGCAGCTCAGATTTTTTATTTTTTTTGCATTTAAAGTGCAGGTCATTCGTTAGAGATCTAGTGCTGTGTGCCCTAGTCATACCTGGTGCAGAGGTTACAAGGTTGATACAATGTTCTAAAAATTGTTACTTTATTATAATATCTAGCCCATAAAAAAAAAAAATGCATCAACTAACCCACTACCCCGGCCCCCTATTCTATGGGGGGGGTTGAGGTTGTGAGAACTGAAGTCCTAATTACCTCTGTTACCTAGGATGAAGTGGGGCTGTTCTGAACCCCTTTAACCGGGTTGTCCAGCTTTTAGACATTGAATTAGATCAACAGTATCTGACCAGTTGGGGTCCGTCACTGGCACCTCTACGATCAACTTGCCAAGCACATCGCCGTCCATTGGATAGTGGCCATGCCTGGTATTGCAGCTCAGCTGCATTCACTTGAACAGAACTGAGCTGTAGCTAGGTCACGTGACCGATGAGCGTGACATCACTGACCTACGTGATCACGAAGAGCCACAGCCTCTTCAAACAGGTGATCGGAGGGGGGTTGTCAAGAGTTGGACCACCGATCTGATCCTGTGGATAGGCCATCAATATGAAATTCCTGGAAAACCCCTTTAAAGGGTTTCTGTCACCCCTCAAAACTAATATTATTTTTTTGGGATAGTTAGATTCCTTATAGGGCGATATAGGAGAATTTAATCGTCTTACTTACTTTCATGCGGCCGATTCTTTATAAAACAAAGTTTTATAATATGTAAATTCGGTCTCTACCAGCAAGTAGGGCGTCTACTTGCTGGTAGCCGCAGCAGAAAACCGCCCCCTCGCCGTGTTGATTGACAGGGCTAGCCGGGATCTCCTCCTCCGGCCGGCCCTGTCAGTAATTCAAAAATCGCGCGCCTCTGGTCATTCGGCGCAGGCGCTCTGAGATGAGGAGGCTCGTCTCCTCAGCACTCCCTCAGTGCGCCTGCGCCGATGACGTCTTCTCTTTCGGTGATGTCATTGGCGCAGGCGCACTGAGGAGACGAGCCTCCTCATCTCAGAGCGCCTGCGCCGAATGACCAGAGGCGCGCGATTTTTGAATTACTGACAGGGCCGGCCGGAGGAGGAGATCACGGCTGGCCCTGTCAATCAACACGGCGAGGGGGCGGTTTTCTGCTGCGGCTACCAGCAAGTAGACGCCCTACTTGCTGGTAGAGCCCTGATTTACATATTATAAAACTTTGTTTTATAAAGAATCGGCCGCATGAAAGTAAGTAAGACTATTATATTCTCCTATATCGCCCTATAAGGAATCTAACTATCCCAAAAAAAAAAGAGTTTTGTGGGGTGACAGAAACCCTTTAACCACCTCAGCCCCCAGTGCTTAAACCCCCTTAATGACCAGGCCACTTTTTACGCTTCTGACCTACACTACTTTCACAGTTTATTGCTCGGTCATGCAACTTACCACCCAAATGAATTTTACCTCCTTTTCTTCTCACTAATAGAGCTTTCATTTGGTGGTATTTCATTGCTGCTGACATTTTTACTTTTTTTTGTTATTAATCGACGATTTTTTTGCAAAAAAATGACATTTTTCACTTTCAGTTGTCAAATTTTGCAGAAAAAACGAGATCCATATATAAATTTTGCTCTAAATTTATTTTTCTACATGTCTTTGATAAAAAAAAAGTTTGGGTAAAAAAAAAAATGGTTTGGGTAAAAGTTATAGTGTTCACAAACTATGGTACAAAAATGTGAATTTCCGCTTTTTGAAGCAGCTCTGACTTTCTGAGCACCTGTCATGTTTCCTGAGGTTCTACAATGCCCAGACAGTACAAACACCCCACAAATGACCCCATTTCGGAAAGTACACACCCTAAGGTATTCGCTGATGGGCATAGTGAGTTCCTAGAATTTTTTATTTTTTGTCACAAGTTAGCGGAAAATGATGATTTTTTTTTTTTTTTTTTTTTTTTTCAAAGTCTCATATTCCACTAACTTGTGACAAAAAATAAAAACTTCCATGAACTCACTATGCCCATCAGCGAATACCTTGGGGTCTCTTCTTTCCAAAATGGGGTCACTTGTGGGGTAGTTATACTGCCCTGGCATTCTAGGGGCCCAAATGTGTGGTAAGGAGTTTGAAATCAAATTCTGTAAAAAATGACCTGTGAAATCCGAAAGGTGCTCTTTAGAATATGGGCCCCTTTGCCCACCTAGGCTGCAAAAAAGTGTCACACATCTGGTATCTCTGTATTCAGGAGAAGTTGAGGAATGTGTTTTGGGGTGTCTTTTTACATATACCCATGCTGGGTGAGATAAATATCTTGGTCAAATGCCAACTTTGTATAAAAAAATGGGAAAAGTTGTCTTTTGCCAAGATATTTCTCTCACCCAGCATGGGTATATGTAAAATGACACCCCAAAACACATTCCCCACCTTCTCCTGAGTACAGAGATACCAGATGTGACACTTTTTTGCAGCCTAGGTGGGCAAAGGGGCCCATATTCCAAAGAGCACCTTTCGGATTTCACTGGTCATTTTTTACAGAATTTGATTTCAAACTCCTTACCACACATTTGGGCCCCTAGAATGCCAGGGCAGTATAACTACCCCACAAGTGACCCCATTTTGGAAAGAAGAGACCCCAAGGTATTCGCTGATAGGCATAGTAAGTTCATGGAAGTTTTTATTTTTTGTCACAAGTTAGTGGAATATGAGACTTTGTATGAAAAAAAAAAAATAATAATAAATCATCATTTTCCACTAACTTGTGACAAAAAATAAAAAATTCTAGGAACTCGCCATGCCCCTCACGGAATACCTTGGGGTGTCTTCTTTCCAAAATGGGGTCACTTGTGGGGTAGTTATACTGCCCTGGCATTTTCCAGGGGCCCTAATGTGTGGTAAGTAGGTAAATGACCTGTGAAATCCGAAAGGTGCTCTTTGGAATGTGGGCCCCTTTGCCCACCTAGGCTGCAAAAAAGTGTCACACATCTGGTATCGCCGTACTCAGGAGAAGGTGGGGAATGTGTTTTGGGGTGTCATTTTACATATACCCATGCTGGGTGAGAGAAATATCTTGGCAAAAGACAACTTTTCCCATTTTTTTTATACAAAGTTGGCATTTGACCAAGATATTTCTCACCCAGCATGGGTATATGTAAAAAGACACCCCAAAACACATTCCTCAACTTCTCCTGAATACAGAGATACCAGATGTGTGACACTTTTTTGCAGCCTAGGTGGGCAAAGGTGCCCAAATTCCTTTTAGGAGGGCATTTTTAGACATTTGGATCCCAGACTTCTTCTCACGCTTTGGGGCCCCTAAAATGCCAGGGCAGTATAAATACCCCACATGTGACCCCATTTTGGAAAGAAGACACCCCAAGGTATTCAATGAGGGGCATGGCGAGTTCATAGAAAAAAAAAAAATTTGGGCACAAGTTAGCGGAAATTGATTTTTTTGATTTTGTTCTCACAAAGTCTCCCTTTCCGCTAACTTGGGACAAAAATTTCAATCTTTCATGGACTCAATATGCCCCTCAGCGAATACCTTGGGGTGTCTTCTTTCCAAAATGGTGTTATTTGTGGGGTGTTTGTACTGCCCTGGCATTTGAGGGTCTCCGCAATCATTACATGTATGCCCAGCATTAGGAGTTTCTGCTATTCTCCTTATATTGAGCATACAGGTAATGAGATTTTTTTTTCCCGTTCAGCCTCTGGGCTGAAAGAAAAAAATGAACGGCACAGATTTCTTCATTCGCATCGATCAATGTGGATGAAAAAATCTCTGCCAAAAAAAGAATAAGGAGGGGAAAGGCGTCTGCCAGGACAAAGGAGCTCCGCCCAACATCCATACCCACATAGCTCGTATGCCCTGGCAAACAAGATTTCTCCATTCACATCAATCGATGTGGATGAATAAATCATTGCCGGGATTTTTTTTTTTATATATACAAAGTGTTTGCCAAAGTATATGAACACCGCCGCCTCCTCAGCTCATATGCCTCGGCAAACATATCTTTTACTGCAGAGGAGAAATCTCGTCTTGCAGCGCCGCATACACCGACTTGCGTGTAATCTGACAGCAGCGCAATGCTTCTGTCCGAATGCACATCAGTGCTGCAGCTAGTCGATCGGTTGGTCCACCTGGAAGGTAAAAAAAACAAAACAAAAAAGAAAAAACCAGGCCGCAAAGCAATAACTTTATTAACTTTAGAACAGAACATATTAACTTTTTTTAACTTTTTTACTTACCGGTAATTTTTTTTTGTTTAGTTTTTTTTACCTTTATAGAACAAACCTCTCCTTCCCCATGGGACAATGTGCAAAGCGCAAATCGCCCAAAGATGTGGCGAAGTACGTTATGCACTTTATCCCAGGTGAAAGGAGAGGTTTGCAGCAGCTGAGAGTAAAAGGGCCCTAATAGCCCTGTGTGCCTGTCCTGTGAGATGCAATCCCTATGCTAGGTGTACCTGTGTGTGGTACTTCCGGAAACACTCTCCAAAGCATAGGGCAGGGTGGTCAGGACAGAAATAGCGGGTGTCACGCCTTATTCCGCTCCTGCTACAGTCACAACATCTTTTTCGGGGTGACGGTTGGGTTGAGGTACCAGGAACGACACTGGGGAAATGTCGCTCGTGTAGACGGCTAACTACACTGGTGGATAGGGCCACGGAACCTCCTGGGTAAAGGAGGTTCTCGATGATCTCTTCCTGGAATTTGAGGAAAGATCGTGTTCTCCCAGCCTTACTGTAGAGAACAAAACTATTGTAGAGCGCCAATTGAATTAAATATACAGACACCTTCTTATACCAGCGTCTGGTTCTGCGGGAAACTAAATACGGAGACAACATCTGGTCATTGAAGTCCACCCCTCCCATGAGCGCATTATAGTCGTGGACACAGAGGGGCTTTTCAATGACACGGGTTGCTCGCTCAATTTGGATTGTCGTGTCTGCGTGAATGGAGGAGAGCATGTAAACGTCACGCTTGTCTCTCCATTTCACCGCGAGCAGTTCTTCGTTACACAAGGCAGCCCTCTCCCCCCTTGCAAGACGGGTGGTTACAAGCCGTTGGGGGAAGCCCACGCGACTAGTTCGCGCGGTGCCACAGGCGCAAATCCGTTCTAGAAACAAATGCCTAAAGAGGGCCACACTTGTGTAAAAATTGTCCACATAAAGATGGTACCCCTTGCCGAATAAGGGTGACACCAAGTCCCAGACTGTCTTCCCACTGCTCCCCAGGTAGTCAGGGCAACCGACCGGCTCCAGGGTCTGATCTTTTCCCTCATAGATCCGAAATTTGTGGGTATAGCCTGTGGCCCGTTCACAGAGCTTATACAATTTGACCCCATACCGGGCACGCTTGCTTGGGATGTATTGTTTGAAGCCAAGGCGCCCGGTAAAATGTATTAGGGACTCGTCTACGCCGATGTTTTGCTCGGGGGTATACAAATCTGCAAATTTCTGGTTGAAATGGTCTATGAGGGGCCGAATTTTGTGGAGCCGGTCAAAAGCTGGGTGGCCTCTGGGACGGGAGGTGGTGGTGTCGCTAAAATGCAGAAAACGCAGGATGGTCTCAAATCGTGTCCTGGACATAGCAGCAGAGAACATGGGCATGTGATGAATCGGGTGCGTGGACCAATATGACCGCAATTCATGCTTTTTTGTCAGGCCCATGTTGAGGAGAAGGCCCAAAAAAAATTTAAGTTCGGAAATTTGGACTGGTTTCCACCGGAAAGGCTGGGCATAAAAGCTTCCCGGGTTGGCGGATATAAATTGTGTGGCATACTGGTTGGTCTCTGCCACGACTAAGTCCAAGAGCTCCGCAGTCAAGAACAGCTCAAAAAATCCCAGGGCCGAACCGATTTGAGCCGTCTCAACCCGAACTCCAGACTGGGCGGTGAAAGGGGGAACTACAGGTGCGGCTGAAGTTGGTGACTGCCAATCAGGGTTTGCCAGCACCTCAGGGACTCTAGGGGGTCTACGGGCCTGTCTGCGCGGTGGCTGCGACGGGGTAACTAGTGCACGTGCCACCGTACCAGCTACAACTGCCCTTCTGGTGCTCGCCACGTCACCATGTTGTATGGCAGTGCTGGTACTAGGTCCAGGGAGGGCTGCGCTGCTGGTGTATGCCTCACCACGTGATCCGGCAGCGACAGCCCCACTCTGCTGCTCTTGAAGCGGATCCTGCGCAACCTGTGGTCTAGCGACACGGGGCCGGGTACGCCTGGTGCTGCCAGGGACCTCAACCTCCTCGTCCGAACTTTGGGTCAGAGAGCCACTGCTTTCTACAGGTTCATATTCTGACCCGCTAGATTCGTCAGATGAGGGTTCCCACTCCTCATCCGACTGGGTCAGAATCCTGTAGGCCTCTTCAGAAGAATACCCCCTGTTTGACATTTTGGACTACTAAATTTAGGGGTATTCCCTGAGACTACCCAAGAAAAAAAGCAAGCCTGTCTTACAAAGGGGAGGCTAGCGAAGTACCGGAGGCCGCTGCGGTTGATAAAAAATATCAAAACTGATTTTTTTTTATCGCCGCAGAGCGTGTAAAGTGAATGTGCAGTGATCAAAAAATATATATTTTTTGTCACTGCGGTGGGGCGGGCGTGGGTGAACGCACGTGTGGGCGACCGATCAGGCCTGATCGGGCAAACACTGCGTTTTGGGTGGAGGGCGAACTAAGGTGACACTAATACATTATAGATCTGACCGTGATCAGTTTTGATCACTTACAGATACTATAAAAGTACAAATGCTGATTAGCGATACGCTAAACAGCGAATAAAAGTGACTGCGGTGGGGTGGGCGCTAACTGACGCTAACTACCTAACCAAGGGGCCTAAACTATCCCTAAAACCTAACAGTCAATACCAGTGAAAAAAAAAAAAGTGACAGTTTACACTGATCACTTTTTTTCCTTTCACTAGTGATTGACAGGGGTGATCAAAGGGTTAATTGGGGTGCAGGTGGGTGATCTGGGGCTAAGGTGTAGTGTTTGGTGTACTCACAGTTCAGTCTGCTCCTCTGCTGGATCCAACCGACGAAAAGGACCAGCACAGGAGCAGACAAGCCATATAACAGATCATATTTACTAATATGATCTGTTATCTGGCTTGTGATTGGATTTTTTGAAAATCGCCAGCCTGCCAGCCAATGATCGTTGCTGGCAGGCTGGTGACGAACTTGTTCTTTGAATTTTGCCGGCCCGCGATGCGCATGCGCGGGCCGACTTTGAGCGAAATCTCGCGTCTCGCGAGATGACGCGTATATGCGTGATTGTGCGCAGCGCTGCCACCTCCGGAACGCGAATCTGCGTACAGCGGTCCGGAGTGGTTAGATAGACTGTAGCAGATCAGACAGTCCTTTGTGAGCCTGGACTCCAAACTGACGCTCGATACAATTGTAGCAGAAGTTGGCAATGGTTATCATTCACTGACAGCAAGCAAAAATTTTAAACTGTGAGTTGCTGACATGTCAGGCAGTTGTAGGTCAAGGAACAACTATTTACCTGTCCACAGGATGGGTGATCAATGTTTGGCGGGGTCTCTGCTTCTCTCCTCTCACTCTGTCTGTTCTATTAAAGGGGTCGGTAAAAGATGACTTCTCCCGAAATCTCCAAGATCTCCTGGGGCAGTATGAACGTTTCAGGGCAAGTATATAAAGACTGCAAGGTGTGGCCTGGAGGAAGCAGAACCTGGGACTGGAGAGAGACTGGAACCAATGTAAGATATGAGGTTGAGTGCTTGAACGGCGCCTGCTGTGACACTGTAATTATAGCAGCTACCTGCAGCCACCACTAGAGGGAGCTCACCGCCTACAGATTTATACAGCTCCAGTTGAGTTAAAAGGGAATCTGTCCGCAGTTTTGACCATGCAGTGGAGCTTTTATTATGGGTAGTCTGAATATGGAGTTGTATTCTACTAGATGCTGCTCCTGTAAGTGCCCAGGAGGCGGAGCTTCACTCCACAGCCCCTCCCCTCTGCTTTGAGTTTCCTGGTTGAATGCTACAGCTGTTACCAGGAGCAGAGTGGTTGTGAAGCTGTAGAGAGCCTTCCACAGCAAAGCTCCGCCTCCTGGGCACTTGTCGGAGCAGAATAAAAGTTGATATTAACACTACAACAGCACAGCTATTTCGGTAGAGGCATGACGTAACGTCGTAGACATGCCGCGATCCCTCCCATCTGCCCCCTCATGTTAGGGGGCCGCGCCAACGCGATCTGCTGCCTACCCCAGGGCTGAGTAAGAGGAAGCTGACCGAGTGCGGCGGTAGCGTCGCTGCCGTCCACGGAGAGCTTCAACGTTTTTTTTTCCAGAAGTCCTTTCAAGCTGCCCTCTGGGTTGGAAGAGAACACTGCCTTATGACCATCGAGGATCCCCCGTCTGGGTGGTTTGGGCCTAAAACTTGCTGCATGGAAGACGCCGGAGTGCTCCGGTAAACCACCTGCCCCCGCCTGCTGAGAACCGGCATGAGTGATCTTCCACCTTGATGCCTGTGGTTTCCTGACCCTTTGGCTAATGAGCTGTACGGGTGTGCGCCAGTACTCTGCCTTGGTTTTGCTTCTTGGGCGCAGCCCATAATCGTCTCTACTTACGCGGCATCTCCTCGCACGCCTTGTTTCCCTCCTGAGGTCAGCTCCGTGTTGGGAGCTTTGCCTGGGAGTGGGGACAGACGGCTTAATAAGGGTGGTGGAGGCTGAGATGGGCTCCAGTGTGGGAGCTGGCCAGATCCCCGTGCGGAGATATCTGCAGCCTGAGGCTGCCCTTCGTCTGTGTACGAAAAAAATAGAACATGTCCTCTTCTTGTCCGCAATTGCGGACAAGAATAGGCATTTCTATGTGGGTGCCAGCCTGGTGTATTGTGGATCCGCAAAGCACTGCGGACGTCTGAATGGAGCCTAAGAAAAGTGAACGGATGGAGGATAGGATTGACTGGATTGACAAGAAGTTGATGGACATTTTAGATGCAGTACATCAGTCCAATCAATCCTTTAGGAGATCTGACCGTAAAAATCACCTCCGCTCAATCTGATCTTTCCTTGATTAAAGAGGAGATGAATAAGATCCGTGAAAAGGTTAAAGATCTACAGGCATCTGCTAGAGATCTGAAGGAGGAGGTGGACAGAATAAATACCAGAGTGGACATAACTGATGCAGATGGAAAAGCATTTCGGGAGAAGCTCGCAGAGCTAGAGGATAGGTCTCGTAGATCAAACCTCCACTTTGTGGGCTTCCCAGAATGGTCCGAAAAAGAGGACCCGGCAGGATTTACTCAACAGTGGTTAGAGGTATTCAGCTCCGAACATTTATCTCCATGGGTCACAGTCGAGAGGGTCCACAGGATACCGGGGAGAAAAAAAAAACCAAGGGGGAGCCCACCCAGAGCAGTTTTGGGAAGGACGATGTGTTCTAAGGATAGAGATCTAGTAATGAGAAGAAAGAGAGACCTACAGGCGATAGAGCACAATGGGAGTAGAATAGAGATTTCTCCTGACTTTCCAAGGGAAACGCAGAATAAGCGACGGGAGTTCTGAGAGGTAAAGAAAAGAGTGGCATCTGCAAAGATTAAATATTCCATGATAAATCCTGCTAGACTGAGAATTGTAGATCAGGACAAAATTAATACAAATAAGTCACAGGGGCCTGATGGGATACACCCAAAGCTATTAAAAGAGCTCAGCGGTGAACTAGTAAAACCATTAACAGATTTATTTAACCAATCACTGGCAACAGGAGTCGTCCCAGAAGATCGGAAATTAGCAAATGTGCCCATTCACTATAAAGGTGGTAGGGAGGAATCGGGGAACTATAGGCCAGTAAGCCTGACATCAATAGTGGGGAAATTAATGGAAACCATACTCAAGGAGAGGATTGAGGAACATCTAAAATCCCATGGATTGAAAGATGAAAAACAGCATGGGTTTACTTCAGGGAGATCATGTCAAACTAATCTTATTGATTTTTTTGATTGGGTGACTAAAACAATAGATGAAGGAGGTGCAGTAGACATCGCTTATCTAGACTTTAGTAAGGCTTTCGATACTGTCCCACATAGAAGGCTTATCAATAAATTGCAGTCTTTGGGCTTGGACTCCCATATTGTTGAATGGATTGGGCAGTGGCTGAGGGACAGACAACAGAGGGTTGTAGTCATGGAGTATATTCAGACCAAGGTCTTGTTACCAGTGGGGTACCTCAGGGATCTGTTCTGGGACTATATTGTTTAATATCTTTATCAGCGAAATTGCAAAAGGCCTCGATGGTAAGGTGTGTCTTTTTGCTGATGACACACAGATTTGTAACAGGGTTGATGTTCCTGGAGGGATACACCAAATGGAAAAGGACTTAGGAAAACTAGAGGAATGGTCAAAAATCTGGCAACTAAAATGTAATGTTGATAAGTGCAAGATAATGCACCTGGGGCGTAAAAACCCAAGAGCAGAATATACAATCAGTGATACAGTCCTAACCTCAGTATCTGAGGAAAGGGATTTAGGGGTCATTATTTCAGAAGACTTAAAGGTAGGCAGACAATGTCATAGAGCAGCAGGAGATGCTAGCAGAATGCTTGGGGGTATAGGGAGAGGCATTACCAGTAGAAAGAGGGAGGTGCTCATGCCGCTCTACAGAGCACTAGTGAGACCTCATCTGGAGTATTGTGCTCAGTACTGGAGACCATATCTCCAGAAGGATATTGATACTTTGGAGAGAGTTCAGAGAAGAGCTACTAAACTAGTACATGGATTGCAGGATAAAACTTACCAGGAAAGATTAAAGGACCTTAACATGTATAGCTTGGAAGAAAGAAGAGACAGAGGGGATATGAGAGAAACTGCTAAATACATAAAGGGAATCAACAAGGTAAAAGAGGAAAGAATATTTAAAAGAAGAAAAACTGCTACAAGAGGACATAGTTTTAATCCTTTGCCCCTCTAATTTAAAACTAATATCAGGAAGTATTACTTTACTGAGAGAGTAGTGGATGCATGGAATAGCCTTCCTGCAGAAGTGGTAGCTGCAAATACAGTGAAGGAGTTTAAGCATGCATGGGATAGGCATAAGGCCATCCTTCATATAAGATAGGGCCAGGGGCTATCCATAGTACTCAGTATATTGGGCAGACTAGATGGGCCAAATGGTTCTTATCTGCCGACACATTCTATGTTTCCTGAGGCATCAGCGCTGCCTTCCGGTGACGAGCCTGTGAGTTTCAGCCCCTTGGATCTCACAGGCCGGAAGCTGTATGAGTAATACACACAGTATTACTCATACAGCCAATGCATTGCAATACAGAAGTATTGGAATGCATTGTAAAGGATTAGACCCCAAAAAGTTGAAGTCCCAAAGTGGGACAAAAAATAAAGTGAAAAAAAAAAAAGTTGAAAAAATAAAGTTTTCCCCCCAAAAAATTAAGTTTCAAGTAAAAATAAACAAAAACATCATTTCACCCAAAAATTATTGGGTATCGCCGCGTCCGGATCAACCAGCTCTATAAACCTATCACATGACCCAACCCCTCAGATGAACACCATAAAAACAAAAAACTAAAAACTGTGCTAAATAATTTTTTTGTCACTTTACATCACAAAAAGTACAACAGCAAGCGATCAAAAAGGCGTATGCCCACCAAAATAGTACCAATCTAACCGTCACCTCATCCCGCAAAAAATGAGCCCCTACCTTAGACAATCGCCCAAAAAATAAAAAAAACTATGGCTCAGAATATGGAGACACTAAAACATTTTTTTTTTTGTTTTAAAAAAGCTGTTGTTGTGTAAAACTTGCATAAATATAAAAAAAAGTATACATGTTAGGTATCGCCGCGTCCGTATGGACCGGCTCTATAAAAATATCACATGACCTAACCCCTCAGATGAACACCGTAAAAAATAAAAACGGTGCTAAATAAACAATTTTTTGTCACCTTACATCACAAAAAGTGTAATAGCAAGCGATCAAAAAGTCATATGCACCCCAAAATAGTGACAATCAAACCGTCATCTCATCCCGCAAAAATCATACCCTACCCAAGATAATCGCCCAAAAACTGAAAAAACTATGGATCTCAGACTATGGAAACACTAAAACATGATTTTTTTTGTTTAAAAAATGATGTCATTGTGTAAAACTTACATAAATAAAAAAAAATTGTATACATATTAGGTATCGATGCGTCCGTGACAACCTGCTCTATAAAAATACCACATGATCTAACCACATGATGAACGTTGTAAATAACAAAACAAAAAAACAGTGCCAAAACAGCTATTTCTTGTTACCTTGCCTCACAAAAAGTGTAATATAGAGCAACCAAAAATCATATGTACCCTAAACTAGTACCAACAATACTGCCACCCTATCCCGTAGTTTCTAAAATGGGGTCACTTTTAAGGAGTTTCTACTCTAGGGGTCTATCAGGGGGGCTTCAAATGGTGTAAAAAAAAAAATGACCACATATGGGGTGTTTCTGTAAACTACAGAATCAGGGCCATAAATATTGAGTTTGGTTTGGCTGTTAACCCTTGCTTTGTAACTGAAAAAAATAAAAATGTAATTGAAAAAATCTGCCAAAGTGAAATTTTGAAATTGTATATATTTTCCATTAATTCTTGAATGGGGTCATTTTTGGGTGGTTTCTATTATGTAAGCCTCACAAAGTGACTTCAGACCTCAACTGGTCCTTAAAAAGTTGGTTTTTGAACATTTCTGAGAAATTTCAAGATTTACTTCTAAGCTTCTAAGCCTTGTAACATCCCCCAAAAATAAAATGTCATTCCCAAAATGATCCAAACATGAAGTAGACATATGGGTTTAATTAATTAAGTAATTATTTTTGTAGGTATTACGATGTATTATAGAAGTAGAGAAATTGAAACTTGGAAATTTGCAAATTTTTCCAAATTTGGTATTTTTTTTTTATAAATTAATTTATTTATTTTTTTACTCCATTTTTACCAGTGTCATGAAGTACAATATGTGACGAAAAAACAATCTCAGAATAGCCTGGATAAGTCAAAGCGTTTTAAAGTTATCACCACTTAGTGACACTGGTCAGATTTGCAAAAAATGGCCTGGTCCTTAAGGTGAAATAAGGCTGTGTCCTGAAGGGGTTAAAGAGCAAGAAAATATAATTTAAGAGATTAAAGAGTTCTGGTCGCTAAATATCTGCTCCACTCATATCCACTACGCGTGGGACTGTAAGGAAGATATATATATGAGAACCAAATCTGAATTCGTTAAAAATGAGCAATTGCTAGAAGATGGGGTAAAAGCCTTACAAGTGGAGATTATTAACAATAGTGCAGAAGTCCAATCACAATTGAACAAAGCAAAGGGGGCGCTCCATCCGGTCATTAGATGCTGCAAAAGCATTTGACATTGTGGAGCGGAACTAGCTATGGAATATAATGCAAAAGATGAATATGGGACATCATTTTATTAAATGGGTTCGGCTTTTATCTAGTCATCCGACAGCAAGAAGAAGTATTAATGGCTAGTGGTCAGACGCCTTTGAACTACACAGGGGTACCAGACAGGGCGGCCCCCTCTCTCCCCTCTTGTGTGTGATTTTTATCGAACCCCTGGCGTTTAAAATAAGATCTGATGATAAGATAAGGGGATCCGGGGGGGAAAGGATGTCCATGATGAAATAAGTGTGTACGCCGATGACGTGCTTGTTTTTCTAAAAAGAGGTTGGCGAAGTTTACCAGATCTAATGACGATAATTCATACGTTTGGGTCTATTTCAGGCTTTGAAGTAAACTGGGCAAAATCTGTATTATTACCCTTAAATAGTGAAGAAGTACCCAATAACGTTAAAGATATCAGGATATTAAAACCAACAGAATCGCTCGAATATTTGGGGATGAAGATGGCTCCACGCTTCAGGATTTTAACAAATTGAATGTTTCCACATAAAATAAGAGTCTGTCAGAAGCTCACGCTCAGCCAAGCCTTGGTCAAAATGATCCCGCTCCCGCAAATTTTATACATACAGGGAGTGCAGAATTATTAGGCAAGTTGTATTTTTGAGGATTAATTTTATTATTGAACAACAACCATGTTCTCAATGAACCCAAAAAACTCATTAATATCAAAGCTGAATATTTTTGGAAGTAGTTTTTAGTTTGTTTTTAGTTTTAGCTATTTTAGGGGGATATCTGTGTGTGCAGGTGACTATTACTGTGCATAATTATTAGGCAACTTAACAAAAAACAAATATATACCCATTTCAATTATTTATTTTTACCAGTGAAACCAATATAACATCTCAACATTCACAAATATACATTTCTGACATTCAAAAACAAAACAAAAACTAATCAGTGACCAATATAGCCACCTTTCTTTGCAAGGACACTCAAAAGCCTGCCATCCATGGATTCTGTCAGTGTTTTGATCTGTTCACCATCAACATTGCGTGCAGCAGCAACCACAGCCTCCCAGACACTGTTCAGAGAGGTGTACTGTTTTCCCTCCTTGTAAATCTCACATTTGATGATGGACCACAGGTTCTCAATGGGGTTCAGATCAGGTGAACAAGGAGGCCATGTCATTAGATTTTCTTCTTTTATACCCTTTCTTGCCAGCCACGCTGTGGAGTACTTGGACGCGTGTGATGGAGCATTGTCCTGCATGAAAATCATGTTTTTCTTGAAGGATGCAGACTTCTTCCTGTACCACTGCTTGAAGAAGGTGTCTTCCAGAAACTGGCAGTAGGACTGGGAGTTGAGCTTGACTCCATCCTCAACCCGAAAAGGCCCCACAAGCTCATCTTTGATGATACCAGCCCAAACCAGTACTCCACCTCCACCTTGCTGGCGTCTGAGTCGGACTGGAGCTCTCTGCCCTTTACCAATCCAGCCACGTGCCCATCCATCTGGCCCATCAAGACTCACTCTCATTTCATCAGTCCATAAAACCTTAGAAAAATCAGTCTTGAGATATTTCTTGGCCCAGTCTTGACGTTTCAGCTTGTGTGTCTTGTTCAGTGGTGGTCGTCTTTCAGCCTTTCTTACCTTGGCCATGTCTCTGAGTATTGCACACCTTGTGCTTTTGGGCACTCCAGTGATGTTGCAGCTCTGAAATATGGCCAAACTGGTGGCAAGTGGCATCTTGGCAGCTGCACGCTTGACTTTTCTCAGTTCATGGGCAGTTATTTTGCGCCTTGGTTTTTCCACACGCTTCTTGCGACCCTGTTGACTATTTTGAATGAAACGCTTGATTGTTCGATGATCACGCTTCAGAAGCTTTGCAATTTTAAGAGTGCTGCATCCCTCTGCAAGATATCTCACTATTTTTGACTTTTCTGAGCCTGTCAAGTGCTTCTTTTGACCCATTTTGCCAAAGGAAAGGAAGTTGCCTAATAATTATGCACACCTGATATAGGGTGATGATGTCATTAGACCACACCCCTTCTCATTACAGAGATGCACATCACCTAATATGCTTAATTGGTAGTAGGCTTTCGAGCCTATACAGCTTGGAGTAAGACAACATGCATAAAGAGGATGATGTGGTCAAAATACTCATTTGCCTAATAATTCTGCACTCCCTGTATATACAGGTGAAACTCGAAAAAATTCGAATTTCGTGCAAAAGTCCATTTATTTCAGTAATGCTAATTAAAAGGAATTGCATTAATGCAGCTTAAAATTAGAATTTTGTGAAAAGGTTCAATATTCTAGGCTCAAAGTGTCACACTCTAGTCAGCTAATTAATCCATACCCGCTGAGCAACGGGGACCTCAAAAGTGAGACTTTGGGGTTTCATAAACTGTAAGCCATAATCATCCAAATTATAACAAATAAAGGCTTGAAATCTCTCGCTTTGCCTGTAATGAGTCTCATCTGTTAGTTTCACCTTTTTAAGTTGCATTACTGAAATAAATGAACTTTGCACGATATTCAAATTTTTCGAGTTTCACCTGTACATACCCAATGCCCAATATGGATCGAGGACTGCTTTTATAACCTTCTGGAAAGATTATTTAACGATCTAATTTGGGGAAGGAAGAGTTAAGATCAAACCGAAATACCTTTGGCTTGCAGAAGAAGAGGGTGGGGGTCTCGCAGTCCCCTATTTTCAAGGTTATTATATGGCTTCTCAGATCCAATGGATTATGGGTGGGGAGCATAGTCTTATTCAATACTTTACTGGGGGATTTTCAGGCCCCCAACGATATATATTAAGCATATTAATGACTGGATACATGGGAGTTCGAGGAAAACAATGCCCCATAAGTAGAATGATACATCTGGTCTGAAACAAAATGTAAATGGTTCTTGGAACTTCACACACTTTACAGTTCACCCCTTTATGGCGTAATAATAGTCTTAGGGAATTTATGTTATTAGAGGATTTAAAGTTTTGGGAAAATTGTGGTATTACACTAGTAACACATTTAGGGTTCATTCACACGTCCGTGTGTGTTTTGCGGATCCACAAAACACGGACACCAGCAATGTGCGTTCCACATTTTGCGGATCGCACATCGCCGGCACTAATAGAATTTGCCTATTCTTGTCCGCAATTGCGGACAAGAATAGGGCATGTCCTATTTTATTTGGGAACGGAAATGCGGTCCCGGAAGTGCTGCCCCATAGAAATGAATGGGTCCGCAATTCCATTCCGCAAAATGCGGAACAGAATTGCGGACGTGTGAATGGACCCTTAGTCACATCCGGGAATATTAGATCCTTAAAAGAATTGTGCCCTGACATAGAATTAGATTCACTTATCAAATTTAGATATCACCAATTAAGGCATGCTTTTGCTTGTACAAGCTTTATTTTATTATTAAAGACGATGAATTCACCGACTTTTGTTATTTTAAGACAACTAAGGTGTCTATGGCACCAATTTTTGAAGGGATTAGGGAAGGTGATTAAGTATAAGCACTAAAAATACATTGGATTGGAGGACTATATAGAAGAATATAATAAGGGCATCATTATCTAGTAATTTTAGGCTTATTCAGTTTAATATAGTTCACAGATTATATTACACTCCGCTTTTACTTTCCAAGATACAGTTTCAAAAGAAAAAGTATGTGAACCCTTTGGAATGATATGGATTTCTGCACAAATTGGTCATAAAATGTGATCTGATCTTCATCTAAGTCACAACAATAGACAATCACAGTCTGCTTAAACTAAAAACACACAAAGAATTAAATGTTACCATGTTTTTATTGAACACACCATGTAAACATTCACAGTAAAGGTGGAAAAAGTATGTGAACCCTTGGATTTAATAACTGGTTGAACCTCCTTTGGCTGCAATAACTTCAACCAAACGTTTCCTGTAGTTGCTGATCAGATGTGCACAACGGTCAGGAGTAATTCTTGACCATTCCTCTTTACAGAACTGTTTCAGTTCAGCAATATTCTTGGGATGTCTGGTGTGAATCGCTTTCTTGAGGTCATGCCACAGCATCTCAATAGGGTTGAGGTCAGGACTCTGACTGGGCCACTCCAGAAGGCGGATTTTCTTCTGTTTAAGCCATTCTGTTGTTGATTTACTTCTATGCTTTGGGTCATTGTCCTGTTGCAACACCCATCTTCTGTTGAGCTTCAGCTGGTGGACAGATGGCCTTAAGTTCTCCTGCAAAATGTCTTAATAAACTTGGGAATTCATTTTTCCTTCGATGATAGCAATCCGTCCAGGCCCTGACGCAGCAAAGCAGCCCCAAACCATGATGCCCCCACCACCATACTTCACAGTTGGGATGAGGTTTTGATGTTGGTGTGCTGTGCCTCTTTCTCCACACATAGTGTTGTGTGTTTCTTCCAAACAACTCAACTTTGGTTTTATCTGTCCACAGAATATTTTGCCAGTACTGCTGTGGAACATCCAGGTGCTCTTGTGCAAACTGTAAACGTGCAGCAATGTTTTTTTTGGACAGCAGTGGCTTCCTCTGTGGTATCCTCCCATGAAATCTATTCTTGTTTAGTGTTTTACGTATCGTAGATTCGCTAACAGGGATGTTAGCATATGCCAGAGACTTTTGTAAGTCTTTAGCTGACACTCTAGGATTCTTCTTCACCTCATTGAGCAGTCTGTGCTGTGCTCTTGCAGTCATCTTTACAGGACGGCCACTCCTAGGGAGAGTAGCAGCAGTGCTGAACTTTCTCCATTTATACACAATTTGTCTTACCGTGGACTGATGAACAGCAAGGCTTTTGGAGATACTTTTATAACCCTTTCCAGCTTTATGCAAGTCAACAATTCTTAATCGTAGGTCTTCTGAGAGCTCTTTTGTGCAAGGCATCATTCACATCAGGCAATGCTTCTTGTGAAAAGCAAACCCAGAACTGGTGTGTGTGTTTTATAGGGCAGGGCAGCTGTAACCAACACCTCCAATCTCATCTCATCTCATTGATTGGACTCCAGTTGGCTGACACCTCACTCCAATTAGCGCTTGGAGATGTCATTAGTCTAGAGGTTCACATACTTTTTCCACCTGCACTGTGAATGTTTACTTGGTGTGTTCAATAAAAACATGGTAACATTTAATTCTTTGTGTGCTATTAGTTTAAGCCGACTGTGATTGTCTATTGTTGTGACTTAGATGAAGACCAGATCACATTTTATGACCAATTTGTGCAGAAATCCATATCATTCCAAAGGGTTCACATACTTTTTCTTGCAACTGTACATACAAAACAGGATTCCAGATGTTGGAAATGTAAAATAATTTTTTGTTTTACATATTGATAATTGTATCGTCTGAGAAATGCTTTTATATGGATTATGATGATTTGTTATTGTAAGTACTTTTCTATAAAATAAAATCATTTAAAAAAAAAAAAAACACTGCTCTCCCCAGCCACTGCATGGCCAAAACTGCTGACAGATTCCCTTAACTCAATGGAAGATGTAGACGTATGTATGCAGTGAGCTCCCCCTAGTGGAGGTTGCAGACATACAAGAATTCTATCATTTCCTGAACTTCTTGGTGTGTACTTTCTCCAAGTGGTATGATAATATTAGGGAATTGCATATATACAGGGTACTTCCCAAAATATACATTAGGAGGTTACGAAGATCTAGAAAATACACTGCAGTGTAAATTCTCATGTCTGTATGAGGTGGGGGGCAGAGCACTGTGATCTTCACAACCCAAATGGAATTGTTCTCAATGGAAATGTGGCCCCCCGTGATCAGCACTGACAGATGCATCCAGATGGATACAACCACAGTCATTTCTAGAACAGATCTGCTGCATGTGGACGGCAGTCATACAAGGGACTTTGTGGTGCGGAGGGTAACGCTGCGCAGGGCCTAGTACTCCGGGGGCACCGCCAGCCTCACAGCTGCGGGCAGGACCGTGATCTGCTGCTGCCAGAGGCATCGAGAGAGGTCATGAGCAGAAAGGCTCTGTACGTTCAGCAGAGCTGGAGATGCGGCCTAGTTACTGTCTTCTTTCTGCTGTGTTGCAGCGTCGGGGTGAATCAATAACGGAGCGACAGCATCACTATAAATCATCTGTTATCCGGAATGGCAGCAAGATCCACTATATGGAGAAAAGTACTGGACCTCTTCCACCTCCATGAGCTTTAATAAAAACCCATTCCATTCCACTTTACAATAATACAGCACAAAGGGGATGGTGGAATATTCAGGAGGGAAGACATTTCAGGAAGTGACTTGTGGCCGCGGTGGCATCCAGGCAGCTCTTTACAACAAGCCATTCTTTCACAAATGTCTGTAAAAGTGACTGCATGTTATACACCTGTGGTAATGGCAGACTACATGGCCAGGGCTGGATGGTATACACTGTGGTAATGGCAGACTACACGGCCAGGGCTGGATGTTATACACTGTGATAATGGCAGACTGCATGGAAAGGGGCTGGACTTACACTGTGGTAATGGCAGACTACATGGCTAGAGGATGGATGTTATACACCTGTGGTAATGGCAGACTGCATGGCAAGGGGCTGCATGTTATACACCTGTGGTAATGGCAGACTGCATGGCCGGGGGCTGGATGTTATACACCTGTGGTAATGTCAGACTACATGGCTAGAGGATGGATGTTATACACCTGTGGTAATGGCAGACTACACGGCCAGGGCTGGATGTTATACACTGTGATAATGGCAGACTGCATGGAAAGGGGCTGGACTTACACTGTGGTAATGGCAGACTACATGGCTAGAGGATGGATGTTATACACCTGTGGTAATGGCAGACTGCATGGCAAGGGGCTGCATGTTATACACCTGTGGTAATGGCAGACTGCATGGCCAGGGCTAGATGTTATACACCTGTGGTAATGGCAGACTGCATGGCCAGGGCTAGATGTTATACACCTGTGGTAATGGCAGACTGCATGTTATACACCTGTGATGATGAGGCTAGAGGAAATGCCCTGAATTCAATGATGAACTCGTACTCCATATCGTGTACTGTATATGTGACCTTTGGCCACTCACAGGCAGCTTGTGTTGTGACATTACATATTCTTACACAACTCGCTAGCCTTGTTCTCATACAGCAGAGATCAGCAACCTCCGGCACTCTAGCTGTGGTGAAACTACAGCTCCCAGCATGCTCCATTAGCTTCTACGGGAGTCCTGAGTACGACCAAGCAAGTGTGCATGCTGGGAGTTGTAGTTTCACCACAGCTGGAGTGCCGTAGGTTGCTCTTCCCTGTCATACGGCCTGAGCCTAAGGCCTCTTTCACACGACCGTATGGCTTTTTCAGTGTTTTGTGGTCCGTTTTTCACGGATCCATTGTTTTGTTTCTGTTCTGGCATATACAGTAATTACATAGAAAAAATTGGGCTGGGCATAACATTTTCAATAGATGATTCCGCAAAAACTGAACGGATACGGAAGACCTACGGATGCATTTCCGTATGTGTTCCTTTTTTATTTTTTTGCGGACCCATTGACTTGGATGGAGCCACGGAACGTGATTTGAGGGCAATAATAGGACATGTTCTATCTTTCAACGGAACGGAAATACAGAAACAGAATGCATACGGGGTACATTCCATTTTTTTTGCGGACCCATTGAAATGAATGGTTTCGTATACGTAACGCAAAAAACGGGGGGGGGGGGGAACGGTCGTGTGAAAGAGGCCTAAAGATAAGCCATCAATATTGCATGAGTGTCGGGTAACGCCGTCAACCAGCTGATAGTAGGGGCTGCGATGCTCCCTCAGGCAGCGCCCCCTCCTCTGTTTACTGGGCACAGCGCCGCACACTGGATAGTGGCCGTGCTTGGTGTTGCAGTTCACTCCCCATTCACGGGAATGGGGCTGAGCTGCTTTTAGCAGTAACACCAGATGTGCTCGAGTGCCACAGCCCCCCTCAATGTTGCCCTTTAACAGATTTGAGCCCCTCCTCACCGGCTAGGTGTCCAGCATAGCACTTGGGCTGTAAGTCTGTGATAAGTGGGTCTGGAATATGGCGGCACTGGACGACCCTCTAGGACAGGGGACGCCCATTTCATCCTATTTGGCCTGGGTGCAGCAGACGTCGTTGACTGGTTCTCATATCAGAGAGCAATAGATCGCATTCAACTGCTCGGCAAATGTAGGATTTAATGCTGTTAAGCATGCTGAGAGTTGTAGTTCCCAACAGGTCAGATGTGAGCGATGCATGCTTTGTGCTCTGCTGCAGAATATGCTGGCGCTATATAACAGTTTATGGCACGACTTGACTCCATCATGTCCTGTGTCCAGCACCATCCAGGGGTCCAGCCTGCAGATGTGGAGGAGGTGTTGAAGAAGGGAGTGAAGACGCTGGTCATCGGCCGTGGGATGAACGAAGCCCTGCAGGTAAGACGGAGTGTAGACATAAATGCTGTAGGGCAGAGATTGGCAACCTCCAGCTGTTTTTGAAACTAAAACTCCCAGAATCCTCCTTTCACTTCTATGGGAGTTGCAAGAACACCCAAGTAAGTGTGCATGCTGAGAGTTGTAGTTCCACCGCAGCTGGAGTCCCGAGGGTTGCTGAAGGTGTTTCCTCCTGTCCCACGTTCTCTTCCTCAGGTCCCAGCCTCCACCTTGGACTACATCCGATCTCAAGGCAGTGATGTCCTGGTCTTCCAGACAGAGAAAGCCGTGCAGGAATATAACAGCCTCGCCTCAAAGGGAGCCAAAGTTGGGGGAGTGTTTCACTCCACCTGCTAAGTCTGCCCGTAGAGCAGGAAGCCGGGGCCCCGCAGGATGAGTGTCTGCTGCACAGAGCCATGGGTGACTTTAAAAAAAAAAACTTTATTATTTCAACTTCATGGACAATTATAGATTTTTTTTTTTTCCTAGCAGAATTAACTAAAAAATAAAACATAGCCAGGGTGGCCACTGGTGTCCTTTTGGGACAGTGGGTGACGATACAGGATGGAAACCATCATCTATAGAAGAGGGTCATAGGACATTACACTAGAAATCTATAACACAAATCATTACTCACCAGACTCGGCGCCTCCTGTGATTAGGGCTGAAACGATTACTTGATTGAGTAATTCGACACCAAAAATCCTCGATACAAATTTTTTGCATCGAAAATTCGTTTGCGTCATGTGAATTAGGAGCGGAAGTGAAGCGCTTGCTCTTACTCACCGCTCCGTGGTCACCCGCCAGCCCGCTGCACTTCCTCCTGACACATCATCAGGATGACAGTGCAGCGCGCGGAGAAGAGGAAGGAGCTGTGGAACGGCGCCCCTACAGGGGCGGAGTAGATGGTGGCACTGGGGGGAGCCTGATGAGTATTTATAAAGAAAATTAGAGTACCGGTACTCAATTAATCGATAGAATACTCGATTACAAAAATAGTCAATAGCTGCAGCCCTTCCTGTGATATTTATCTCCTTTAGTCGCTTCCTCCAAGAGTTTGCTATTGGGTATTACAGGGAGGAGAAGTCTACAACTCCCTGCATGTCCAGGCTGTTATTATGTGATATCAGAGAAGTGGTGTGAGAGAACTACAACTCCAAGCATTCACCTGGCTCTCACACTGAATCCATCACTTCTCCAATTTATTCTCCTCCACAAAGCTCTGCCTCCTGTCACATGACATCACAGGTCCTTCCCTACACTGCTGAGCTCCGCCCCCTCCTTCACTAATGACATGATGGTGATGTCATCACAGGTCCTTCAGCACCTCTTTGCCTCTCCACTGCTGAACTCCACCCCTCCTCTAGTGACCACATAAGGGTGAAGTCATCACAGGTCCTTCACCACCATTTCTCCACTGCTGAGCTCTGCCCACATGATGATGTCATCACAGGTCCTTCACTACCACTTCTCTCCACTGCTGAGCTCTGCCCACTCCTGCACTGATCACATGACTGTGATGTCATCACAGGTCCTTCACTACCATTTCTCCACTGCTGAGCTCTGCCCACATGATGATGTCATCACAGATCCTTCACTACCACTTCTCTCCACTCCTGCGATGTCATCACAGGGCCATCAGCTCTTGTACATCACTATACCAGTACAGTCGGTGCTGGTTTTCTTCAACCCCTGCCAGCATTAATGGTGCCGACAGCAGGGACGGAATACTCCACACAGCCTGCGCTGATACAACACACCAGAAGAAAAAATCCAGTATCAGGATTTAAAAAAATAAAATGAAAATAAAAATTAGGTTAAAAAGGTCAAATTAATTAAAATAATCTCTCAGCCTTAACGGCACCATGTGTATTTACTGTATATACTGCTGACATATACCACATGGGAAGAAGTGATCATCTACACGTCTACCACCAACCCTAATGCAAGCACATCCCAGCTACTACAACTCCCAGCATGCTTACAGTTGTGGCCAGTTTCAGATGCAATATTTGACTGTAGATCATATTACATTTAAAATAGGGGATCCGGGTGCTGCAGTCACCCTACAAACACCAGAGTCTCCATCATGTCCTATTTACATAATAGATTTAATACATTTCTTCTCCGTGAGGCTTGAGGTGCAGGACGCCTCTGACCTCATCTGCGCCCAGCAGGAGCCATCAGTGCAGCCCATCCACTAGAGCAGGCATGGCCAACCTGCGGCTCTCCAGCTGTTGTAAAACTACAACTCCCACCATGCCCTGCTGTAGGCAGTCTGCGCATGCTGGGAGTTGTAGTTTTGCAACAGCTGGAGAGCCGCAGGTTGGCCATCCCTGCACTAGAGACACGCCTTTAGTGTCCAGGACCTCGTACACGAACTGCCACCTCGTTACAGCTGTCTCGGCCTTACAATGACGAGAGACTACAGGGTAGAGATGACAGAAGACAGGTGCCGTCAGGCCTTGTTCACACTAAAGTATTTTTAAAGCCAAAAAAATTAATAAAAAAAAAAAGGACAACGGATTAATTTACAGTTTTGAATCCAGTCCTGATCTTGGCGGAAATACTGACATGTGTGAATGAGGCCCGAGACCAGTTTCACACTCCTGTTTACCTGGATGAGCAGAGGAACCGCCTGCTGGAGTTCAACGTATCCGACACTGCCGGACCCCATTGACTATAATGGGATCCAGCCAATTTCCGGCACTGGGCCAAGTTTCAGTCAATCTGGA
This sequence comes from Bufo bufo, assembly GCF_905171765.1. Taxonomy (NCBI): domain Eukaryota; kingdom Metazoa; phylum Chordata; class Amphibia; order Anura; family Bufonidae; genus Bufo; species Bufo bufo. The sequence continues at coordinate 680,363,209 of NC_053391.1, read as the reverse complement.
TGAAACCCTACAGAATCCCATTACAGTCAGTGGGGTCGTTGAATGGCAGTATCCGGCTATGCCAGGCTGTTCCTCTGCCGGATCAGGAAACTATGAACACGGGTCCAACACAGACGCCTTCAGCTGCCAAGTGCGCGTGTAACAGGTCAGCCAGTGTCATAGGTACAAAACTGCTGACAGATGCCCGTGACCACTGCAGTCACTGGCCTCAGTGCACTTGTGTCCTAAATACAGATGAGGCTGAGGAAGCAAGAGACTGGAGGCGGTGGTCACAAGTGCAGACAGCTCGTGATCAGGGGAGTAAATGGGTATTTTTTATTTATTAACTTAAGATTTAAAAAAAAAAAAAAAAAAAAAAAAAAAAAAAAAAAAAAGGTAATGGACAACCCCTTTAATTTGATAAAGGACGCTTTAAGATTCTCTTTATAAAGTGGGTGCCATGGAGTCCCAAAATCGAGCTTGGGGAGGGGCCTCATTAAAGAGGAGCCATCACCTCTCCTGACGTGTCTGACTACTTGCATTTCCTGTGTAATAACAATTCTGAAGCACCTATTCTTAGGACTCTACATTGTACCATTCCTCTATTATTCCTACTAGAAGTTATAAATGCCTAGCAGTTTGCAACGAAGGTCCAGATGGGTGTTACTAGTTGGCAGGTGCCAGTACTGATCAGATAATGTCAGACTGCGCACGGACCCCTAAACCGGTAACACATAGCTGGACCTTGTTTGAAAACTGCAGGAAATTCATTCATAACTTCTAGCAGGAATAATAGAGGAATGGCAAATCATAGAGTGATAAGAATAGATTCTTCAGAATTGTTATTACATGGGGGATGCAAGTAGCACATGTCAGGAGAGGGGACAAGTCTTCTAGCCAACTGATGGTGCCCGTTAGCCAATCAGATGCCATGTAAGGGGCTATTCCCAAAGAGAACAGCTCTGTGACCCAGTATACATTGGAAGGTAATGGATCAGGAGGTACAGTATGGCCGCACTGGGTGCTGTGGTGCATCGCCTCACACACGTCTACAGCCGGGGAGGGGAGAAAAGCTGCTGCCAAAGGAATGAACATGATGAAATCCCACAGGCCTGATCCCTCTCTCCCCTGATGTCTGCAGTTAGGACTCTCAGACCACCCCACGCACCATTGGCTGACATTACTCTGGGGGCCTCTTGACTGCCCCTCGGTGGCAAAAATTTGAATATTATTATTTTTTGTTCATTTGGGAGATATCTGCAGACATTTCATTGTCATAAAAATCTGCGCTCAACCAAAAAGGCGTGCTAAGGGAGAAGCTTGAAGAAATCTAGAAGGAAACCACAGGAATAGAGCCAACATTACTGCAGTCTCCATCACCGCATAGACAGAGGAGGCAAAACTGGGACAAAAACAAAAAAACTGTTTTTACTAGGAAATAACACAAAAAGTTCCTGATTTGTCTCATCCTCATGACGGGAACACGATGAGTCATTCTATGTCCACATAAACCTGCCGGGGTGATCCTTTATACCGGCATCCTATAATCCAGAACGTCTGATAATCCAGCACTCCAGCCATGATTCTGTGGAGACGTTACGTTGGCTTTCCACCAGCTATAAAGACTGGTCAGCTGTTCTCATGTTGCGGGTCCAGGTCAAGAGACCCCCCCCCCCCTCCAAGGAGGCTGTAGGGGTTCCCGCCAGGTTCATGTCACCCCTGCCATTGGTCTGATCTCAGTGCCAGAGCCCCCACTAGCAGTTGGGGCACACCTTTTGGGGGGGTGTCACCGCCTTGCAGGTTTGGGCATCAGGAAGACTTTGACGGGTTTGCTGAAAGGCAGCGTCCCCTCGATGTTGCTCTCGGGGAGGGGCAGGGAGTCCGTGCTCTCCCCCCAGGCGGTCTTGGAGGAGTGGGTGAAGACGTTGCTTCTGTTGGAGCTGTAGGCGAGCAGGAGGCTGACCTCAATCTGGCAGGGCTCTGCAAAAATAAATCATGGGTTACACACCACTATCAACTCTGTATTGTCAGCTGGTTTCCCTCCCCCATGCTTTGCACTGCAGCTTTCCTTGCTCAAGACTGATTTGAGTATGAAAAGTGAAGCAGAAACGTCTCTTACCTCCCCCGTCTCCATCTGATAACTGTGGTCAGTAGGGGGGGGGCAACAAAGAGCACAAGGAGAAGTTACATGTATATGGACTGTTCCCAGGCCCTTGTTCTTACCCGTCCAGGCCGTGTGAGACAGATAGACCTGGGTGATGAGCCGATGTCGTCCTGGGCCGGGGTTCCGGAAATCTGCTGGTTTAGGGTGAATTATCTGGACCTGCCCATCCGGATAGACGACCTGAAAGAGATACAGACGGTGTGTGACTCTCACTATTTGTATGCCATCTCTGGAGTGTTAACAGATGTAGCAGAGCCAAGTCAGTCACTGGACTGTTTCTTTTGTGCATCGGGATAATAAGGAAGGCTAATAAGAGCCCGGCCGTGCTCCACTGATGATCTCAGCTCTGCTACATCTGTATGATGAGAGTTGTAGGTCTTTACTCCATACCTGGACCTTCACAGCGCTCTGCGGATCCTGGACGTGTTCCAATGTAGCGTCAACATCCAGGGCGACTACTAAACCGGAGGTGAAGCGGATCGGGTTGTCAGACTCCGCGGCCGGCTCGATAATGTGTGCTGAGGCTCTGTGAATCTGCAAGTAACAGGGCGACAGTGAGAAAATGCTTATACCCTCAAGCCCCCCCCCCCCCCCCCCCAAATGGCAGGAAGTTTGAAATCCTTTCTGATCATACTTAAGAACACTATACTGTCCTTCCACCATGCTTTACACTGCAGTTTTGCTCAACTAGGGCACAGTTATGATTAGGGACTTCAGTTTAGTGAACCTGTCCTCCATGCTTTACACTACAGCTTTGCTTATTGATAATGGTTTGTATTTATCAATATAATGTATGTGGGAAAGGACTGTACATTGGTGTAAAAAAATATACTGTCCTAAGTCACTGAACAATCAGGGAATACTGGGAGATTTCACACCTGTGGCCTATAAAATAGTGAGCACAGCTCTGGGGTATAATACAGGATGTACCTCAGGATCAGTACAGGATAAGTAATGTATGTACACAGTGACTGCACCAGCAGAATAGTGAGTACAGCTCTGGAGTATAATACAGGATGTACCTCAGGATCAGTACAGGATAAGTAATGTAATGTATGTACACAGTGACTGCACCAGCAGAATAGGGAGTACAGCTCTGGAGTATAATACAGGATGTACCTCAGGATCAGTACAGGATAAGTAATGTAATGTATGTACACAGTGACTGCACCAGCAGAATAGTGAGTGCAGCTCTGGAGTATAATACAGGATGTAACTGAGGATAAGTACAGGATAAGTAATGTAATGTATGTACACAGTGACTCCACCAGCAGAATAGTGAGTGCAGCTCTGGAGTATAATACAGGATGTAACTCAGGATCAGTACAGGATAAGTAATGTAATGTATGTACACAGTGACTGCACCAGCAGAATAGTGAGTGCAGCTCTGGAGTATAATACAGGATGTAACTCATGATCAGTACAGGATAAGTAATGTAATGTATGTACACAGTGACTGCACCAGCAGAATAGTGAGTGCAGCTCTGGAGTATAATACAGGCTGTAACTCAGGATCAGTACAGGATAAGTAATGTAATGTATGTACACAATGACTGCACCAGCAGAATAGTGAGTGCAGCTCTGGAGTATAATACAGGATGTAACTCAGGATCAGTACAGGATAAGTAATGTATGTACACAGTGACTGCACCAGCAGAATAGTGAGTGCAGCTCTGGAGTATAATACAGGATGTAACTCATGATCAGTACAGGATAAGTAATGTAATGTATGTACACAGTGACTGCACCAGCAGAATAGTGAGTGCAGCTCTGGAGTATAATACAGGATGTAACTCAGGATCAGTACAGGATAAGTAATGTAATGTATGTACACAGTGACTGCACCAGCAGAATAGTGAGTGCAGCTCTGGAGTATAATACAGGATGTAACTCAGGATCAGTACAGGATCAGTAATGTAATGTATGTACACAGTGACTGCACCAGCAGAATAGTGAGTGCAGCTCTGGAGTATAATACAGGATGTAACTCCGGATCAGTACAGGATAAGTAATGTATGTACACAGTGACTGCACCAGCAGAATAGTGAGTGCAGCTCTGGGGTATAATACAGGATGTAACTCAGGATAAGTAATGTAATGTACAAAATATCTCAACTTTTTATGTAGTTTATATCTGCATATAAATTATATAATGTGGTTTCCACCTCCACTAATCCAGCATCACACTCGTGTACAATGTGCCAGATTATTGGTAGTGTACCAGACATTCATTATAGGGGCAGAATTTGAAGCTGCAGGGTCTGAGTGAAAAATGTGTATCAGGACCCCCACTTCTATTTATTATAACGGTGTCTTATTATGTGGCAGATGGACTTTTGGACCTCCTCAGGCCCGGGTGCCGCTGCTACTTCTGCACCTTCTATACTACACCCCTGTTCCTACACCATGTAATGTTGTTTAGCTTTGGATCAAATATTATCTGCCTATAGAATTCATCATGGCCGCCGTGGTCACCTGCTCAGGAAGGGTCAGCCGCAGGAAGCTGCTTTGCCGCAGGGAGGTCTGCAGGATCTTCACCATCTCTAGGGGTTTGGAGTTCACCAGTCGAGGCATAAGATCCAGCAGCTTGTCCACAAAACTGTCCTGCATGTGCGGGAGCTCCGAGATGAAGCACCTGTGGAGGAGGATGGAAAGGAGAGAATACAGCCTAAGGCCTCATGCACACGAACGTTGTTTGTTTCCGTGTCCGTTTTTGTTGCGGATAGGATTTGGACCCATTCATTTCAATGGGTCTGCAAAACAATGCGGACAACACACCATGTGCTGTCCGCATCAGTATGTCCGTTCCGTAGCCCCGCAAAAAAAATAGTACATGTCCTATTTTTTTGTAGTTTGTGGACAAAGATAGGCATTATTACAATGGATCCGCAAAAAAACGGATGCCATACGGAACATCATCCGTTTTTTTTGCGGATCCGCAATTTGCAGACCCCAAAACACATACGGTCGTGTGCATGAGGCCTAAAGCTTGTACCCCAGTACTGCTCCTCCGTACGAAGACGATGAACGCACTCACCTCTGGAAAAAATCTACCTCCTGCAGAAACTGCTTGCACATGCTGAAGAGCGGCTCCTCCCTGCAGAACAGAGAAACAGATCTCTTTTTTTTTTCTATTGCAATCAGAAAATTTTGTTTTCAGTATCAATTTCTCACTGTTTTAAGGATCTCGGCTTGCTGTCATTGAATGGAAAGCTTTACTGGATAAATATCTGTCCGGATCATGTTTTGAACGCACAGGCACCTGGCTTGTTAAGCAAGAATCCAATGGACACGAACCATGAAGCGTCCTATTGAATGACAGCAAGCAGAGATACTGAAAACGGTGAGGGACGTATATGAAAAAAAATAAAAATAAGAGTAGTACGTTTAACAAAAACAGTTATTTGCTAAAACAGTGAAATCTCGGTAATAAAGAGGCATGAGGTACAGAATGCCCGATGAGGCGAAGACCGTGAACTGGTGTTTTTGATGTTGACAGAAGAACAGCCTGTGGTTTTCAGCACCATGAGGAAACATCAATAAATGCCCCGTTACATTGGGTTGTTCAGATTTAGAAAAAACATGGTTTTCTTCCAGGAACAGCGCCCCATGGATTGTGTCTGGTATTGCAACTTCCGGGTCCTCCAGACAACAATGTCATTAAAGGGGTTATCCAACCCCTGTAACATAGAAACATAGAATGTGTCGGCAGATAAGAACCATTTGGCCCATCTAGTCTGCCCAATATATCTGAATCCTATGGATAGCCCCCGGCCCTATCTTATATGAAGGATAGCCTTATGCCTATCCCATGCATGCTTAAACTCCTTCACTGTATATGCAGCTATCACTATAATGATCCCTTCTCCCCCCCCCCCCCCCCAATGCTCGGGCCCCTTGTATGGATTATACTTACCTGCTCCCCCGGCACCCACGTCCCTCTGGATGCCTGCATGACCGCCGCTGTATCTCCCTAGCGTCACTCGCGATGCTAGGGAGGCTCGTCCCCGTCACAGCCTGCTATTGGCAGCTCCCCCAGTTGCCGAGTGTTTTGATCAGAGCGATGGGGAGATGCAGCGGTGGTCGTGTAGGGATCCGGAGGGATGCAGGTGCCGGTAAGTATAACATATACGACAGGCCTGGGCATTGGAGGGGAGGGGGTCATTATAGGGGTTGGATAACCCCTTTAGTAGCTGCTCTGTACTCTGGCCATTAGATAAGGATCCCCCCCCCCCCCCCCCACACTATTGTTTTCTTAACCCCTTAATGAACCCGCTCATATTTCTTCGTCTATCTGCATTTTGGCAGCCATAACGAAGAGTCCACCAGGAGACCCCATGACCCGACTGAAGGGGACATCTCTCTCCATTGTTCGGCAATCGATCTTGACTGCAGTAATCAAACGGTTAAACAGCCTAGATCAGAAGTTTTAATCAGACTTGTATAGTAAGCCCCGGCCCTTTGACAAATTAGCTAAAACATGGAGAAATCAAAGGTGTAACGTCTGTGTGGTGCACGCTCTCGTTCTGGAGATAGGTGTGGGTTCCAGAGGTGGATTATCCTACACATATCCTAGCAATAGGCCACCAATGTCTCAGACGAGACAACCCCTTTAAGACTATAGGGCAGGGATGGGCAACCTGAGGCTCTCCAGCTGTTGCAAAACTACAACTCCCAGCATGCCCAGGCTACCTACAGCTATCAGCCTACAGCAGGGCATAGTGGGAGTTGTAGTTTTACAACAGCTGGAGAGCCTCAGGTTGGCCATGCCTGCTATAGGGAGTTCAGTGTCCTGCTGCGGTCACTTACCCTTTGGTGGTGCGGGCAGTTACAAGGAGCTGGAGGGCATTCGCCTGTAACCTCATGTGATGAATGATGGCCACTTGTCGGTTCTCCAGCCCGCTGTACACGAACTCCATCTTGTAGGTTTCTTCCAAGATCTGGAGGAAAAGAAAACCAGGAGCAGGAAAGTCGCAGCCTCCAGGAGCAGCAGATCTGACAGTCTTGGTTGCTAGGGATACACTGCCTAACAACCAGTGGGGTTGTCAGACAGCGAGTCCCTAGCAAACAGTCTCTCTCAGGACTTCAGCCCAGGACAGAATGGACGCTTGGCAGGAAGGGTCAATGGTCATTAGAAGTGGAGGGGGTGCAGCTGTCCTGCCCCATGTGACCCCAGCCATAGGGATCATCCCCACCCGTAAATTATAGCTGTGTGTCCATCTTCAGTATAAGGGCTCATGCACACAGCCTGGCCGAGCCCGTATTGCGGCCCGCAAAGAGTGGGTCCGCAATATACAGGCACCGGCCACGTGCACACCCCCAATTCGGGAGATACGGTGCGGTGTGGAACAGAGGCCGGGATCGGAAGCCCACGGAGCGCTTCTGTGGGTATTCTGTCCGTGCAAAAAAATTTGCAGTGCGCACCATCGGATACCACACGGGCGGAGCCTCTGCATTGCGGACAGGCAAGACCGGCACACGTTTGTGTGCATGATCCCTAATACTCTCCTGCGATCGTCCCATCAGCAGGCATCCCGATTATTTACCTTTTTGACGGCCGTGGCAGCCAGGGAGTTCTGCTTCACGTAGAGGGGCGCCGCAAGACTCCACAACCTCTCATTCAACGCCTGAAACAATTTACAGGACGTAGTCACACATTTCTGCAAAGCACAATCCATTCCTCTATCTGCTGGGCTCCGGATTATCAGATATTCTGGATTACTGGAAGGTCATAGAAAACTAGAGAAGAAGTAACACTGATGCCGGATGATCAGAACATCCGCATTACTGGATGATACTACTATTCTGCTACTGGAAGATGGAGAAGGCTACAGAAGCCTACGAAAACGTGAAAGGCCCTTCAGCACAAAATAAAAATGAGAAATGTGGAAACATGTTTTTGCCATCTGACTTCTAGACTGAGATATGATCACTCGAAGGGACAGGCCCAAAGCCCGAGGCTCCACTACTGAAGTTCCGATGACATTGACCATTTTCTGCCATGGAGATCTTGTATGGATCCATATCACCACCCACATCAATATTCTCACATGTCTGCAGCACAAGTCTCCTCGCGCCAATTTAAGGCGCTCTCTCTTCCCAAGGAGAGATAGTACCTCCCAAATGCTCGTTAGGCTGTAGATATTGTTGGCAGTAGTGCAGCCTCAGGCTTTGTGCCTGTAACTTCAAATGACTATCTCAGCTCCTCCTCCTGACCATCAGAACTAGGGATGGCACCAGAAAGCTGAGCAGCCTCTCCGGGGCAGCACAGAACACCCATGTAGGACTATTCTAGAGCACCATATTTTTCAGCACTGTTAGAATAAGGTCCCTTAATGCCTGTCATAAAAAAATAAAAAAATAAAAATAAAAAAACAACAACATTCTGGTGGTCGTTAAGGGGTTAAATATTGCTCAAAAAGCGCCTACATCCCCTATTACTGGGGTCAGATTACTATACACAGCAGTAAATGGTGGGATGTGATAACATACGGTGAGCCGTCCCATCAATGGCGGCATGGCATCAGGACAAACCTTGATCAGCAGCAAGTGACAGCGCAGGTAGGTTGCCGAGAAATCCGCCATGCCGGCCAGCTCCGACTGCAGCTCCCCAATTCTCTGCAGGTCCCTGGAGGAGAAGAAGAAATGGTATGTGACCCATGCAGGAACGATGCACACATTCCTCCTCCGCAGGATTTCGCCAACCACATTTACCGGATGGTGAAGTCCAGAAGCTCCTGCGTCCCCTGAATGTCCAGATTCTGCAGGTTGTGGACTCTCTCCAGGCTGTTCTGCAGAAACTGCTGGGAAGGGTCCTCGATAGGCGACTGATGCTCCAGATCTGGAATCCAGGACCACTTCACTCTGGGCAGCTATGGCAAAGACAAGGAGAAGAGACATGAGACAGTTGTAGTCTGCATCCGCTGCAAGGTAATCCTGGCACTATGTGCGAACCCTGTGACTGATCATCTGATGTATGATGGCGCTCCGGCTGATCGTAGTAGCCTTCCATGGCAGGGGTGCTCTACTAGGGAAATGGCGGTCCAAACCCTGCAGACCTGCCGCCATACGTGCGCTGGAGGAGGGCAGTGTCTGCTCCAAAGAAGCTATGTGCCAGCGTCCGGGCGCTGTGTACAGGGAGCGGAGAAGTCCTAAGAGCGGTAAGTATATATTTTCCTTTTTGTTTTCTCTAGTATGAGGCCTGTTCTGGGGTTTGAATTAATTTTAGGGGGTCTGCTCCTCTGGGATTTTATTCATTTTATGGATCTGGTCTGGGGTCTTAATTTTAGGACTTTAGGGTCTGATTAATTTTAGGATTCTATTGATAATTGTTGGGGGTCTCAATTGGGGTTTGATTTATTCTTGGGGTCTACTCTGGGATTTGATTTATTTTTTGGGGGTCCGATTGCTTTCAGGATTCTGATTTGTGTCCGATGAACCTTTGGGGGGGGGGGTCTGATCTTAATGAGTTTGGCGGTCTTACCTCTTATTTCAATATAGTAAATAATAAAATATAAAAAAGTTAAATAAAAAAATAAACATTGATGTAAACTTTTTTGCAAAAATTTGAACAAGGCCACATCTTTAATGTTGATGTTCACCTCGGACCTTCACCTAACGGGTGACCCACGTACTTTACTCAAACTAGCTGAGCGGAATAAGTGACAGGAAGTGCAGACCCTGACCCCCATGATCACTACTTTAGGTCACGTATATTTAGAACGGAGACCCTCCAGAGACGTTTATATTCATATCGGCCACTCCTCTTATGGTACTTCCTACTATCTCTTGTGCGGTAGGAGGAACATCTTCATACTAAGTGACTATTTTGGCCTCCTCAGTATCAGAAAAATCTGATAGGTCCTTCTTCCTATGATATTCCATAACCCACCCCCCCGTGCAATCATCTTTCAGGGGTGACTTACCTTCAGAGCCGGGACCAGATGTGAGAGGCTGTCCCGCAGGTAGGCGTAATGGCGGAACGTGTGGCCGGAGAACAAAGCTGGCATGGTGGGGCAGGTCTTTGCTGCGTTGAAGATCAAAACCAAAACCGCAATATCTGACCCAAGCCATTAAGGTCCAGTGATGACACACGCATTAAAAAGGAACACTCCAGATCAAAACAGAGACACTCTGTTATGCCTGGTGCAGGAGGGGCGGGGCATGACTAATGTCTCTGAATCCTTGTGTCATGCTCCGCCCCCTGCACTAGGCTTTACATAATGTATCAGTTTTACTATTCTATGATGCAAAGAAAAGTGCTTCAGCTTTCTAACAAGTTGATTGTCAATTCTTTGCCATTTTCAAGATCTCTGCTCGCTGTCAGTAAACGGAAACATTCTCATTTACGTTGATATGCTACAAAATCCATCCTGATACTGTCTAGCCGACGCAAGGACAGCGAACATTGTGGAAGTCAGTAATGAACACAGTGAGTTTTTAGCCTCTGAAAAGTGTTTCCATTCACTAAAAGCAAGCACAGGTCATGCAAACTTAAAGGAATTCATAAACAAAGTATATTTTGGACTTCAATATTACTCCAGACCAGCAAGAACAAATTTGCTATCTGGTATCCATGTACAATATATCCCTTTAAGGACCAGTGCACCTATAGGAAAAATGTACTGGGACTGCTGGTGCGATCTTGGTGTACAGGACGATTGAGATAATGTACTGGGACTGCTGGTGCGATCCTGGTGTACAGGACGGATGAGATAATGTACTGGGACTGCTGGTGCGATCCTGGTGTACAGGACGGATGAGATAATGTACTGGGACTGCTGGTGCGATCCTGGTGTACAGGACGGATGAGATAATGTACTGGGACTGCTGGTGCGATCCTGGTGTACAGGACGGATGAGATAATGTACTGGGACTGCTGGTGCGATCCTGGTGTACAGGACGGATGAGATAATGTACTGGGACTGCTGGTGCGATCCTGGTGTACAGGACGGATGAGATAATGTACTGGGACTGCTGGTGCGATCCTGGTGTACAGGACGGATGAGATAATGTACTGGGACTGCTGGTGCGATCCTGGTGTACAGGACGGATGAGATAATGTACTGGGACTGCTGGTGCGATCCTGGTGTACAGGACGGATGATATAATGTACTGGGACTGCTGGTGCGATCCTGGTGTACAGGACGGATGAGATAATGTACTGGGACTGCTGGTGCGATCCTGGTGTACAGGACGGATGAGATAATGTACTGGGACTGCTGGTGCGATCCTGGTGTACAGGACGGATGAGATAATGTACAGGGACTGCTGGTGCGATCCTGGTGTACAGGACGTATGAGATAATGTACTGGGACTGCTGGTGCGATCCTGGTGCACAGGACGGATGATATAATGTACTGGGACTGCTGGTGCGATCCTGGTGTACAGGACGGATGAGATAATGTACTGGGACTGCTGGTGCGATTCTGGTGTACAGGACAGATGAGATGGATACATGCTGGATCGTCCATATCAGGTTCTGGAGTATCGAAGAAGGGGTGCGTGCTCAGGAGTTCCGGTACCAGGGACAGGACCAGGGTGGGATGTCTGCTGCCCAGGAACTTCAAACACCTGCAGAATGAGGTCAATAGGAAATATAAGGGTACGGCCACACGGGAGGATTTTCACAGCAGAATTTCCACTGTGGATTTGTTGCAACAGATCAGCAGCAAAGTTTGCAAGTATTACATGCGGATTTATCATGGGTTTTGCATGTAATTCACCGCAGGATTTCACCCGATGCCCTGAAAAGGGTGAAAATTGCGGTGGAAATCCACCATATCAATTGACATGCTGCAAATTTAAAATCTGCAGTGCAGGTCAATTTCTGCTGCAGATTTTCTTCCCGCAGCTTGTGGGCGAGATCCGTTCAAATCTCATCTGCAGTGCTGGATCTGCAACACAAGGCTTGCAACCACGCACAAAAAAAACAAAAAAAAAAAACTCACACAGAACCAACATGGCATCAAATTGTAAGGATAATGCCTAATCCTTGTGCAATAAAAAATTCAGCAACTTTCTAATTTACTTTGTGCTTTACCATTTTCAATATCTGTGCTTGTAGTCAGTGAATTGGAACACTTGTTTACACGAGGAGGCTGAAAACCTGCATAGACCGAATACTTCTCACAACTGGTGTTTGCTACCATTGTATCCGGTCTAGACAATCCTCTGTGAGCTAAAGAGCCTGGACTCCAGACTGATACACTGTAGCAAACCCCCAGGATAGGAGAGAAATGTGCTGCTGCTGTGAGAAGTATTAGGCCAGGACAGGCGTTTAGCCTCTTAAAGGGGTATTCTGGGTATATAATGTTATTCCCTTTCTATAGGATAATAGGGGATATCTATTAGATCGGTGGGGGTCCCAGCGATCATGAGAACAGGGGCCTCGTATCCCGTGAATCCCCCCAAAATGAATGGCGCAGGCTGGTCCTTTAATTTCTATTGGAGTTCCCAAGATAGCCTAACCGGCAGCTCCATTCATTTCAGGGGGTCTCCAACAGGGTACAGGGGTCCCTTCTCGTGAACTTAAGTTCTCATTCATTTAAACTGGTAAAGTGGGGGTCCAGCCTAAAGCATGACTAATGCTAGATAGGCAAGGGTCCGACCACGGTTTCCGCCAGTGTCACAGACTCTGGATGTAGCGATAGGCCGGATGCTTGACTGCTGCTCCATTCAAACTCCTAGCCTCGCATTTAGGGCAAAAGGGGAGACCTCCATTTGGGCAAATGGTGGGGGCCCAGCAGTCAGACCCCCACAATCTACGATTTAACAGTGATTACTATTCTTTCTATGACTGTCTTATAACCCAGCAATGATTAGGCACCACTGATATTATCACATCTGCTTTTTAGTTACACCTCATGGGGGCAAGAACAGTAAAGCGAAGTACAGCAGCAGTCCTGCAATCTGCACACAGGCCATGTAATCAATGAACCTGAAGGCCGAGGAAGGGGCCACAGTCTCCTCAGACGGGGTTGTTGGGAGTTGGACCGCCACCGATTTGATATTGACGATCCCTCCCCAGTACAGGCCATCAATATTTTGCTCACGGAATAAATGTAAGACTTTCTGCTGGCGAAGTAACCACCTGTTCTGCCCGAGCTATGCTCGGCACTAGTGGAAGGGGGGGGACCTGCTTTGTCTGGTGATATCTCCTGATTGGTAGCCGCTAGAATCATGGGTCTGGTCTTGTTTGACAGCTTTCCAGGCTTTCATACAAGACCAAAATGACAGCATTAGCCCAAGATAAACGAGATAAATCAAGTCGGGAATAATCGATGCATCCCGATTTCTAACAGTGATATCTTCCCATGTAGTAAAGATAATGGTGTGATTCTGGTATTGTTTGAAAGTTCAGAATGCCAGCTTTCAAACAATACAAACCAGAGATATGAGCAGGTAAAGCAGCCGCCCCCTCCCCTTCAGTCTGGAGGAGGGAGCATTTGGGAAGCTGATAGCCTTCAGGTTAAAATAGTAAAAATATATGTGGCATCATCATCATTGTAGGGACCCACATAATAAAGTTATGTCATTTCTACCACACAGTGAACGCCGTAAATAAATTCTACAAAATAAATGTTAAATTTGCTGGGTTTTTAATCTTTTCCCCTAAAAATAAAAGAATAAAAGTTATTTACTACACTATATATAGCCCAAAATGGTTCCTAAAAAATAAAATAAAATTCAACTAATCCCGCAAAATAAAAAAAGAATTTAGAAGAAAAAATTATGACTGCAGGAACGCAAAGGGGGAAAATATTATTGGTCAGTAAGGCTAAAATTAATTATGTCACTAAGGAGGTTAAAAACGCAATAGTGTTCCCCGAGTTGTGCGGCAACAAAATTTACTGCAGATACACAATTAAATAAAAAATAAAAAAAATTTAAAAAATGACATTTTTGGGAGGGTTTTTCCAATTTTAATGTGACTGTTAGGAGGTTAAAGGAACGTTGTTATTTGTAAGTAACAATAAGATGAGAGACATAAGACTTGTGATAGTTACTTCCAGATGGACTCCCGGTCTGTGGGGTACTTGGAGAGGTTCTTCAGAAGTTCCACCAGGGCCAGTTGGATACATTCCTTTGTGGAGACGTTTGTACAGCAGAGCAGTTCATGTAAAGCCTCTCGGATGTCCCGGGAAGAGTCCTAAAGAAGACACAAGCAGAGAAATATAGTCACAAGGGAGGCAGAAGGACGCTGGGACCCATCGGGGAGTCCAGATAAGGCCGGACAACTTGCCCCGATCCAATCAGAGTTTACATTACTAAAAGTAATCACTGAAAGTCTGCCCGGGGTGGAGGGTGCAAGGGAGACCATTCTCCTCCTCGGGCCAGAAGAGATTTCGATAAGGCTCTAGTTGGGGAGGATGCAGCAATATGAAAGATCCACCAGTCAGTAACTGGGTGAAATGGTGCCCTCTAGTGCCTGTCCTGGGGACAGCTTTCCTTTAACCACTGTGCGCAGTGTGCCCTCTTTCACTTTGGGGACCCCGTTCTGGAGACAGAAGTGGGTCCCGGAGGCGGGACCCGCAACTATCTGACTATGATGGCATATCCTAGCAATATGCCTTTAATGTCTGTGATGGCCCAACCCTTTTAAGGCATTCCATGACAAAGGGGTTAATATGACTGCATCATGCTAAATGTAATTCCAGACGTGGCAAATGTGAGCCCTTTAAATTAGGGGCTAAGTCATACATAGATCTCTAATCCCTCCTCCTCCTGCTGAATTGCATAAAGGGGTCTTCCCATCTTACACACTTGTGGCCCCATCTCATTGTATTATAGGGGCCATGCGCAATAACAGGTGTCCAACTTTAAATGGGTCCCTAAGGGTGCATTCACACGACCGAATGCATTCTGTGGTCCGCAAAAAATACAGATGCGGTCTGTGTCGTATCAGTTTTTTTGCGGACCCATTGTAACAATGCCTATTCTTGTCCGCAAAACGGACAAAAATAGGAAATGTTCTATATTTTTTGCGGAGATGCGGAATGGACAGACGGATGCAGACAGCACATGGTGTGGTGTCCACATTTTTAATGCGGACCCATTAAAATGAATGGGCCCACACCCTATCCAAAAAATAATAAATTTGCATAAATACAGTCGTGTGAATGAAGCCTAAATGTGAGAACCTTTCAGATGGAAATAAACAACCCCCGTTTAACAGAAACCAGCCGCCATGATGACTCTGTATACTTCACCTCCAGCACAGCCAGAATGGTGTCCAGCTGGTCCTCCCGCAGGGTTATGTTGTCGGAGATCTTGCGCATGGTGTGTATAGACTGCAGCCGCACCTCTTCTATCTCATCATTGAACATGTCCACCAGGAAATCTAAGCACTTCTCTGCAAATGGGCGAGAGGAGCGAGCCAAGAGGCACAGGGACTCCACCGCAGCGATCCTCACCTCTGCAGGAACAAGTAGTCAGCCGAGGCACAGTGCAGATGTAACACCCCCCCCCACACCCGATCCATCAGCAGCCTCATCACACGTAAAAGGTAAAGATCTGCAACTTTCTAATAGGGTTGTCACGATACCAAAATTTGTATTAGATTTCGATACCATAAAAAAGTATTGCGATACTTGATACCACATGAAAAAAAATATATAAAAAAAAAAAAAAAAAAAAAGTGTGCATTCCGCATTTTATGGAACGTCCGGCCCATAATCGAACAGTCCTATCTTATTTTTTGGGGGGACAAGGTGACTAAAAAAATGGCGAATCATGCAGTTTTTTTTTTTTCCTGTTACGGCGTTCACCGCTAGAGATGAGCGAATTTCCGCTTATGAAATTCGTTCACATTTCGTTTAGTGGTAAAAGATAAATTGCGTTATGGATTCCGTTACCACGGACCATAACGCAATTCTATGACGGAATGCATGACGGAATGCATAACGGAATGCCTTTAGAGGCATTCCGTTATTCATTCCGTCATAATAGAAGTCTATGGGCTGCAAAACGGATCCGTCCCGTTTCCGTTACGCAGGAGAGGACTCAGGATCAGGAGAGGACTCCTCTAAAGGCATTCTGTTATGCATCCCATCGTAGCATTGCGTTATGGTCCGTGGTAACGGAATCCATAACGTAATTCACCCTTTACCACCAAACGAAGCGTGAACAAATTTCAAAATATGAAATTCGCTCATCTCTAGTCACCGCATAGGAGATTTTTTTTTTATATTTTAATAGTTTCAACTTTTCGGACGTGGCGATATATATATATATATATATATATATATATATATATATGTAAAATTGGGAAAGGGGTGATTTATTCTTAATATTTTGGTGTTTTTTTTTAACTTTTTATTTAATAACTATTAGCCCCCTTAGGGGCTAGAATCTGGGTTCTTTTAATCCCTTGTCCTATTCACCCTGATAGATCTCTATTAAGGTGACTAGGACCTCACACTCTCGCTGCTGCCCTGTGCATAGTGCACACAGCAGCAGGGAGGTTACCATGGCAGCCAGGGCTTCAGTAGCATCCTGGCTGCCATGGTAGCCGATTGGAGCCCCACGATTTCACTGCTGGGCACCGATCAGAAGCTGCCATTGCACCACCAATGAAGAGGGGGGGGGGGGACTGATTTAATACTGGGGGGGCACACTGCGCCATCAATGTTTTTAATACCGGGGGAGGCGAGCGGTGCCACCAATGAAGATAACTAACGTTTAATACAAATACAGGAGGTGGGTGCCGGCGGCAGAATCACATAGCCGGCACCCGACCTCTATGACAGGGCAATGACTGTGATCAGCGACAGTTAACCCCTCAGGTGCGGCACCTGAGGGGTTAACTGCCGCTGATCGCAGCTCCCCGTCATAGAGGTCGGGTGCCGGCAATGCGATTCTGCCGCCGACACCCACCTCCTGTATTTGTATTAAACGTTAGTTATCTTGATTGGTGGCGCAGTGGCCACAGTCCCTCCCCTCATTGGCGCCGTCAGCAGCACAGTGGGGAGGGAGAGACTGCTTCCTTCTCCCCTGTGCTGCTGAGGGAACATCTCAGCATGCTCCATGTTTTCTGATACTAGGCTGCGCAGTAGTGCAGCCTAGTATCGATAAAAGGCAAATCCCGGTATCGAATCGATGGCGGTACAAAAGTATTGATTGGGCATTGATAATTCGATACCCAGTGCAACCCTACTTTCTAATATACTTTGGGGGAGATTTATCAAAATTGGTGTAAAGGAAGAGTGGCTTAGTTGCCCATAGCAACCAATTAGATCCCACCTTTCATTTTTCACAGTTCCTTCGAAAATTGAGAGAAGGATTCTGACTGGTTGCTATGGGCAACTAAGACTGTTTTCCTCTCCCCCGTTGTTGTGTTTAAATTCTTCAACATTTTGAAGATTTCTCCTTGCTGTCAGTGAACAGAAAGATTCCTGTTTACACCAGAGGCAGAAATCCTGTACAGACCTAAGGGTATGTTCATGAGACGGATTTGGACCGCTGCGGTTCCTGCCGTGGTCTTTCATTTTAAATGCCGCGGTCCCGTTCTCAGTTTAGCTCCACTAAATAGAGCTAAATCGCGAGCAGGCTCCTGCGGCAGCTTTTCAGAGGTGGTCGCGGTCTGGAAAACTACATGTGAAAAATCCCTGGCCTCCCTTTGAAAACAATGGGAGGAGGCTTCGGAGCAGAATTGTCGCGGTTTTCGCCACCAAACCCGCACTGAAACCCATGCCAAAAATCTGTTGTGTGAGCAAACCCTAGGAAATTTCACTGCTGAGGGTTTGTTACAGCTGTATCCAGTATGGTTCCCCCTCTGTTCATTCTCTGCCCAGATGCAGTAGATGGCAGCTGCTTCACAAGGCAGGACAGGAGTCAGGGGTCCCCGTTCTTGACATATTTGAGGGTCCCTTGTAGTCCTTGATCAGCCTATCTGTAGTGCTGTCAGAAACCTCGGTCGGTTTGAGGATACCCCCGCAACCCCTGCCCCCCGATGAATGTGCCCCTAGTGGCCAGAACTATGAATGCACAACATGACGCATTTTGTATTCCTCCGTCCACCTACCATACATCTCATCCTCCAGACCATGAACAAAAGCTCCGCAAGCCCCGGACTCGATCAGGTTCACAGCTTCAGTATCCAGTTCCTCCCGGGGGGCGTCATCTCCCCACTTTCTGCCGCTGGAGAACTCCCCGGAGCTGTACAGCTCTTTTGCACGTTCATGGGCGGTTCTTTTCCTCTATGCGACAAGGAAGAAAGGCAGAATAATAAATCGGGTCACATACAGCTTCACAGAGAATATTGAGAAAGTTGCTGACTGGCATCTCTCGCCCTCCCCCAATACAATATGGAACTACTGCATTAAAAAAATCTTAATTAGGATTCAAAAATATCCACCATACACTTACCCTCAAGTCAGACATGAGCTTCTTATCCAAGGTCTGCTCCAAAAAGTGGTGACTGACTTGCTGCATGGATCCCTAAAATACAATATTAGCAATCAGCTCCAATCCAATGAGATTGTATGCCAAGTCTTAAAGGGGCAGTCCACTGGCTGCAAAACCAGACACAACCAATAGACAAGGTGCACTGTTTCTGTAAGATGGCAGACATATTTGTTTAGTCATTCCCTTGAAGGTGTCTCAGCAAATCTGTGTTCAACGCTGTTCCAGCAGGAGGCGCCGATCCTGGACTGACAGCATGACATGAAGAAAAACGTCTTCAACCCTTTCCAGTCCTGAGCAGTGAAGGCCAGTTCGCATGCGAACACATGCGGGCTGCCATCTTTTTTCACAAGTCCGGCGAGGCGCAGGTAAGCCTTTACCTGTGAGCGAGCCGGTCTGAAAACAAGTGCGGTCAGCGGCAGCAGGCAGTTCCGAGAACAGCCACCGGGGGCCTTCATCGGGCTGTTCTCGGAACTGCCTGCTTCTGCTGACCGCATTTGTTCTCAGACCGGCTCGCGGCACAGGCAAGGGCTTACCTGTGCCTCGCCGAACTTGTGAAAAAAGATGGCAGCCCGCATGTGTTCGCGGGCGAACAATGCGAACTGGCCATCACTTTATCCTGAGTAACTACTTAAAGGAGTGGTCACTGCGACAACTTACCAGCAGTTTGCAAGCCTGAACTCTAACCATCCAAGATCCATCGCTGACCATGTGGCAGACCTTCCCAAAGGCTTCATCCACCAGGCGGATCTCCTCGTTGGAGGATGGGATAGGGACGATGCTGAAAATGAAAATGGGAAGAATGTGCACAATGCCCCCTACTGGAGGAACGATTCTCTGCAGCCGCTATAGGAATGCATTGATTCCTTACCTCTCTGGATACAGCTGACTTAGGACCCACACCAGCTCTACGGCCGCGCTGCGCACTTGCTCGTAATCGTCCGTCAGCAGCTTACAGGCCTGCACGTGGGAGAAGAAAGCAGATATCCTGATCTCATCGCACACATGACACAGACACAAGATCCAGATTGGGACAGCGGTGCAGGAAGGTAATACTACTAGTAATTTGTGTTATATACCGTTATACATTTATTTACTAGGCGTGGTATATAGGTTATATAGTTAGATGTGGTGTGGGGTACCATACCTGACTGTACATGACTTGCTGCAGCTTCAGGCCTCTTTCGTGCAGCTGCAACTAAAAAACAAAAAGAAAAAAACACAAGACGTGAGTAGGAGGTCATTACAGATCCACAGCCCTGAAGGGTAAATCCTCCTTCACTCCAGTACCACTGAGACTATGGAGCGATATGTGTCGTGTGACAAAGATCATAACGTCACACTGCATCCAATGAGTGCGATGGACGATCACAATGCAAGTAATGGGAAACTGAGACTTTTTGGTGATTTAGCTGCGATTAAGGCAGAGGCTATACAGCGATATGTGGCACAACCAAAAACATTTGTGCAACTTGTCTGCAACTTGCTGGTATGAGACTATGCGGATAAAGTATAGGGCCTATTAGAAGTTATGGATGAAATACTAGCAGTCTGCAGTAAGGGTACAGAGGGGAGGTAACCAGTTGGGGGCGTGTACCTGCACAGACTCACTCCATCCAATCAGTGCTGCCATTTTCAGTCTGTGCAGGTACACGCCCCCAACTGGTTACCTCCCCTCTGTACCCTTACTGCAGACTGCTAGCAATTCATTCATAACTTCTAGTAGAAATAATAAAGGAACCGCAGAACAGAGAGCCATAAGATGCTCCAGAATTGTCATTACATGGGGGAATGCATGAAGCTATTAAACCAGGCACATAAGGAGAGGTGATAGGTCCTCTTTAATGCTTCAGCAGACAAGACATTGTGGACATTTGTATGCTTCCATCTTTGTGGGAACAGTTTGGGGAACGCCTTTTTCTTTTACAGCATGACCGTGTCCCACTGCACAAAGCTAGCTCCGTAAAAGGCATGGTTGGGGGGAGTCCTGATCTCAACCCCATCCAACACCATGAACTAGAATGGAGATATGAGCCAGGCCCTCTCCTCCAACATCAGTGTCTGAGCTGGATGAAGGGGCAAAAATTCCCACAGACACCCTCTACAATCTTGTAGAAAGCCTTCCCAAAGGGAGCAAAACGGGGACCACTCCATGTGAATGCCTACAGATGCAGAATGCGAGGTGGAACGTGCAGATGTCCATACGGTGTATTTTCAAGCTGTGATTTTGCTATAACACATGGCGATGTGAAAATTGCAATGTCACACTAATCATAGACCGCAATGCGGGTCGTGTGCGACTTTTTTTTTTTTTTTTTTTTTAGATTTAGCTGCGTTTTTGCAGCCAAACCACAGCTCATGAACTATTATGCAGTAGCAAGTTGCAGACAAGTTGTGCGTCGTTCTTTCCGTCACAGGACACATCGCCGTGTGGCCCCAGGACTATGGTCAAGGGTGACTAAAAGACTGATATTAGTGGTGGTAGAACGGTTACCATGGCCTTTATGGCAGCAGTCCTGACGCGGGGGTCCTGATCATTGAAGTAATCACCGATAATCTTCTGCACGTCTTTGGCGACCGCCCCGTCCGTCTCTTTGGAAGGGGTTTTATCGACAGCTCCGAGGCAGCCTAGAAGCTGCAGACACTTGTTCCTGACGCCGTGAGATGTGTCCGAGAGATACTGAGAGCAAAGGAGGCAGTTATTCAATAAATTAATTCGGCCTCGTGCACGTGGCCACATTATGGCTCTTTACAATCTGCGCAGAGCTGGAATGAGGCACGCACAGACTTGTTTCATAGTCATATTACTTCACATGGAGGAGTCATGGGGCACATTTATCAAAATCGCCTTTTTTTGGCGTAAATAAAAAAAAAAAAAAAGGGGGTAGGGTGGGGAGAAATTGGCAACGCTTGAGGCTTTTCTTTTTTGGTTTAAAGGGGTTTTCCGGGATTTTAATATTGATGACCTATCCTCAGGATCAGCTGGTGCGAGCGCAGCCTTCCCTTTCATTGTTTACCTGCTCGTGGTCAACATTGCAGCGGTGAGGTGTAACCAGAAGCCGTCTCAATCACTTCAATGGGACGGCTCCTTCCTATTTTATACCATACAGCCGTCTCATAGAATTGAATAGGACGCCATACTTGTAATTACATTGCTCATTGCTGCGATGTTGACCGCGAGCAGGCAAACAATGAAGGGAAGGCTACGCTCGCACGGAGCACAGCTTTCTCTTCAACCAGATGATCGCAGGGGGTGCCAGGTGTTGGACACCCATCAATTTTTATATTGATGACCTGTCCTTAGGATAGGTCATCAATATTAAAATCCTGGAAAACCCCTTTAATTCTGACATCTAGTGGCTGTTTTCTTTTAAGACAGGTTCACATTTACTAAGACTTGTCTCATTGGTTTGCGCAAGAAAAAACTGCTAAAGTGATAAAAAAAAAATAAAAAAAAAGTCAGATCTATATGACGAGAAAAAGAAGCTTGGGTAGGAGTAGACTAGGCACCTAATTCATGTGCAAAAAAAGGCACATAAATAGGTCAGGCAAAAGTTGCAAGAGTTTAAAAATTTCTGAATTAGACAGACGCACAATCAGATGGTAAATGAGACGTAAAAAAATAAGAGAGAGTCTGAAACAAGCTTTTTACTCATGAAAACAGGCGTAGACACTACAGAGAATGTGCCTCCATGTGCTGCCCTACAGCCACCTGCACAAGGCTCTACATTGTAAATCGGACTAATCCCCCGCTCTAGTATCAATGCGGAGTCTCGTTACCTTGTACGCCACGTCCACCAGTCTTGCCCGGACGGCTGCAGTGTCCACGAGCTTGATCCCAATCTCTAACAAAGTGTCCAGCAGCTGAGCCAGAACCTGATGGGACTCTGAAAGAAGAAGGCAGAAAGCCATGAAACTCAAATAATCACCATTATCCGAGGCAATGCACAGCAAGATAGCAGCTTCTGCAGAGGACACTAAACTGTGTAAAGTAATTAACACCGAAGAGGACAATATACACACACACACACACACACACACACACACTACAGAGGACAGTATATACACACACACACACACACACACACACTACAGAGGACAGTATACACACACACACTACAGAGGACAGTATACACACACACACTACAGAGGACAGTATACACACACACACACACACACACACTACAGAGGACAGTACACACACACACACACTACAGAGGACAGTACACACACACACACACTACAGAGGACAGTACACACACACACTACAGAGGACAGTACACACACACACTACAGAGGACAGTACACACACACACACACACACACACACACACACTACAGAGGACAGTACACACACACACACTACAGAGGACAGTACACACACACTACAGAGGACAGTACACACACACACTACAGAGGACAGTACACACACACACACACTACAGAGGACAGTACACACACACACTACAGAGGACAGTATATACACACACACACACTACAGAGGACAGTATACACACACACACTACAGAGGACAGTATACACACACACACACACACTACAGAGGACAGTATACACACACACACACTACAGAGGACAGTATATACACACACACACACACTACAGAGGACAGTATATACACACACACACACTACAGAGGACAGTACACACACACACTACAGAGGACAGTATACACACACACACACACACACACTACAGAGGACAGTATACACACACACACACTACAGAGGACAGTATATACACACACACACACTACAGAGGACAGTATATACACACACACACACACTACAGAGGACAGTATATACACACACACACTACAGAGGACAGTATATACACACACACACTACAGAGGACAGTATATACACACACACACTACAGAGGACAGTATATACACACACACACTACAGAGGACAGTATATACACACACACACTACAGAGGACAGTATATACACACACACACACACACACACACACTACAGAGGACAGTACACACACACACACACACACTACAGAGGACAGTACACACACACTACAGAGGACAGTACACACACACACTACAGAGGACAGTATATACACACACACTACAGAGGACAGTATATACACACACACACTACAGAGGACAGTATATACACACACACTACAGAGGACAGTATATACACACACACTACAGAGGACAGTATATACACACACACTACAGAGGACAGTATATACACACACACACTACAGAGGACAGTATATACACACACACTACAGAGGACAGTATATACACACACACACTACAGAGGACAGTATATACACACACACTACAGAGGACAGTATACACACACACACACACACTACAGAGGACAGTATACACACACACACACTACAGAGGACAGTATACACACACACACACACACTACAGAGGACAGTATACACACACACTACAGAGGACAGTATACACACACACTACAGAGGACAGTATACACACACACACACTACAGAGGACAGTATACACACACACACACACTACAGAGGACAGTATACACACACACACACACACTACAGAGGACAGTATACACACACACACACACACTACAGAGGACAGTATACACACACACTACAGAGGACAGTATACACACACACACACACTACAGAGGACAGTATACACACACACACACACACTACAGAGGACAGTATACACACACACACACACTACAGAGGACAGTATACACACACACACACACACTACAGAGGACAGTATACACACACACACACACACTACAGAGGACAGTATACACACACACACACTACAGAGGACAGTATACACACACACACACACACTACAGAGGACAGTATACACACACACTACAGAGGACAGTATACACACACACACACACACACTACAGAGGACAGTATACACACACACACACACTACAGAGGACAGTATACTGTATATATACTACAGAGGACAGTATACATACACTACAGAGGACAGTATACATACACTACAGAGGACAGTATACTGTATATACACTACAGAGGATAGTATACTGTATATATACTACAGCGGACAGTATACTGTATATATACACTACAGAGGACAATATACTGTATATATACTACAGAGGACAGTATACTGTATATATACTACAGAGGACAGTATACTGTATATATACTACAGAGGATAGTATACTGTATATATACTACAGAGGACAGTATACTGTATATATACTACAGAGGACAGTATACTGTATATATACTACAGAGGACATTATACTGTATATATACTACAGAGGACAGTGTACTGTATATATACTACAGAGGACAGTATACTGTATATATACTACAGAGGACAGTATACTGTATATATACTACAGCGGACAGTATACTGTATATATACTACAGAGGACATTATACTGTATATATACTGAGGAGGACAGTATACTGTATATATACTACAGAGGACAGTATACTGTTACAGAGGGATCTGGATAGATTTGAGGCTTGGGCAGATAAGTGGCAGATGAGGTTTAACACTGACAAATTTAAGGTTATGCACATGGGAAGGAATAATGCAAGTCACCCGTACATACTAAATGGTAAAACACTCGGTAACACTGACATGGAAAAGGATCTAGGAATTTTAGTGAACAGTAAACTAAGCTGCAAAAACCAGTGTCAGGCAGCTGCTGCCAAGGCCAATAAGATAATGGGTTGCATCAGAAGGGGCATAGATGCCGGTGATGAGAACATAGTCCTACCACTTTACACATCACTAGTCAGACCACACATGGAGTACTGTGTACAGTTCTGGGCTCCTGTGAACAAGGCAGACATAGCAGAGCTGGAGAAGGTTCAGGGGAGGGCAACTAAAGTAATAACTGGAATGGGGGAACTACAGTACCCTGAAAGATTATCAACATTAGGGTTATTCACTTTAGAAAAAAAAGACGACTGAGGGGAGATCTAATTACTATGTATAAATATATCAGGGGTCAGTACAGAGATCTATCCCATCAGCTATTTATCCCCAGGACTGTGACTGTGACGAGGGGACATCCTCTGCGTCTGGAGGAAAGAAGGTTTGTACACAAACATAGAAGAGGATTCTTTACGGTAAGAGCAGTGAGACTATGGAACTCTCTGCCTGAGGAGGTGGTGATGGTGAGTACAATAAAGGAATTCAAGAGGGGCCTGGATGTATTTCTGGAGCGTAATAATATTACAGGCTATAGCTACTAGAGAGGGGTCGTTGATCCAGGGAGTTATTCTGATGCCTGATTGGAGTCAGGAAGGAATTTTTTCCCCCTTAAGTGATCAACTTGCAGGATAACAGGCCGAACTGAATGGACAGAGAGCTTTTTTCGGCCTTATATACTATGTTACTAATGTAGCCAGCCAACAGACAGTATAACAGACTGAGGACTGGGTGTCTCACAAATACTCATTAACCCCTTCATGACCAGGCCTAAAATGGAAATATTTTTTCGTTTCTGCATTACAGCCGCTGAAACTTTTTTATTTTTTCACTCACGTGGCGGTCTGAGACCTTGTATTATGCGGAAAAAAATGTTCAGAGATACATATCAATTATAGCGCAATTTATATAATTTTTATTTTTTTTGCTTTGCTGCGGAAATATAGAAAAAAAAGCAAATTTTTTTACACCATTCACATTTGAGACTAAATAACCTGGTAATTAAATTCTTCAGGTTATTACAGTGACGTGAATACCTAATATAAGTCACCCGGCGATGCTAGGGAGGCTCGCCCCCGTCACCGCCGCCTGCCATTGGTTGAACCCCCTGTATGTTTTCATCCGTATGTTTTCATCCGTGCATGGGGAAAAGCAGTAGCGGCCGTGCGGGGACCATGAGCGGCGCAGGGAGTGGGGAGCCAGGTAAGTATATTCAATGTGGGGGCCCCGGCATATGGGATGGGGGGGGTGGGGGGGTATTTTTTTGTCTCTGATAACCCTTTTAATGTGTGCACAACAAAATGTATTTTAAATTAAATAATGGTGATATTTTTTTTTGGGGGGGGGGGGGGGGGGGGCTTGTGTTTTATTTTTTATTTATTAACATTTTTTAACCCTGTAACGGACCGTTTCAGCAGACAAGGGGTTAAAATCCGTTTAGGCGATATGCCCCTTTCTGAGAGACAGGCACAGCTACTGCAGGATACACCAACCTCCCGAACTGGATACAAAATAGCACTCCAAACTGGAACCTCACGAATAGCTGCTAGCAGACGAACAGGGATCTTACACTTCTGGCAATCAGTCTCTAACAGCATACAGCGGATCCCCCCAATAACGAGACAAGGCTCCGTGTTGAGGGTCAAGCAGTGGTCTGACTGTACTTCACGTACAGCCTCTTTTATTCATAAACCACAAACATAGTACTGCCCACAGGGTTTGAAATACAACCAATCAGTAATTTACAACACATACAATGTAACTACAGCAACCAATCGTTCACGCCCCCAAAGGACCAGAATGAAGACTGTGACATAGGACAACATATCCCCACAATGCATTATGGTCTCCTCCTCTCTGTCCCGGAGACAACCTGAGGAGCAATCCAATTATCTCTGAGGACAAAGGGAGATCGCCAATACACAGGTGAGGACAACAGGACAGACATCACCCTTTAAACACACAATGGGACAATGGCACAATAGAATCACACCCGCATATTCCTCCCAAGCTGACAAGTTACACTTATTATAAATTGTTACAACTTTGTGAGTTTACATTGTACATACATATAACTTACATCAATTTAAACAGTATAACTTGGGGACAAACCTATCCAAAATTCACTTGAATCGGTTCAGGGGTTTAAAAGTTAGTATATGGCCCATAATCCAGGGGCAAGAGGCCAGCAGCCAGTCCTCTCCAAAACCCAGTGGCGAGGTTGGTTTCGCCACAAACCCCTATGGTAATACTGTTTTATACCTTTATTTCATACTCCTGTATGCGAATACATTATAATCTGTGTCACTATGACACAGCCTGCAGTTAGGGCACACTAGTGTTGACCTATCAGCAGGCTGACAGTGCAGACAGCCCCGGGGGTCCTTCATAGGCCCCAAAGGCTGACTTAGTATCGCTCTCCTGGCCATGGTCGGGTCAATAGGAATCCTGGTGACCCAATCACAGAGGTAGTGCCCTATGGATTGCGGCATGATCAAAGGGTTAACAGCAGGGGTTGGAGCTCCGTTCAATCCCAGCTGTTAAGCAGGAGCCAGCGCTTAAAACAAAGGCTGTTGGTAACAGCAGGGTCTCAGCGCCTGAGCGCCCCAGAAGCCATTTAACACCCCCCCATCTGCAGACTGTGTACCTGTACCGCCCGCTGTCAAAAGACTGCAGGCTGTCACAGCTCACTTGTATTCCTTTGTACTGAAAAGGGGGCTCAATTCTTCTGATACAAAGTTCCAAATCCACCACTTCCCTTCATAGAATTGAATAATAAAACACAAGCTACCTGCAGCTACCACCAGAGGGAGCTCATGGCATAGAGAATTATCATAGTCATTGGTCCACGGACACTTGGAGCTATATAAATCCCAATGTAGTGAGCTCCCCCTAGGGCCCCTTATGGGACAGCGGATAACGCAATTTAAAAGGGGCATCTGACGTCAGACAAGCCCTTCAAGGGGTATTTCACAGGTCCAATCCCAACCAGAAGGAACCCTCAGCACATCAGCATCTCCCATAGATTCCTATGGGGACACTGGCCATCTTCCCCCAAATTAGTTTTGATGAATGTCACATTAGTCTTTTACTCAGAGGGGGCACTTACTTTCATTCTGGAGCGTACCAATCACATCATCCACTATAGAGTCCGGACAGAACCCCGACGTCTTACACAACAAGCCCAACAGAGACGCGATCTTCAGTCTTACAGATGTCTCATTTTCCTGAAATAAAAATAAAAATGCAATTTATACAAGTTCTGTCAAGTTTTTGCATATTCGGTCCCCCCCCCCTCCCCAATTACAGCCGTCTCCGAGAAAGCTAGATGACAACTGACAGCCGACTGTTGGATGTATCTGGGGGGCTCTACCTTGTAGTAATGCTCCAGCAGGATGCGGACCACGCCTTCCACGCTCTCTGCCTCCACGGGTTTGCGTGCAAATTGCAGGAGATACTGCAGGGCGTCCGCAGGCGACGTCGCCTTGCACAGGTCGATGTGGAGGGCGGCGGACTTGCTGGGTTTCGTCAGGCGGAGTTTCTTGGCGGAGAGATCTTCAATTGGCTGCAGCTGTGAGGAAGGAGAAGCATAAAAAGCACGCCAGTTACTACAACAGCACATCATCAATTCCTCACCGATTTCTACTTGCTGTATGTGAATGGAAACATCTCATCCTGAGGTTGAAAACCCAGATTATGTCAAAAGAAGGCAATGGTATAACTGGCAGCACTGCATCACAGCTGCAATTAGCTGACTAATTGGTGCCTGCTCCAACGGCAGAAGTAGTACTGCTGTGACTAGTGGGGGGCCTGCTCCAACGGCAGAAGAAGTAGTACTGCTGTGACTAGTGGGGGGGCCTGCTCCAACGGCAAAAGAAGTAGTACTGCTGTGACTAGTGGGGGGGCCTGCTCCAACGGCAGAAGTAGTACTGCTGTGACTAGTGGGGGGCCTGCTCCAACGGCAGAAGTAGTACTGCTGTGACTAGTGGGGGGGCCTGCTCCAACGGCAGAAGAAGTAGTACTGCTGTGACTAGTGGGGGGCCTGCTCCAACGGCAGAAGTAGTACTGCTGTGACTAGTGGGGGGCCTGCTCCAACGGCAGAAGTAGTACTGCTGTGACTAGTGGGGGGCCTGCTCCAACGGCAGAAGAAGTAGTACTGCTGTGACTAGTGGGGGGGCCTGCTCCAACGGCAAAAGAAGTAGTACTGCTGTGACTAGTGGGGGGGCCTGCTCCAACGGCAGAAGAAGTAGTACTGCTGTGACTAGTGGGGGGTCTGCTCCAACGGCAGAAGTAGTACTGCTGTGACTAGTGGGGGGCCTGCTCCAACGGCAGAAGTAGTACTGCTGTGACTAGTGGGGGGCCTGGTCCAACGGCAGAAGTAGTACTGCTGTGACTAGTGGGGGGCCTGCTCCAACGGCAGAAGTAGTACTGCTGTGACTAGTGGGGGGTCTTCTCCAACGGCAGAAGAAGTAGTACTGCTGTGACTAGTGGGGGGTCCGCTCTACCGGCAGAAGTAGTACTGCTGTGACTAGTGGGGGGCCTGCTCCAACGGCAGAAGTAGTACTGCTGTGACTAGTGGGGGGCCTGCTCCAACGGCAGAAGTAGTACTGCTGTGACTAGTGGGGGGTCTTCTCCAACGGCAGAAGAAGTAGTACTGCCATGACTAATGGGGGCCTGCTCTAACGGCAGAAGTAGTACTGCTGTGACTAATGGGGGCCTGCTCTACCGGCAGAAGTAGTACTGCTGTGACTAATGGGGGCCTGCTCTACCGGCAGAAGTAGTACTGCTGTGACTAATGGGGGCCTGCTCTACCGGCAGAAGTAGTACTGCTGTGACTAATGGGGGCCTGCTCTACCGGCAGAAGTAGTACTGCTGTGACTAATGGGGGCCTGCTCTAATGGAAGAAGTAGTACTGCTGTGACTAGTGGGGGGCCTGATCTACCGGCAGAAGTAGTACTGCTGTGAATAGTGGGGGGGCCTGTTCTACCGGCAGAACTAGTACTGCTGTGACTAGTGGGGGGTCTGCTCTACCGGCAGAAGTAGTACTGTTGTGACTAGTGGGGGGCCTGCTCTAACGGCAGAAGAAGTAGTACTGCTGTGACTAATGGGGGCGTGCTCTAACGGCAGAAGTAGTACTGCTGTGACTAAAGGGGGCCTGCTCTAACGGCAGAAGTAGTACTGCCATGACTAATGGGGGCCTGCTCTAACGGCAGAAGTAGTACTGCTGTGACTAATGGGGGCCTGCTCTACCGGCAGAAGTAGTACTGCTGTGACTAATGGGGGCCTGCTCTACCGGCAGAAGTAGTACTGCTGTGACTAATGGGGGCCTGCTCTACCGGCAGAAGTAGTACT
Organism: Bufo bufo; assembly: GCF_905171765.1. Lineage (NCBI taxonomy): Eukaryota > Metazoa > Chordata > Amphibia > Anura > Bufonidae > Bufo > Bufo bufo. Next base: position 680,332,613 of record NC_053391.1, on the reverse strand, counting down.
GCTGTGACTAATGGGGGCCTGCTCTACCGGCAGAAGTAGTACTGCTGTGACTAATGGGGGCCTGCTCTAATGGAAGAAGTAGTACTGCTGTGACTAGTGGGGGGCCTGATCTATCGGCAGAAGTAGTACTGCTGTGAATAGTGGGGGGGCCTGTTCTACCGGCAGAACTAGTACTGCTGTGACTAGTGGGGGGTCTGCTCTACCGGCAGAAGTAGTACTGTTGTGACTAGTGGGGGGCCTGCTCTAACGGCAGAAGAAGTAGTACTGCTGTGACTAGTGGGGGGGCCTGCTCTAACGGCAGAAGAAGTAGTACTGCTGTGACTAGTGGGGGGGCCCTGTTCTACCGGCAGAACTAGTACTGCTGTGACTAGTGGGGGGTCTGCTCTACCGGCAGAAGTAGTACTGTTGTGACTAGTGGGGGGCCTGCTCTAACGGCAGTAGTACTGCTGTGACTAATGGGGGCCTGCTCTAACGACAGAAGTAGTACTGCTGTGACTAATGGGGGGCCTGCTCCAACGGTAGAAGTAGTACTGCTGTGACTAGTGGTGGTGGTGGGGGGGGCTTTCTTTGAGTGGATTAGTAGTATTGTCCTGACTGCAGGTACGTAGTACTGCGATGACAAGTGGGAGACCTGCTATAACTATTGGGGAACAGAACTGTTGTGACTAATAAGGGGCCTGCTATGATTAATGGTAAAGTAGTTCTATTAGGACTAGTGTGGGGACCTGGTGCGAGTACCAGGACAGTAGCACTGCCGTAACTAGTAAGGGGTTTACTATGACCACTGTGAAAGAAGTACTGCCGTAACTAGTAGGGGGCCTGTCGTGACTCGTGGAGAAGCAGTACTGCCGTCTTCTAAAGACAGATTCCAGGCCGGGGAGAGGATGACTGTAGGACAGGGGAATACAAGCGATTGCTCCCTGTTATCAGCCATTCCAGCACTTACCTATGATCCAGTCATCCCCGGCCTGGAATGGCTGATTACAGGGAGCATTAGCTAGAATGCATATTCACAGAAAAAGGAGAGAAGACAAATGAATGGTTTCATTGTGGACTTTGCAGGAAGCCTCCAGCTGGAGATGGAACTACGAAAACCAGCAAGACATAATAGCATGCTAGGAGTAGTAGTACCACCACCTGTTCACAGTAAAGCTGTTATTATCAGGCCCGTGACGAAGACATTTTATTTCACTGCTACATAACATGGACCATACAGACCAGTAGGCCTGAGCTTAATCCCCGGACTTTCCTGACACCGCAGGCGGGGTTAGCAGAGAGACTCCCGGGGAAGGGAAGGGAAGGGAAGGAACTAAAGGCAAAAGGAAACCTAAGAACCCGTGAGACGTCAGAGAAGAAGAAAAAACATTATTATAGGATTCCTCTCACCTGAACCACTTTAGTAAATTCTTCATAAACGCGTTTCTTCAAGTGGGCCGCCATGGTTTACGATAGTTGGCCCTCTGCGGCTACTGTACTTCACGCAGAGCCTGCCGGTGAAAGATGTGTTTGAATGCTATGAATAAAGCTGGTTGGAGAAAAAAAAAAAAAAAAGTCGAAAGACATCAATCACGTGAGTTGGTGAAACCATAGAGATGGAGATTGGAAACTAGAGAATCCCGAGGTGCACTAGCTGTGTTCCTCCAGCCTTGTTCTCATAGCAACCATCTAATACCTGTTTGTTTATCTGTCTTCCTGTAGACAGGCTTTCGTTCCCTGTGGTATTTGGGCCTCCTGTTCTTACCCAGTCTGTAGATCGGCCTCTGTCACTCTCTGTGCTTTTCTTCTCATACTAAGGCCTTATTCGCACAGTCAGTGTTTGGTCAGTGATTTCCATCAGTGATTTTGAGCCAAAACACAGAGCAGGTGCAGATCTTTCCCTTTTACCTTATCTCTGTGTAGGATCCACTCCTGGTTTTGGCTCACAATCACTGATGGAAATCACTGACCAAACACTGACTGTGTGAATGAAGCCTAAGACCATATGTATTTTCCAGTCCCTAAAAAAGACGCCCGCGTGCATTCCGTTTTTTGCAGAACGGAACAGCTGGGCCCCCGATAGAACAGTCCTGTCCTTGTCCGTTATGCGGATAATAATAGGACATGTTCTATCTTTAAACGGAAATACGGAAACAGAATACACATGGAGTACCTGCCGTTTGTTTTGTGGATCCATTTAAATGAATGGTTCCGTATACGGAACGAATAAAACGGAACGTAAACGGAAAAAAATACGTTCCTAAGGCCTCTTGCACACAAACCTATTTTCTTTCTGTCTGTGCCGGGTTTTTTTGGCGGACCATATGCGGACCATTTTTTGGCGGACCACATTCATTTCAATGGGTCCACCAAAAATAACCCGGAAGGTACTCTGTGTTTATTCTATTTCCGTATATCCATTACGCTAACAGATAGAACTTGTCCTATTATTGTCCGCATTACGGACAAGGACAGGACTGTTCTATTAGGGGCCGGCTGTTCCGTGTGCAAGAGGCCTGATTGTCAATCAATTGATATAGAAATAAATAATCTACCTTTAGGGGGGCTCAAACCTTGTGGCCGCCGTCTGCCGGGCGCTGTGCCGCCATGCTGTGATCGGCACCGTTTACTATCTGCGTTTAGCTGCACTCAGTGTGAAGACCTGCAGACCCCCCCCCCCCCCCATCGACTATTAATAGGGTCCTTTAGGATCAGTCATGGTTTCTGTCATTTTAACAGCAAAAAAAAGTGCTGCACGCTGCGCTATACCTGCCGGGAACTGCTAATGGGGTCACCAGCGACAGTGTGAACAGAGCCCTCGTCAGTGCAGCTATTTGCTTGGCCATGTTTTTTAGTTTTCTCTCCATACATTGTTTTTGTAGTTATGGACAGATTTGTCTGCAGACTGGTTAGGGGCAGATTGTATACAGTCATATCCCGGAGGGGGGTCCTCTGCAGACTGGTTAGGGGCAGATTGTATACAGTCATATCCCGGAGGGGGGTCCTCTGCAGACTGGTTAGGGGCAGATTGTATACAGTCATATCCCGGAGGGGGGGCCTCTGCAGACTGGTTAGGGGCAGATTGTATACAGTCATATCCTGGAGGGGGGGCCTCTGCAGACTGGTTAGGGGCAGATTGTATACAGTCATATCCCGGAGGGGGGGGGGCCTCTGCAGACTGGTTAGGGGCAGATTGTATACAGTCATATCCTGGAGGGGGGGCCTCTGCAGACTGGTTAGGGGCAGATTGTATACAGTCATATCCCGGAGGGGGGGCCTCTGCAGACTGGTTAGGGGCAGATTGTATACAGTCATATCCCGGAGGGGGGGCCTCTGCAGACTGGTTAGGGGCAGATTGTATACAGACATATCCCGGAGGGGGGGCCTCTGCAGACTGGTTAGGGGCAGATTGTATACAGTCATATCCCGGAGGGGGGGCCTCTGCAGACTGGTTAGGGGCAGATTGTATACAGTCATATCCCGGAGGGGGGGCCTCTGCAGACTGGTTAGGGGCAGATTGTATAGTCATATCCCGGAGGGGGGGGCCTCTGCAGACTGGTTAGGGGCAGATTGTATAGTCATATCCCGGAGGGGGGGGCCTCTGCAGACTGGTTAGGGGCAGATTGTATACAGTCATATCCCGGAGGGGGGGCCTCTGAAGACTGGTTAGGGGCAGATTGTATACAGTCATATCCCGGAGGGGGGGCCTCTGCAGACTGGTTAGGGGCAGATTATATACATTCATATCCCGGAGGGGGGGGGGGGGGGGGGGGGGCCTCTGCAGACTGGTTAGGGGCAGATTGTATACAGTCATATCCCGGAGGGGGGGCCTCTGCAGACTGGTTAGGGGCAGACTGTATACAGTCATATCCCGGAGGGGGGGCCTCTGCAGACTGGTTAGGGGCAGATTGTATACAGTCATATCCCGGAGGGGGGGCCTCTGAAGACTGGTTAGGGGCAGATTGTATACAGTCATATCCCGGAGGGGGGGCCTCTGCAGACTGGTTAGGGGCAGATTGTATACAGACATATCCCGGAGGGGGGGGCCTCTGCAGACTGGTTAGGGGCAGATTGTATACAGTCATATCCCGGAGGGGGGGGGCCTCTGCAGACTGGTTAGGGGCAGATTGTATAGTCATATCCCGGAGGGGGGGGCCTCTGCAGACTGGTTAGGGGCAGATTGTATACAGTCATATCCCGGAGGGGGGGGCCTCTGCAGACTGGTTAGGGGCAGATTGTATAGTCATATCCCGGAGGGGGGGGCCTCTGCAGACTGGTTAGGGGCAGATTGTATACAGTCATATCCCGGAGGGGGGGCCTCTGCAGACTGGTTAGGGGCAGATTGTATAGTCATATCCCGGAGGGGGGGGCCTCTGCAGACTGGTTAGGGGCAGATTGTATACAGTCATATCCCGGAGGGGGGGCCTCTGCAGACCGGTTAGGGGCAGATTGTATACATTCATATCTCGGAGGGGGGGGCCTCTGCAGACTGGTTAGGGGCAGATTGTATACATTCATATCCCGGAGGGGGGGCCTCTGAAGACTGGTTAGGGGCAGAGTGTATACAGTCATATCCCGGAGGGGGGGCCTCTGCAGACTGGTTAGGGGCAGATTATATACAGTCATATCCCGGAGGGGGGGCCTCTGCAGACTGGTTAGGGGCAGATTGTATACAGTCATATCCCGGAGGGGGGGCCTCTGCAGACTGGTTAGGGGCAGATTGTATACAGTCATATCCCGGAGGGGGGGCCTCTGCAGACTGGTTAGGGGCAGATTGTATACAGTCATATCCCGGAGGGGGGGCCTCTGCAGACTGGTTAGGGGCAGATTGTATACAGTCATATCCCGGAGGGGGGGCCTCTGCAGACTGGTTAGGGGCAGATTGTATACAGTCATATCCCGGAGGGGGGGCCTCTGCAGACTGGTTAGGGGCAGATTGTATACATTCATATCCCGGAGGGGGGGCCTCTGCAGACTGGTTAGGGGCAGATTGTATACAGTCATATCCCGGAGGGGGGGGGGGCTCTGCAGACTGGTTAGGGGCAGATTGTATACAGTCATATCCCGGAGGGGGGGGGCCTCTGCAGACTGGTTAGGGACAGATTGTATACATTCATATCCCGGAGGGGGGGCCTCTGCAGACTGGTTAGGGGCAGATTGTATAGTCATATCCCGGAGGGGGGGCCTCTGCAGACTGGTTAGGGGCAGATTGTATACAGTCATATCCCGGAGGGGGGGCCTCTGCAGACTGGTTAGGGGCAGATTGTATACAGTCATATCCCGGAGGGGGGGGGGGCTCTGCAGACTGGTTAGGGGCAGATTGTATACAGTCATATCCCGGAGGGGGGGCCTCTGCAGACTGGTTAGGGGCAGATTGTATAGTCATATCCCGGAGGGGGGGCCTCTGCAGACTGGTTAGGGGCAGATTGTATACAGTCATATCCCGGAGGGGGGGCCTCTGCAGACTGGTTAGGGGCAGATTGTATACAGTCATATCCCGGAGGGGGGGGCCTCTGCAGACTGGTTAGGGGCAGATTGTATACAGGGAGTGCAGAATTATTAGGCAAATGAGTATTTTGACCACATCATCCTCTTTATGCATGTTGTCTTACTCCAAGCTGTATAGGCTCGAAAGCCTACTACCAATTAAGCATATTAGGTGATGTGCATCTCTGTAATGAGAAGGGGTGTGGTCTAATGACATCAACACCCTATATCAGGTGTGCATAATTATTAGGCAACTTCCTTTCCTTTGGCAAAATGGGTCAAAAGAAGCACTTGACAGGCTCAGAAAAGTCAAAAATAGTGAGATATCTTGCAGAGGGATGCAGCACTCTTAAAATTGCAAAGCTTCTGAAGCGTGATCATCGAACAATCAAGCGTTTCATTCAAAATAGTCAACAGGGTCGCAAGAAGCGTGTGGAAAAACCAAGGCGCAAAATAACTGCCCATGAACTGAGAAAAGTCAAGCGTGCAGCTGCCAAGATGCCACTTGCCACCAGTTTGGCCATATTTCAGAGCTGCAACATCACTGGAGTGCCCAAAAGCACAAGGTGTGCAATACTCAGAGACATGGCCAAGGTAAGAAAGGCTGAAAGACGACCACCACTGAACAAGACACACAAGCTGAAACGTCAAGACTGGGCCAAGAAATATCTCAAGACTGATTTTTCTAAGGTTTTATGGACTGATGAAATGAGAGTGAGTCTTGATGGGCCAGATGGATGGGCCCGTGGCTGGATTGGTAAAGGGCAGAGAGCTCCAGTCCGACTCAGACGCCAGCAAGGTGGAGGTGGAGTACTGGTTTGGGCTGGTATCATCAAAGATGAGCTTGTGCGGCCTTTTCGGGTTGAGGATGGAGTCAAGCTCAACTCCCAGTCCTACTGCCAGTTTCTGAAAGACACCTTCTTCAAGCAGTGGTACAGGAAGAAATCTGCATCCTTCAAGAAAAACATGATTTTCATGCAGGACAATGCTCCATCACACGCGTCCAAGTACTCCACAGCGTGGCTGGCAAGAAAGGGTATAAAAGAAGAAAATCTAATGACATGGCCTCCTTGTTCACCTGATCTGAACCCCATTGAGAACCTGTGGTCCATCATCAAATGTGAGATTTACAAGGAGGGGAAACAGTACACCTCTCTGAACAGTGTCTGGGAGGCTGTGGTTGCTGCTGCACGCAATGTTGATGGTGAACAGATCAAAACACTGACAGAATCCATGGATGGCAGGCTTTTGAGTGTCCTTGCAAAGAAAGGTGGCTATATTGGTCACTGATTTGTTTTTGTTTTGTTTTTGAATGTCAGAAATGTATATTTGTGAATGTTGAGATGTTATATTGGTTTCACTGGTAAAAATAAATAATTGAAATGGGTATATATTTGTTTTTTGTTAAGTTGCCTAATAATTATGCACAGTAATAGTCACCTGCACACACAGATATCCCCCTAAAATAGCTAAAACTAAAAACAAACTAAAAACTACTTCCAAAAATATTCAGCTTTGATATTAATGAGTTTTTTGGGTTCATTGAGAACATGGTTGTTGTTCAATAAAAAAATTAATCCTCAAAAATACAACTTGCCTAATAATTCTGCACTCCCTGTACAGTCATATCCCGGAGGGGAGGCCTCTGCAGACTGGTTAGGGGCAGATTGTATACAGTCATATCCCGGAGGGGGGGGCCTCTGCAGACTGGTTAGGGGCAGATTGTATAGTCATATCCCGGAGGGGGGGGCCTCTGCAGACTGGTTAGGGGCAGATTGTATACAGTCATATCCCGGAGGGGGGGCCTCTGCAGACTGGTTAGGGGCAGATTGTATACAGTCATATCCCGGAGGGGGGGCCTCTGCAGACTGGTTAGGGGCAGATTGTATACAGACATATCCCGGAGGGGGGGCCTCTGCAGACTGGTTAGGGGCAGATTGTATACATTCATATCCCGGAGGGGGGGCCTCTGCAGACTGGTTAGGGGCAGATTGTATACATTCATATCCCGGAGGGGGGGCCTCTGCAGACTGGTTAGGGGCAGATTGTATACAGTCATATCCCGGAGGGGGGGCCTCTGCAGACTGGTTAGGGGCAGATTGTATACAGTCATATCCCGGAGGGGGGGGCCTCTGCAGACTGGTTAGGGGCAGATTATATACAGTCATATCCCGGAGGGGGGGCCTCTGCAGACTGGTTAGGGGCAGATTGTATACATTCATATCCCGGAGGGGGGGCCTCTGCAGACTGGTTAGGGGCAGATTGTATACAGTCATATCCCGGAGGGGGGGGGGCCTCTGCAGACTGGTTAGGGGCAGATTGTATACAGTCATATCCCGGAGGGGGGGCCTCTGCAGACTGGTTAGGGGCAGATTATATACAGTCATATCCCGGAGGGGGGGCCTCTGCAGACTGGTTAGGGGCAGATTGTATACAGTCATATCCCGGAGGGGGGGCCTCTGCAGACTGGTTAGGGGCAGATTATATACAGTCATATCCCGGAGGGGGGGCCTCTGCAGACTGGTTAGGGGCAGATTATATACATTCATATCCCGGAGGGGGGGCCTCTGCAGACTGGTTAGGGGCAGATTATATACAGTCATATCCCGGAGGGGGGGCCGCTGCAGACTGGTTAGGGGCAGATTATATACAGTCATATCCCGGAGGGGGGGCCTCTGGATGGCGTCCATTAGGTTTGCACTGGAGCTGTGTACACAAAACGGCAGATATTTGATTATGAATTGATCTTTCCTTTTATTTTCAGACTACATGTATCAGACATGAGTTCAGAGGGGCGGCGTCGTTCCATGACGGACAGCCTCGGGCTGCGTTCACACCTGCGGCGCCTGACAATCCACTGACGTCGGAGGTTGTCATATTTCATGGTAAGCATAGTGCGGCGCTGTGTTTTCTGACAGCGCAACAGAAATGATCGTCCTTCAGCGCGGACAACCAGGCGCCATCAGCAGAGGATCCGGTGCTGCATTGTGGTTTAAATTTGAAAGGAACGCACATCAAACCGTATACGTGTTTTTACCGTATTCTTGCTTCCGGCTCCAAGAATTGCTGCCTACAGATAGGACACCATGTTTAATAGGACAGATCCATGTACAATTAAAAGGGGAACACTGGGCAAAACGGATACTGATGTCTTAGGGGCGGAGCATGACACCGGCTGACCTGTTACATGTGCGCTTGGCAGCTGACGGCATCTGTGTTGGTCCCATGTTCTTATGTGTCCGCATTGCTGAGAAAAATGATGTTTTAATATATGCAAATGAGTCTCTAGGAGCAACGGGGGCGTTACCGTTACTCCTAGAGGGTCTTCTCTTTTTGCAACTGCCGCGCCCCCTGACAGGGCCAGAAGCGATGACGTTCAAGATCTCCATCTGAAAATCCTCCTGCAGGCGCTGTGCGAAAAGAGCCTTAGGCCCCATTTCCAGATTCCATGCCAAAGAGCCGCCTATTGGTGGGCAGACTCAGGCTTCCATTGTTTTCAATGGGACGCAGAGCTGACCCAGGCGCGTCAAGCACGGACATGCCGTATAGTAATACTGTCTTTATTGCCCATGGCGACCAATCAAAGCCCAGCTTTCATTTCTCAGTCAGCTCTAGGAAAATGAAAGCCGCGCTCTGATTGGTTGCTATCGGCATCAGTCTCACTGTTAGGCCTCTTGCACACGACCGTATGTATTTTGCGGAACGGAACAGCCGGCCCCTAATAGAACAGTCCTATCCTTGTCCGTTATGCGGACAATAATAGGACATGTTCTATCTATTAGCAGAACGCAAATACAGAAACGGAATGCATTCCTTTTTTTTTGCGGAACCATTGAAATGAATGGTTCCGCATATGGAAACCCGCAAAAACCGAACGGAAATAAAATCTGGCCTAAGGGTACTTTCACACTAGCGTTGAAGTTTTCCGGTATTGAGTTCCGTCATAGGGGCTCAATACTGAAAAGAAAAAAAAACGCTTTTGTCAGTTTTGTCCCCATTCATTCAAAATGCATTTCGTTCCGTTTAGTTTCATTCCCAGACCGGAGAGCAAATCGCAACATGTATTTGCTTTCTGTCCTAGGAAAAACGGATCCGGCATTACCCCCAATGCAACTCAGTGGGGACGGATCCGTTTTCTCTGCCACAATAGAAAACAGATCTGCCCCCCGTTGACTTACAATGGATTTAGACGGATCCGTCTTGGCCATGTTAAATATAATACAACCGGATCCGTTCATAACGGGTGCAGACGGTTGTATTATCAGTAACGGAAGCATTTTTGCTGAACCCTGCCGGATCCAGTAAAAAGGCTAGTGTGTAAGTAGCTTTAGGCAGATGTGATGAATGAGGCCTCCGTAGTGCCACATGCAGGTGACCCAACCCACCGGGAAAACAAGAGAAAGGTCGATTTTGACAAAAGAAGCTTTATTAAAATATTTTTCCAGACGAAAACAGCAGACGTTCCGGTACACGTTCAGGTGACGCTGCATAGTGACACCGGGATCTCGATACAAGAATATCCCCTATGGCGGCTGTGGGGATCCTGTGAGGTTGATCAGTGCGGACTGGGACCTATAAAATGCTGCTCACCATGAGAGTCCTGGAGAGTAAAGGGGGCCTAAGGCGAAATGGCGCTAAAACCACCAGGATTTCTCCATCGTCTATGGGGGGGCAACAAAATGGAGTACGGCTTTAAAAAAAAAAATACAGCGGCGCTAATAAGAAAAACCCTGCAGCGATTAAAAAAATAAAAACACAATAAAAATCACTGGTGAAGATACCTTAAAGGGACTGTCCACTTTCTGCAGTGGTACAGAGGTAAACAGGCTGCGGCATCCATAGCTTTCTCAAGATGGCGGCTGTGTCTTCTATTATGCAGGGGCTGAGAGCATTTACATACAAGGAGGCGGATTCCCATCTCAAACATTTCCAATACGCCTTAAAGGAATTGTTCCCTCTTGGGGGGGGGTCACGTGACGTATAGGGTAGACTTCACCGCTACAGCCAGCCAGGTGACCCGCGTCAAAATGGAGGCAGGGAGACTGAAGATCTGCAGCGGTGGGGATCAGGAAGGCTGCCTGAGATGTCTAGTAGAAGACGTGAAGCCCACAGCCATCTATAGAACAGGGTCAACCCGACCCCCTCCTGCCAGATGTGCTCCGAACCATACTAGTGATAGGAAGCTATGGAGACAACGTAGCACGCCCCACATGACTGTTTCGGTGTTTGCAGCCAGAGCAGGCATCGAGAGGTAGGAATACCCCTTTAAGGACTTCCCTCCATGTACAGCAGTATTATCATGGGTCTCTTTTGACCAATAAGGGTAATATTATGGCACTTAGGGTGCAGTTTAAAGGGGTATTCCAATCACAGACAATGGCATATCGCTAGGATATGCACCCATTGTCTCATAGGTGTGGGTCTCACCTCTGGGACCCGCACGTACACAGAGAACAAAGCGGGGAACGTGGTGCGCATGCGCAGCCGCCCTCTATTCATTTCTATAGGGCCGCCGAAAATAGCCGAGCACTGGCTGGGCTATTTCCATCAGCCATATAGAAATGAATGGGAGCGGTGGGCGGTCATGCGCGGTGCGCTCCTATTCACTTGTATGGGGAGAGCGATTGGCGGTGGCCGGACCCCGGGAAACCCGAGATCCTCCAGCCTTCACTCTCCCCACTCTGTTCTCGGCGAATTGATCCCATTGCCTGTGATGGGAATACCTCTTAAAGGTATGCAGCCAATTACCAGGTGTTTTACCTGGATTGGCAATGTGTTTCTTGCCATGTTTCACCTGTGAAAACCGCACACATATACCCACATTGCCAAACCATGTGGAAAATGAGCTAAAAAAAAATAATTCTAAAGCAGAATGGTAGACTATTCTGAATCTATCTATCCAAGATTCATCTAGCCACCACTAGAGGGAGCTCATGACATATGGATTTATACAGCCACCACTAGAGGGAGCTCACAGCATATGGATTTATAGAGCCACCACTAGAGGGAGCTCACAGCATATGGATTTATACAGCCACCACTAGAGGGAGCTCACAGCATATGGATTTATACAGCCACCACTAGAGGGAGCTCACAGCATATGGAATTATACAGCCACCACTAGAGGGAGCTCACAGCATTTGGAATTATACAGCCACCACTAGAGGGAGCTCACAGCATATGGAATTATACAGCCACCACTAGAGGGAGCTCACAGCATATGGAATTATACAGCCACCACTAGAGGGAGCTCACAGCATATGGAATTATACAGCCACCACTAGAGGGAACTCACCGCATATGGAATTATACAGCCACCAATAGAGGGAACTCACCGCATATGGAATTATACAGCCACCACTAGAGGGAGCTCACTACATACAGATTATACAGCCACCACTAGAGGGAGATCACCGCATATGGAATTATACAGCCACCACTAGGGGGAGATCACCGCATATGGAATTATACAGCCACCACTAGGGGGAGCTCACAGCATATGGAATTATACAGCCACCACTAGGGGGAGATCACAGCATATGGAATTATACAGCCACCACTAGGGGGAGCTCACAGCATATGGAATTATACAGTCACCACTAGGGGGAGATCACCGCATATGGAATTATACAGCCACCACTAGGGGGAGCTCACAGCATATGGAATTATACAGCCACCACTAGGGGGAGCTCAGAGCATATGGAATTATACAGCCACCACTGGGGGAGCTCACCACATATGGAATTATACAGCCACCACTAGGGGGAGCTCACAGCATATGGATTTCTGCAGCTAGTACTTATCTCAATGGGAGCTGTATCAGTCTGTATGCAGAGAGCTCCACCTAGTGGCTGCCAAAAGCAGCGGTTATGACAATGTAGCAGTAATCAGGGGAAGCAGTTCAGTGCTGGTTCCCCTCCCACCAGGGGCCCCATAGAAGTCACCCGTCCTGCCTCACTGTTGGATATAGTTATGAGCATCAGTGCTAAAGACTTCATTGTATTTTTTTTTTTACCACCATGCGAATATAAACTTGTAGAAAAAGTCATAGGATTTGAATCTGAACACTTTATCGGTCACGTGAGGCGAGTACGATACTTTGTAGCCTTTGTCCTCAATGTCCACCTTGATACAATCAAGCAGGTCTGAGATTCCCGGAGATGCCTTCCACGGTCCAAACTTGACCACAGACTCCTTGTCCATGTCGAGAGTGTTCAGGGCGTCGTGACACTTGGAGGCGTCGTCCTCGGTCCTCACAATGCAAACAATGACATTGGAGTAGCGAGAGGCCACCACCTCCGCCCTGGCGATTCGGATCATCACCTCGATATTCTCGCTGTAGTTGGGAACACGTGCGAGGAATTGCTTTCTGCCGACCTGTTCCCCAAAGATTTCTGGATTCTCTTCCAACTTCTTCACCAATGACTCAATTTCATAGAACAAGGCCTCCTTGTAGACTTCCTGGATGTACTGAGTGGGCACTTGGCCGGAACGGAGGTACTCCAGGATGTAGCGGAAATATTTCCCCTCCCTGTCAATAAAGTACCTCCCCTCTGAGTCCGTGCGGAGCTTGGGCTGCCCACTGAACATCTCAAAAAGCCTGGACCCTTGATACTTCTTCAGTGTCCCAATAGTCGTCGTATAGATATCACCACCGATATTCAACTGCACCACGGGAGACATCTGCAGAAGATAGGAGAATATCAGATACAATACTACTGAACTGTAGTCACCTTGTGCTACCCTATACCCTCCTACAGAAGGGGTTATTCAGTTTGGACAATACGGGCTCACATTATTAGTTACCCTGCTAAAATTATGGGGTTTTCACTATAATAATACTGCTCCTATGTACAAGAATATAACTACTATAATACTGCCTCAAATGTACTGTACAAGAATATAACTTCTATAATACTGCTCCTATGTACAAGAATATAACTACTATAATACTGCCTGCTATGTACAAGAATATAACTACTATAATACTGCTCCTATGTATAAGAATATAACTACTATAATACTGCTCCTATGTACAAGAATATAACAACTATAATACTGCTCCTATGTACAAGAATATAACTACTATAATACTGCTCCTATGTACAAGAATATAACTACTATAATACTGCCTCCTATGTACAAGAATATAACTACTATAATACTGCCTCCTATGTACAAGAATATAACTACTATAATACTGCTCCTATGTACAGGAATATAACTACTATAATACTGCTCCTATGTACAAGAATATAACTACTATAATACTGCCTCCTATGTACAAGAATATAACTACTATAATACTGCCTCCTATGTACAAGAATATAACTACTATAATACTGCTCCTATGTACAAGAATATAACTACTATAATACTGCTCCTATGTACAGGAATATAACTACTATAATACTGCTCCTATGTACAAGAATATAACTACTATAATACTGCTCCTATGTACAAGAATATAACTACTATAATACTGCTCCTATGTACAGGAATATAACTACTATAATACTGCTCCTATGTACAAGAATATAACTACTATAATACTGCTCCTATGTACAAGAATATAACTACTATAATACTGCTCCTATGTACAAGAATATAACTACTATAATACTGCTCCTATGTACAAGAATATAACTACTATAATACTGCTCCTATGTACAAGAATATAACTGCTATAATACTGCTCCTATGTACAAGAATATAACTGCTATAATACTGCTCCTATGTACAAGAATATAACTGCTATAATACTGCTCCTATGTACAAGAATATAACTGCTATAATACTGCTCCTATGTACAAGAATATTACTACTATAATACTGCTCCTATGTACAAGAATAAGAATATAACTACTATAATACTGCTCCTATGTACAAGAATATAACTACTATAATACTGCTCCTATGTACAAGAATATAACTACTATAATACTGCTCCTATGTACAAGAATATAACTACTATAATACGACCCCTATGTACAAGAATATAACTACTATAATACCGCTCCTATGTACAAGAATATAACTACTATAATACTGCTCCTATGTACAAGAATATAACTACTGTAATACTGCCCCTATGTACAAGAATATAACTGCTATAATATTGCTCCTATGTACAAGAATATAACTACTGTAATACTGCCCCTATGTACAAGAATATAACAACTATAATACTGCCTCCTATGTACAATAATATAACTACTATAATACTGCTCCTATGTACAAGAATATAACTACTATAATACTGCTCCTATGTACAAGAATATAACTACTATAATACTGCTCCTATGTACAAGAATATAACTACTATAATACTGCTCCTATGTACAAGAATATAACTACTATAATACTGCTCCTATGTACAGGAATATAACTACTATAATACTGCTCCTATGTACAAGAATATAACTACTATAATACTCCTCCTATGTACAGGAATATAACTACTATAATACTGCTCCTATGTACAGGAATATAACTACTATAATACTGCTCCTATGTACAAGAATATAACTACTATAATACTGCTCCTATGTACAAGGATATAACTACTATAATACTGCCTCCTATGTACAAGAATATAACTACTATAATACTGCTGCTATGTACAAGAATACAACTACTATAATACTGCCTCCTATGTACAAGAATGTAACTACTATAATACTGCTCCTATGTACAGGAATATACCTACTATAATACTGCTCCTATGTACAAGAATATAACTACTATAATACTGCTCCTATGTACAAGAATATAACTACTATAATACTGCCTCCTATGTACAAGAATATAACTACTATAATACTGCTGCTATGTACAAGAATATAACTGCTATAATACTGCTCCTATGTACAAGAATATAACTGCTATAATACTGCTCCTATGTACAAGAATATAACTGCTATAATACTGCTCCTATGTACAAGAATATTACTACTATAATACTGCTCCTATGTACAAGAATAAGAATATAACTACTATAATACTGCTCCTATGTACAAGAATATAACTACTATAATACCGCTCCTATGTACAAGAATATAACTACTATAATACTGCTCCTATGTACAAGAATATAACTACTATAATACTGACCCCTATGTACAAGAATATAACTACTATAATACCGCTCCTATGTACAATAATATAACTACTATAATACTGCTCCTATGTACAAGAATATAACTACTGTAATACTGCCCCTATGTACAAGAATATAACAACTATAATACTGCCTCCTATGTACAAGAATATAACTACTATAATACTGCTCCTATGTACAAGAATATAACTACTATAATACTGCTCCTATGTACAAGAATATAACTACTATAATACTGCTCCTATGTACAAGAATATAACTACTATAATACTGCTCCTATGTACAGGAATATAACTACTATAATACTGCTCCTATGTACAAGAATATAACTACTATAATACTCCTCCTATGTACAGGAATATAACTACTATAATACTGCTCCTATGTACAGGAATATAACTACTATAATACTGCTCCTATGTACAAGAATATAACTACTATAATACTGCTCCTATGTACAAGGATATAACTACTATAATACTGCCTCCTATGTACAAGAATATAACTACTATAATACTGCTGCTATGTACAAGAATACAACTACTATAATACTGCCTCCTATGTACAAGAATGTAACTACTATAATACTGCTCCTATGTACAGGAATATACCTACTATAATACTGCTCCTATGTACAAGAATATAACTACTATAATACTGCTCCTATGTACAAGAATATAACTACTATAATACTGCCTCCTATGTACAAGAATATAACTGCTATAATACTGCTCCTATGTACAAGAATATAACTGCTATAATACTGCTCCTATGTACAAGAATATAACTGCTATAATACTGCTCCTATGTACAAGAATATAACTGCTATAATACTGCTCCTATGTACAAGAATATTACTACTATAATACTGCTCCTATGTACAAGAATAAGAATATAACTACTATAATACTGCTCCTATGTACAAGAATATAACTACTATAATACCGCTCCTATGTACAAGAATATAACTACTATAATACTGCTCCTATGTACAAGAATATAACTACTATAATACTGACCCCTATGTACAAGAATATAACTACTATAATACCGCTCCTATGTACAATAATATAACTACTATAATACTGCTCCTATGTACAAGAATATAACTACTGTAATACTGCCCCTATGTACAAGAATATAACAACTATAATACTGCCTCCTATGTACAAGAATATAACTACTATAATACTGCTCCTATGTACAAGAATATAACTACTATAATACTGCTCCTATGTACAAGAATATTACTACTATAATACTGCTCCTATGTACAAGAATATTACTACTATAATACTGCTCCTATGTACAAGAATATAACTACTATAATACTGCTCCTATGTACAAGAATATAACTACTATAATACTGCTCCTATGTACAAGAATATAACTACTATAATACTGCTCCTATGTACAAGAATATAACTGCTATAATACTGCTCCTATGTACAAGAATATACTGTAACTGCTCTGATTTGTAGGACTCTGCATCCACCCTTCAGATCCTGGCAGTCGGCGGTATGATGTAGTCAGTGTGATTAAGGGTCCTGGCACATTATATCAGTAAGTATCAGTCTCTTATCTCAGTTCTTCAGTTTCGACAAAGTAAGATAATTCCTCCTCCCAGTTTCTCTCGGTGACTAGCACTGGCCATAGATGTACAGCTCACTCCGCTGATTGCTGCGGTAGTATACAGAATGACGACGCTTATCTCTCATGGCGCTACAAAAGAATCTGCCCCACCCCATCTAATGTATGTACAAGAGCGCCCCCTAGGAGTCGGATGTTGTCAGCATTTTTGTGCGAGGGGTTTTCACAGTCAACTACCAGTGACCTAAAGCATATCCTTGTACAATAGGGCAGAGCAGGTAATGCGGGTTTATGGGACTACAACTCCCTCCGGAACACCCAATCTGTCAGTCAACATCTCACTTTCCCTTATTCTAAGAATTTTCCACCACCGCTGAGAAGGTTTCCGCTCCCACAGCTGGCGGTGAATGGATCAACGCCTTACGACACGAAACCCACGGGAAAAGCAATCAGCAAATAGTGTGAGGGCGGACGCTCTCATGGGAAATCAGACCATTAGATATACACTGCTCAAAAAAATAAAGGGAACACTTAAACAACACAATGTAACTCCAAGTCAATCACACTTCTGTGAAATCAAACTGTCCACTTAGGAAGAAACACTGAGTGACAATCAATTTCACATGCTGTTGTGCAAATGGGATAGACAACAGATGGAAATTATAGGCAATTAGCAAGACACCCCCAATAAAGGAGTGGTTCTGCAGGTGGTGACCACAGACCACTTCTCAGTTCCTATGCTTCCTGGCTGATGTTTTGGTCACTTTTGAATGCTGGCGGTGCTTTCACTCTAGTGGTAGCATGAGACGGAGTCTACAACCCACACAAGTGGCTCAGGTAGTGCAGCTTATCCAGGATGGCACATCAATGCGAGCTGTGGCAAGAAGGTTTGCTGTGTCTGTCAGCGTAGTGTCCAGAGCATGGAGGCGCTACCAGGAGACAGGCCAGTACATCAGGAGACATGGAGGAGGCCGTAGGAGGGCAACAACCCAGCAGCAGGACCGCTACCTCCGCCTTTGTGCAAGGAGGAACAGGAGGAGCACTGCCAGAGCCCTGCAAAATGACCTCCAGCAGGCCACAAATGTGCATGTGCCTGCTCAAACGGTCAGAAACAGACTCCATGAGGGTGATATGAGGGCCCAACGTCCACAGGTGGGGGTTGTGCTTACAGCCCAACACCGTGCAGGACGTTTGGCATTTGTCAGAGAACACCAAGATTGGCAAATTCGCCACAGGCGCCCTGTGCTCTTCACAGATGAAAGCAGGTTCACACTGAGCACATGTGACAGACGTGACAGAGTCTTGAGACACCGTGGAGAACGTTCTGCTGCCTGCAACATCCTCCAGCATGACCGGTTTGGCATTGGGTCAGTATTGGTGTGGGGTGGCATTTCTTTGGAGGGCCGCACAGCCCTCCATGTGCTCGCCAGAGGTAGCCTGACTGCCATTAGGTACCGAGATGAGATCCTCAGACCCCTTGTGAGACCATATGCTGGTGCGGTTGGCCCTGGGTTCCTCCTAATGCAAGACAATGCTAGACCTCATGTGGCTGGAGTATGTCAGCAGTTCCTGCAAGATGAAGGCATTGATGCTATGGACTGGCCCGCCCGTTCCCCAGACCTGAATCCAATTGAGCACATCTGGGACATCATGTCTCGCTCTATCCACCAACGTCACGTTGCACCACAGACTGTCCAGGAGTTGGCAGATGCTTTAGTCCAGGTCTGGGAGGAGATCCCTCAGGAGACCGTCCGCCACCTCATCAGGAGCATGCACAGGCGTTGTAGGGAGGTCATACAGGCACATGGAGGCCACACACACTACTGAGCCTCATTTTGACTTGTTTTAAGGACATTACATCAAAGTTGGATCAGCCTGTAGTGTGACTCCAAATCCAGACCTCCATGGGTTAAAAAATTTGATTTCCATTTTTTAATTTTTGTTTGATTTTGTTGTCAGCACATTCAACTATGTAAAGAACAAAGTATTTCAGAAAAATATTTAATTAATTCAGATCTAGGATGTGTTATTTTTGTGTTCCCTTTATTTTTTTGAGCAGTGTAGTATTATAATGCTACAGAAAAATTATACCGCCATAAGGTGCCCGAAACAGTTCTACACAGCGTATACAATAGCACCATACAATGAGAATATAACAGTGCCTTACAATACCGCCAAACATCAGTACCACGCTGTCTGCACAATACTGCCACACGCTTGCAGTATCATAGAGCCATAATGGGAAAAAGTATAGATAGCAGTACCTAACAGTGTCCTCATATATAACAGTACCACACATAATAGTGCCATGCAGTGTCCACATAGTAGCACCGTACAGCACCAACATTAAACGTCATATCTAATGAGCACAAGTACCTACCATATAATGTCTACATAATACTGCCATAAAATGCCTACACAGTAGTACCATACAGTGAATGCCTAACAAAGCCGAAATAATACCTCCATACAGTGGCAAATAGCAGTGCCATCTATGTCCGTCACTATACTGCCTATATAATAGTGCTATAACGTGAAACATACAATGCCTTACAATATCAGTACACTACAGTGTCCTCACACTACGTATAACAGTACCAAACAAGGCCTACATAATAGTGCCACACAGCTGTACCGTACAGCACCTAAATAATAAAACTGCCATATATACTGAACACAAACACTCACAATACAATGTCTACATAACACCGCAATAGAGTGAACACCCAACAATGCCCAAAGGATACCACAGTACAATGACGTGTAGCAGTACCATCTACTTCCTACTGCCACATACAGCCTATATAATAGTGCTATAATGTGAAACACAGTACCTCACTATATGGCAGTACAATACACTGTCCATCATAATAGTGCCAGACAGTGCTCACATAGTAGCACCTACATAAAACGGTCATATACAATGAAAATAAGTACTCACAGCGGGACGGATCCGTTTTGCAGCCCATAGACTTCCATTATGACGGAAGACATTCCGTCATTGAACTGCGTTATGGTCCGTGGTAACGGAATCCATAACGCAATTCTGCTTTTACCACAAAACGAAGCGTGAACGAATTTCAAAATATGATATTCACTCATCTCTAGTATAGAATAAACATAACAGCGCCACAAAATACTCAACAGAACAGCGATAAAAAAAATATACTATGGTGTGCGCAAACACCTACCAATACATGGTGTAAATACTACCGTCATATGGTGCCCAACTACAAACACAATACAGTGGATTGTAACGGTACCGCACACTGCCTACATGATACAGTCTACAGCGGACACAAAGCAGCGCCATACTGTGCTCCTATAATATAGCTGGTGCCTTGTCATAACAAATAAAACACGCTGTACCGGGGAAGAGAGGGGGCCCGAAATTTGGGGGGTACGTCTCCAGCCTCCCTCACGGATAAGATGTCCATAGCAATCAATTAATTGCAACCCCCAAACTGCACAGAGAAATCAAAAGCAGATTGCCGATTGGTCGCTACAGGGAGACCTAAGACCCAACATGCTCTGCGTGCAGTCCTACCAGGGGCCCCTCAGTTAGTGTCCAGTCACTCAGGGCCCCGACATTTATGGAATAAAACACAGACTAGAAAGGGCGACGGAAACCTCAATGGAGAATCGATGGGGGCTCTGTAGACGGGGAGGAGGGCGACGATGGGGGCTCTGCAGACGGGGAGGAGGGCGACGATGGGGGCTCTGCAGACGGGGAGGAGGGCGACGATGGGGGCTCTGCAGACGGGGACGATGGGGGCTCTGCAGACGGGGACGATGGGGGCTCTGCAGACGGGGACGATGGGGGCTCTGCAGACGGGGAGGAGGACGACGATGGGGGCTCCGCAGACGGGGAGGAGGACGACGATGGGGGCTCCGCAGACGGGGAGGAGGGCGACGATGGGGGCTCCGCAGACGGGGACTCTGTAGACGGGGACGACGGGGGCTCTGTAGACGGGGACGACGGGGGCTCTGCAGACGGGGACGACGGGGGCTCTGCAGACGGGGGCGACGGGGGCTCTGCAGACGGGGACGACGGGGGCTCTGCAGACGGGGACGACGGGGGCTCTGCAGACGGGGACGACGGGGGCTCTGCAGACGGGGACGACGGGGGCTCTGCAGACGGGGACGACGGGGGCTCTGCAGACGGGGACGACGGGGGCTCTGCAGACGGGGACGACGGGGGCTCTGCAGACGGGGACGACGGGGGCTCTGCAGACGGGGGCTCTGCAGACGGGGACGACGGGGGCTCTGCAGACGGGGACGACGGGGGCTCTGCAGACGGGGACGACGGGGGCTCTGCAGACGGGGACGACGGGGGCTCTGCAGACGGGGACGACGGGGGCTCTGCAGACGGGGACGACGGGGGCTCTGCAGACGGGGACGACGGGGGCTCTGCAGACGGGGACCATGGGGGCTCTGTAGACGGGGACCATGGGGGCTCTGTAGACGGGAGCACTAGTTGGGGGGGATTTGTACACAAAATGAACATCTTTTCAGCAGATATCAGTAATTTCTTCATACAACCCCCATCATCCACTTCCTGTCAGGCATATTATTATAGGGGCAGCCGCACAGGACCCGTGCACTCCTCCAATTACTGACAACCCCCAGAATCTAAAAGGAGGACGCTTGGTGGACTACAAGTCCCAGCATTTCTCCACCACACACACTCATGAGGTGAGTTACATGTGACACAGGGATCTTGTCTGAGGAGCTGACTACTACCCCCGACAGACACAAGTCAGTAATCCTACTATAAAGTATAGGGAAGCCGGCTGGGAGTTGTAGTGCTGACGATACTCACGCTCTGCAGGGGGCTGGTGACCTGCTTGCCCGTGCCCCTGTGCTCGATGACGCTCATGTTGGCAGCGCTGTGGCCCCTGGCTCTGTGGCTGTCTGGGGCCCGGAGTGATTTTTCTTTTTTCCCCCCGGAGCCCTCCCTGCGTGACAGGTGGAAAGGAGGCGGCGCCGGAAGCGTGACGTCATCGCGGCCCCGCCCCCTCCACAGATGTGCTGGAGACTGAGCGTCTTTCTGTGGGTGGACTACAACTCCCAGCATGCTGGGCGCTGTAACGATGCAGTGCACTGCACACTGCCACATACAGTCTGTGTGCTACCGGCTGGTAGGTGTATAGGGAAGATACAGCCGCCGTGTATAGGGTTGTATTCACACAGGTTTTTAGTCTAGTTTTCCGACATATTTGCGGCAAAGCACCAGATTCAGATGCTAACTTAACCCCTTAAGGACCGAGCAATTAATATTTTTTTCACTTTTTTCATTTTTTTTTTTTTACTTTCTGCCTTCCTTTTTTGCAGGAACAGTTGTATTTTTTAATGGCGCCATTTAATATTGGAAAAAAATTCTAAATGGGGTGGAATTGTGGGGAATAAAAATGCATTTCCAGCACAGTTTTATGGGTTTTGTTTTTACAGCGATGCCACATTTATATTGTTTTTATTGTGCTTTAATAATTAAAAAGAATAAAAACTCCCAAAAAAAAAAAGACATTTTTATTTTCATTTTTATTTTCATCGCCATATTCTGACCTCCATAACTTTTTTAGAGCTCATGCACACGTCCGTATTTTCATTCCGTGTCTGGTCCATTCCCGTGCGCGGAACCATTCATTTCAATGGGTCCGCAAAAAATACCCCACACCTATACTTAGAAAGGAGGGTGCACTGTGCATGCGCAGCCGCACTACATTCATTTCTATGAGAGCGCTGGCTCGGCTATTTCCATCAGCCCCATAGAAGAGAATGAAGCGGCGGTCGCGCTTGCGCAGTGGGCTTCCCGTTCATTTCAATAGGACTAAAGAAAACAGCTGAACGCATCTCTTCATCTATTTTCGGCACGCTCATGGCAGCGTATACGCGCAGTGCACCCTCTGTTCCTTTCAGGCTCCGTTCTATCAGACATCGGCTCCATACCCTAGCGATATGCGCCCAATGTCCAAGATGAGACAACCACTTTAACAATAAAAAAAAAAAAAAAAAAAAAACATTTCAAAAATCTTTTTTTTTTTTTTTACCCAGACCGTAATCATAATGTACGAGAAATACTAGTCGGATCTCGATGGATGCGGACAGACATAAGTCATGTGACTCCACATTTTTGTTGGGTATTCCCATCACAGACAATGGGGGCATATTGCTAGGATACGCCCCCATTGTCCCACCTACACCAAGACAGAGATTGGAGACCAGTGACCGGAGGGCCCAGGTTTACCGGGGTCTGGCCACCGCCAAGCGCCCTCCCCATATAAGTGAATGGGAGCCCAAGAGGTGGACAAGCTCTCGTGGAATGGGCCTTCAACCTCAAGGGAGGAGAGACTTTGCTTTCTTTATAACAAAGGATGATGGTCAGTTTTATGATCCAACGAGCTATTGAAGCTTAGAAGCTCCAAGACCCCTATACTTTCCCTGAGACTGGAGAAGGAGATGGTCAGACACCTAAAGGAACCTGTGGCCCGAAGGTACGCTAGAAGACATCTACTGATATCTAGATGGTGAACCTTTTCCCCCGATCTGAAGCTGGAATTTACAAAAAGGTGGTAATACAATTTTTGGCAGAAAAGCTGGGGGGGGGGGGGGGGGGGGATCTAAATCAAGGCTACAACCAAACTGCTCTGAGGATCCCAACGGTAACCTGCAAATGACAAAAGGCATTTCAAACCTGCAGATACATTTTTGAAGTGATCTGCTTTCTACTATGTAGTAGGGTAGATATGACAGCCTCAGAAAAGTTAGTTTTTTTTGTTTTTTTTTACCAAGCCCCATTCAACTTCCAAGCCATTAAACGTAAATGCTCTGTACGTTGGGATGATGGGCAGGACCCTGATGGAGGAGGTCCAGGATCTGGGGCAGAATCCAGGGTTCCCCTGCCGAGAGGTTTTGAAGCAGGGGGAACCAAGACCTCTTTGGTCAATACGAGGCAATCATTATAACCTGTGCCTCTTCTTCTCGTATCTTCATCAGAATCCTTGAGATTAGAGAGAATGGTGGAAAAAATGCGTAGAGAAGACCCCTGGGCCATGGTAACGAGGGAGCGTCTATTTGATTTACATTTTTCTGGGGGCAGATGGAATAGAAATTTTCTACCTTCCTGTTCTGTCTTGATGCGAGCAGATTTCAGACTGGAAGTCCCCACCGTGAAATTTGTCTGAATCTGTCTATTTGTCTGAGAGATTGTCAGCTGAGAAGATCCGCTAAATATTTTCTTCTCCTTAAAAAGAACCCCCAAGATGGACTTTAGGTTCTCCTCTCCCCCTTTGAATATCCTTTTTGAGATAGCTGCCAAGGACTTGCTTTCGTTCCTCTCTGACGATTTAGCTATGCCATAGACGTCGCATTGTTTCAAAGTACCCTGACATGGTGGTTGGATAGTTGGTTTCAAGCTTAGAAAGGTCCGGAAGACCGCTGTCAATTCCCTCAGGTTTGAGGATGCTAAAGACATTTGGAGACTCCATGTCCCCTGTACCATTTCTTGCAGAGCCTGAGCAACCCAACCCCTGCTGTTTGCGTCGGTGGTTACTGTAATCTGGTCCTTTGGCCTCCACTGCACCCCGGTTTGTAGATGTCTCTCCACCTTGGTGTGGAATTTTTATTTTCCTTTTCAAGGAATCTGTGTCTTGTTCCAAGATGAAAGAAGGAAGGACTGCAGGATCCTGGTGTGGGCCTGAGCCCAATTCACAGAGGGTTTTGTCGATGTTAAAAGCCCCAGTAAGCGCATGATGTCTCTTATTGATGCTGTCCTTTTGGAACAGAAGATTCTTACCCGGGTTACTAGGTTGATCTGTTTTTCTTGGGGCAAAAAGGCTGATAGATGTTGGGTGTCCAGAAGTACTCCCAGGAATAACTGCTGGCTTGGAACTAGAATTAACTTCTCTTGGTTGATGATCCACCCTAAAGAACCATGGGTTTCTTTCACAACTCTGAGATGGTCGAGAGGACAAGAATAGGAATCTGCGGCGATCAGAAAGTCGTCCAGATAGGGGACCACCGTTATTCCTTTAGATGAAAGTAACCTACTACATCTGCCATAATCTCTGTGAAGATGCCGAAAGGTGAAACTTGATACTGGAAGAGACAGATTCTTCCTTCTATGTAGACAGCGAACCTGAAATATTTTTAACTTTCGCGGTGCATGATAATAGGCATCTGCCAGATCGACTGTTACCATGTAGAACCTTGAAGAAGGAGATTTACTGCAGACTTTATTGATTCCATTTAGAATTTTTTGTAAATGACAAACTGGTTTAGGTATTTCAGATCAAAAATTGGCCTGAACTTCCCAATTGGTTTCTTTATCAGTAACAAGGGAGAGTAACCCCCTCGGCCCTTCTGGTCCTTGGACCTTTGAAATGACTATTCCTTTTTATTTTTTAAGAAAGACTTCTGATTCTAGAGCTTTCTGTTTGAAAGGATCGGGGGGAGGGGGGGGGAACAACTTTGCTTGTAAGGAAACTTACAGGCAGCAAAGAACGGAACTCTATTTTGTAACCTGAGCCAACTAGATCTAAGACCCAGGGGAAGGCTCTTATAGAATCCCAAGATTGGCCGAATCTTGAAAGTCTGCCCCCTACTGGACTTCTGGCGTCATTGGGACTTCATGGAAGAGGAATCGGGATTGAATAAAAAAAAACTACCTCGGCTCCTAGGGGATTGCCATCTACCTGAGGACTCCTTTTGTTTTGTTTAAACTTAGCTTGGGAACGAAAAAAGATTTTTTTTTTCCCTGCTGAAAAAAACGGAAGTTAGATGGAAGTTTTTTTTTTTCCCGAAGCTTTATCAGAGATATCGTCTAATTCGGCCTCAAAGAGTCTATTTCCCACGCAGGGGATAGCCCAGCACCCGACCAGGCCCTTAACCATATGGCTCTACGGGTGGCATTTAAAAGAGCTGTAGACCCGGCGAAAGTCTCACCAAATCGGCTGAGGCACCTGCCAAAAAATTTGAGGCTTTATTCAAAATCGGGAGAGAGGATATGATCTAGTCGGCACCGGTCTCCTCCGAGGTTAGGCAGGGGACACCAGTGTTTGGTGTCCCCTGCCAGCGCTGCGATTGGCTAGAACAACGCTCCAACCAATGGCAGCACTATAGCTGAACCTCTCTGCAGGCAGCCATTCTAGCTGGTGACTGCATGCTGAGAGGTTCTGTGCTCGATCTGCTGGGATTTGTGGTTCTACCACAGCTTTCACTGCCTTTACTGCTCCTGTATAGAAGAAGAACATCTGGCACATCTGCTGCAGTGATTTTTTATTTTTTTCCAGATCCCTAATCCCTTTCCCTATCCCCCCTCTCCCTCCTCCCACCCCTCCCGTCCAATTTTGCCAGCGGCGAAGACATTTTTTATTTTATTTTTTTGTCACTTTTATATAAAAAAAAAAAAAACTTTTCCTGCTCTGCACCACTTTTTCTGTGTGAGAGCTGTGAACGCCAAGTGCTGATCAGTCCGTACTTCACTGCTCAGCACCTGGGCTCTTTATTTTGGCGCAGATATTTTGTCTGTCCCTTTTTTTTTCTTTTTTTTTAAGAAGTAATAGTTAGAATCATATATAAGTTAATTTTTAGCTAGTGTTCTTTTTTTGTATCAGCAGTAAATTTTTATACTGCAGTGTCTGCACGAACGCACCAAACGTCCGCTTGCGTGCGTTCTGCAACCCTGAGCACCAATAAGTACCATTTTTTTTACTGGTCACTTTTGTGCTCAGTTGTTTTATTTTTTTTGGTGTAAAAAGTACTTTTAGTGTTAGAAATCAAGTGTAGGTTTGTGTGTGCATCCAGCATTTTTTTTTATTTTTTATTATTTTTATTATACTCTTTTCTCTATATTTCAAATTTATAACAAGCCCCTTCACGTGTGAAAACACTACATACACACCCCATGCTAAATAAAGTTTTACACATTTCACACAGAACACCCCAAAAAAATAAAAATGGCTCGTCCTGGACTACAACAGGCACATGGGAGGGGTGGATCTTTCAGATCAATGTCACGAGGGTGTCGAGGACCACGCCTGACTCCGTTATACCCGGGGTCAGGAAGTCGCAGCGGTTGGCTGCACGCTCTATTTAAGATAGGGCTGTTTTCCTTATGGTAGCTTTCTGGGTTTGCTTAGCAAACCCTTTTGGCTCACTCAGGGATCCGTAGCTCCTTCTCCTCAGCTGTTCCTTGTCCAGCACTCCCAGACCTCCTTATATTCCCCTCTCACACTTCTCTGGTTGCCAGATATAGAGCTTCCTGCCTGGACATCTATTCTGACCCTCTGGAGCCTGTGTTGCTGCGTTCGCTGGTAGTTGGTCCAGAACGCTACCCTCCGGATCCCTGTTGGACCTTTTAGGTTTATTGTGGTCGCCCACCTGGGTGTATGTGTTTGTCTGTTTTGTCTGTCCTCTCCCTGGTGTTTCCCTCTTAGTAATAGTGGTGCGGACTAGCGATCCCACTGGCCTGTTCACTATCCAGGGCTCATATTAGGGAAAGCCAGGGTTTAGGCACGTGATCGCCGCACGGGTGAGGAACCCGTCTAGGGACGTCAGGGCAGTCAGGTGCCAGCCACAAGGTGAGTTAGGGGTCACCACCTTTCCCTCTCCCTTGGGCAGGGCTTTCCCTGTTTTCCTCCCTGTGCGTGTCGTCGGTCATTACAATCAACTTCTGAAGCCCTACAGTGCCACACGAAAAACAGAAGTGTGGTACAAAAAGCTGGCGGTACACATTGTACAGATGGCAATGTACAATACGTTTGTGCTATTTCAATCTGCAGGCCACACAGGAACTATCCTCCAGTTCCAAGAGGTGGTTATCAAGGCCCTAATTTTGCAAACCCAGGCCGGGGAGGGTCCCAGCACTTTAGGAAGTCATGGTGCCCGTGTCGTACCAGGGCAACATTTTCCAGGTCAAATCCCCAAGACAGCAAGGAAGGGAAGGACCCAAAAAAGATGCAGGGTGTGTTCCAAAAGGGGGATAAGGAAAGACACCATTTACCACTGCGAAACCTGCCCTGAAAAGCCTGGCCTGTGCATGCAGGAGTGTTTCAGAATCTACCACTCATCCATGGAGTATTAATTTCATCCTTGATGGACCCTGTAATTTTACCACCTTATATCTCCGATTTAGTCCACATAGCTTACATATCCACTTTTCACCAACCACGACATATTCATTTCTATGAAACACCTGTTAGGTCAAAAGTACCCTTTCCACCCCTTAAAATGTCCGTACGGGGGTGCTCTTTCCAAAATGGGGTCACTTCTTGGGGTTTTTAATTACTGAGGACCTCAGGAAAAATTTTAAATGCAACATGGCAGCTAAAATCAATGTCTGCCAATTCAGGCCTGCAAAACACATGTTTTGCACTTTGCCTCTAGAGGCCTGCTGTGCGCCCATACAGCAGGCTACAAGCACATATGGATTGTTCGCAAAATGGGAAGAAAATTGTGAACATATACTGGGGTGCATTTTCTCCTTTAACCCCTTGTGAAAGTGAAAAATTGGGGTCTGCTAGTAATTTTTCATTTTTACAAATGTGTGCTTTGAAATGCTTCTCTCAAGTAATTCTGCCTTCTGTGAGACACCTGTTTGCTAAAAAGTACCATTTCCACCACTTAAAATGTTCGTACGGGGGTGCTCTTTCCGAAATGGGGTCACTTCTTGGGGTTTTAAATTTCTGGGGACCTCTGGAATTTATTTAATGTGACATGACAGTTAAAATCCATGTCTGCCAATTCAGGTCAGCAAAATCCATATTTAGCTGTTTATATCTAGAGCCCTGCCGTGCGCCCATACATTATTATTTGAGCACATATGGGGTGTTGTCGTATTCGGGGAGAAATGGGGAACAAAATGTGGGGTGCATTTTGTCCTGTTACCCCTTGTGAAAATGAAAAATGTGGGTGCAAAGCATTTCCTAATTCTGTGAAACGCCTGATGGGTTTAAGTGCTCACTACACACCTTGAAATATTCCTTGAGGGGTGTAGTTTCCGGAATGGGGTCACTTTTTGGAGGTTTCCACTGTAGGGCCACCTCAGGGTGTCTTCATATGCGACATAGCTCCCAATTACCATTCCAGCTAAATCCTCTCTCCTAACGCCATATGGTGCTCCTTCCACTCTGAAGCCTGCCGTGCGGCCATACATCATTTATTGAGCACATATTGGGTGTTGGCGTATTCGGGGGGAAATTGGGAGCAAAATGTGGGGTGCATTTTGTCCTGTTACCTCTTATGAAAGTGAAAAATGTGGGTGTAAAGCAACTTAATCTGGAAAAAATTGTCATTTTTAAATTTTCACAGCCAAGTGTTTCCTAATTCTGTAAAACGCCTGATAGGTCTAAGTTCTCACTACACACCTTGAAATATTCCTTAAAGGGGTTGTCCGGGTTCAGAGCTGAACCCGGACATACCCCCATTTTCACCCCGGAAGCCCCCCTGACATGAGCATCGGAGCAGTTCATGCTCCGATGCTCTCCTTTGCCCTGCGCTAAATCGCGCAGGGCAAAGGCATTTTTAGGAGTTCCGGTGACGTACCGGGGCTCTCCATGGGGCTGACAGGAACCCCGGTGACGTCACCGGCACTGATGGGCGGGATTTAGCTCTGCCCTAGCCAGTAAAACGGCTAGGGCAGAGCTAAAGCCCGCCCCTCAGAGCCGGTGACGTCACCGAACACACTGCCAGGCAGAAGTTACCACCCGGCAGTGTGTTATTGAAAACAAAAGTGCCCGTGCCCTGCGCGATTTAGCACAGAACAAGGGAGCGCATCGGAGCAGGAGATGCTCCGATGCTAGCCTCAGGGGGGCTGCCTGTGTGAAAAAAAGGGTATGTCCGGGTTCAGCTCTGAACCCGGACAACCCCTTTAAGGGGTGTAGTTTCCGGAATGGGGTCACATTTTGGGGGTTTCCACTCTAGGGCCACCTCAGGGTGTCTTCATATGCGACATAGCTCCCAATTACCATTCCAGCTAAATCCGCTCTCCAAAAGCCATATGTGCTCCTTCCACTCTGAGGCCTGCTGTGAGCCCATACATCAGTTTGTGAGCACACATGGGGTGTTTCTGTAAACTCCAGATTCAGGGTAATAGATTTTGAGTTTTGTTTGGCTGTTAAACCTTGATGTGTTGCAGAAAAAAAAATTTATTAAAATTTAAAATCTGAAAAAAAAAAGTGAAATTTTGAAATTTCATTCCAATTTTCATTTAATTCTCGTGGGGCACCTAAAGGGTTAACAAAGTTTGTAAAATCAGTTTTGAATAGCTTGAGGGGTGTAGTTTCTAAAATGGGGTGATTTATGGGTATTTTCTAATATGTAAGCCCCACAAAGTGACTTCATAACCGAACTGGTGCTGAAAAAATTGGGGTTTGGAAATGTTCTTAAAAATTTTAATATTTGCTTCTAAACTTCTAAGCCTTCTAACAACCCCAAAAAATGAAATGTCATTTTCAAAATGATCCAAACATGAAGTAGACATATGGGGAATGTAAGGTAATAACTATTTTTGGAGGTATAACTTTCTATTATAACAGTAGAGAAATTGAAATTTGCTAATTTTTCAGTTTTTTTTGGTAAATTTGGTATTTTTTTTAAATAAATAAAAATTTAATTTTTTAAATCAAATTTACCAGTGTCATGAAGTACAATATGTGACGAGAAAACATTCTCAGAATGGCCTGGATAAGCAAAAGCGTTTTAAAGTTATCACCACATAAAGTGACACATGTCAGATTTGCTAAAAATCGCCTGGTCCTTAAGGTGAAAAATGGCAGGGTCCTGAAGGGGTTAAACAGTTCAGCGTTTATTCACACATAAACAAAATGATAGTTCGCGGTCTTGGTGATTATTCACACCAGGGCAAGTCCACAGAACAAAAAACATTCACCTTGTCAGCGGTTTTGTCAGCAGCAGTCCCCAACAGGCTTTAGGGGCCTGCTTCCCAGCAATATGGCTCTCAGCCCTTTAGAGCGTCTCACATCCTTAGATCTCAAAGCACAGAGACTTCTCAGCTTCCCTGTCAGATGGAGGATAATCCACCCCACCTGACAGTGCTGCCTGTGCTTTTATATCCAAAACCAATACCCAGCCTGGAGTGTGGGGAGCAGCCACCCACCCAGCACTTTGGCTACTCCCAATAAGAGTCGTCCCAGTTCGGCTTTGCAGCCATACTAAACAGCAAACAGTGTCAACCAGCACTAGCTGCTGCTGACACTTGAAACTACCGGCTCTTACCTCACCGAGGCCAGGAACCTCAGTGACACATACCTTCCATCAATGACGGACCCTTGCGCCTTCCGACATACCTCACCCCTTTGTTGAATCCTGAGGGAGTGAACACCCACCAGACAGTGGACCCAGGACAGGGCATCTGCGTTTCCCTGTAACCGGCCTGCCCTGTGTTCCACGGAAAACTTGAAGTTCTGTAATGACAAGAACCATCTGGTGACCCGAGCATTCCTCTCTTTGGCCTGGCTCATCCACTTCAGAAGGAAGTGGTTGGTCACCAGATGGAACTTTCTCCCCAACAGATAATAGCGGAGAGACTCGAGTGCCCACTTGATGGCCAGGCGAATGATGTTCCTTCCCATTGATTTCCTGAGAGAGTACAGCTCCGAGGCCTACTTCAGAGGCATCGGTCTGTACCACAAACTCTCTCTTGAAGTCGGGCATCACCAAAATCGGGGACCCACACAGGGCCGACTTCAAAGCGGAGAAAGCCTTTTCTGCCTGCTCATCCCAGTGGACCATCACTGACTTCTGTCTCTTCAATAGCCCTGTCAACGGAGCCGCTAAAGTGGCAAAATGGGGAACGAACCTCATATAATAGCCCACCATTCCCAGGAACGACTTTATTTGCCTTGTGGTGACAGGTCGGGACCAATTCCGAATTGCCTAAATTTTGTTCACCTGAGGTTTGATAATTCCGTGCCCGATTACATACCCCAGGTACTTGGTCTCTTCTAACCCTATTGCGCACTTTTTTGGGTTGGCGGTCAGTCCAGCTTTCCTAAGGGAGTCCACTACAGCCTGTACTTTTGGTAGATTACTTTCCCAGTCGGTACTATGAATGACAATATCGTCCAGGTACTCCGAAGCGTACCGACGATGTGGACGAAGTACAACCTCCGTGAGCCGTTGAAAAGTGGCAGGGGCGCCATGCAGACCAAAGGGTAACACCTTATATTGGTATAGCCCTTCTGGTGTGATGAAGGCCGTTTTCTCTTTGGCAGCTTCCATCAAGGGTACCTGCCAGTACCCTTTGGTGAGGTCCAAAACAGAAAAATACAGAGCTTGTCCTAACCTCTCGATGAGCTCATCCACCTGGGGCATGGGATATGCATCAAACTGCGAAAATCGTTACAGAACCGCAATGTTCCGTCTGGCTTGGGTATTAATACTATCGGACTGGCCCACTCACTTTTTGACTCCTCGATGACACCCAGCTGCAGCATTAGCTGCACTTCCTCCGCGATGGCTTGTCGCCGAGCCTCAGGTACCCCGTATGGTTTTAACCGGACTTTTGCATGAGGCTCAGTGATAATGTCATGCCGGATTACGGACGTGCGTCCAGGGAGGTCCGAGAACACATCCATGTTCCGACTAATGAACTCCCTGGCTTCCTGAGCCTGTTTAGAGGAGAGGCTTCACTGTGGCAACCGCTTCCCTTGTTTCAGACAGAGGGGCCGAAACCGCTTCCCCTAGGAACCCTGGCCGCGGGCGGTCTTCAGTACAGGTTTCCCTATCTTTCCATGGCTTGAGCAGATTCACATGGTACACCTGCTCCGGCTTTCGCCTCCCTGGCTGGTGTACCTTGTAATCTACCTCTCCAATTTTTTCAAGTACCTCGTAGGGCCCCTGTCACCTAGCTATGAACTCACTGTCTACAGTCGGTACCAGAACCACACCCGATCACCCAGGTTAAAGTTTCCTACCCGAGCCTGCCAATTATAGACCCTACTCTGTCTCGCTGTGCTGCCTCCATATGCTCCCTAACCAGAGGTAACACTGTTTCCATCCGTCCCTGCATCTGGGTGACTTGCTCAATGACACTTTTGTGCGGTGTGGATTGTTGTTCCCACGCCTCTTTGGCCACGTCCAACAAACCGCGAGGGTGTCTGCCATATAGCAGTTCGAAGGGCGAGAACCCGGTAGAGGCCTGGGGCACCTCTCGCACTGCGAACATGAGATAGGGCAGAAGAAGGCCCCATTCCCTCCCATCCTTAGACACCACTCTTTTTAACATATTTTTTAATGTTTGATTAAACCTTTCTACCAGGCCATCCGTTTGCGGATGATACACGGACGTCCATAGCTGTTTTATGTGGAGCAACTTATAGAGTTCCCTCATGACCTTGAACATAAAAGGGGTCCCTTGGTCGGTCAGAACCTCCTTAGGCAGACCCACTCGAGAAAACATCTCCATTAACTTCTTAGCTATGAGTTTGGCTGATGTATGTTGCAGTGGCACCGCCTCCAGGTACCGATTGGCGTAGTCGAGGACGACCAAGATGTTTTGGTGCCGTCTAGCGGACTTCGGTACTGGGCCTATGAGATCCATAGCGATCCGCTCGAATGGAACCTGAATAATCGGGAGAGGGACCAGGGGACTCCGGAAATGTGGCTGCGGGCTGGCTATCTGGCAGACTTGCAATACTCTTCTACCTCTCTGAACACACTGGGCCAGTAGAGCCGCCGTAGAATCCGGTCCTGCGTTTTCTGCTGGCCCAGGTGTCCCCCAAGAACATGTTGGTGGGCTAACTCCAACACCAGCTTGCGATACGCCTTGGGCACCACCAGCTGTTCAATATGCTCACCCCGTAGTTAATTTACCCAATACAGCATCTCCTGTTGAACCACAAAACGGGGGAACATAGACTCGGCCCCCGGTTGTTGCGGCTCACCTCACCCTCAACTACTACCAGTCGGATCCTGGTGCTGTGCTGTACCAAAATTATCTCCGGAGACGTTGAGGTCTGCCAACTCTGGACTCAGCGGCAAGAGTCCTTCCACCAAAGTGGCGGTCACCCCTACCACTGGCCCTTCGGACTCAGGTTCCCAGGGTTCTGGTCTCCCCCCTGAGCCGCGCCACTCTGCTAGGGTTATGGGTGTCTCATGTGTATTGGTGACTCTCGCCTCAGGCCACATGGGAAACCGGGAAAGTCTCTCCCAATTATTAGTTCATACTGTAATTTTGTGGCGACAGCCACCTCATGAGTCCACCTGCCGGCCACCGTTGATAGAGAGACCAGGGCGGTGGGATAGTCCTTTAAGTCTCCATGAATGCACACAACGCCGACTTCTCGGCCAGTATACTCGGCGGGCCGCACCAGGGCAACTCTTACCAGGGACACCAGGCTCCCTGAATCCAGCAGTGCCACCGCCAGAGTGTCCCCCACTTCCACCTGGCACAGGTGGCTATTGTCTATAGTCTCAGAGGTTCCTGTGGGACACAGCTTCCTGGCATACAATGAGTGGCGGTAGCCATAGTTGGTATCCATGGGTTCACCCCGATGGGGACAGTCGGCCCTTATGTGTCCAGGCTCGTGACATCGCCAGCAGACCACCGGAGCTGGGTCTGCAGGGGGTACGTTCCGGGCGGGTTTGGCTGGCACCAGCCGCCTGGTCTGGGGTGGAGATTTACGGGGTTTGACTAGCCCTCTCCCAAAAGAACCCCCCTGCAGATTTCTGGTGGCCTTGTAGCGCACCACCAGGTCGACCATCTCTAAAGCATTACCAGGAGACACCTGGACGATCCAGTGCTGGAGAGGGTACGGCAAAGTCCTCCAGAACACATCAGCCAACAGACGATCCAGCATAGCAGTGGGAGTCAGTATGTCAGGCTGCAGACATTTTTGCAACCGGTGTTGCAGGTAATGATATTGTGGTCTGGCGGGTTCAGCCGGGTTAAATTCCCACTGATGCACCCGCTGGGCCCGGACCAACACATTCACCCCCAGTCTTGCCAGGATCTTACCTTTTACTGTCGGGTAGTCGGCCGCTTGATCATCGGGTAGATCGAACAACACTAGCTGGGGTCCAGACGCAGGGAACGGAGCGACGACCTCAGCCCACTGGTCTCGGGGTAACCTCTCCCTCACGGCCACCTTTTCGACCACCACCAGATAGGTCTCGGCGTCATCCGAGGAGGTCATCTTAGGGATCGCCGCACGGACAGCTTTCCAGGCATCGTGTACGTTGTGGGACGCTCCTGCTGTTTGCAATGCCATCACATGTTGTAATAGCAGCTGCTGCTGCTTGTTAGCCTCCACGAGGGCTTTCACAACTGCCTCCATTTTGTCAGGGGACACGGGTTGTAACATTGCCTTCCTACAATATACATTTATGAGTTGTCAGTTTTATTAGGTTGAATACCAGTAATATGATCGCCATTATATACAGGAGATGCCTAGGTTATACCAGCATGGTCCATATAACTATATACAAGAAGATGTATTACTTATACCAGCTGTACATATATAATTATATACAGGAGATACCCAGGTTATACCAGCATGGTCCGTATCACTGTATACAAGAAGATGTAGAACTTATACCAGCTGTACATATATAATTATATACAGGAGATACCCAGGTTATACCAGCATGCTCCATATCACTATATACAAGAAGATGTATAACTTATACCAGCTGTACATATATAATTATATACAGGAGATGCCCAGGTTATACCAGCATGCTCCATATCACTATATACAAGAAGATGTATAACTTATACCAGCTGTACATATATAATTATATACAGGAGATACCCAGGTTATACCAGCATGGTTCATATCACTATATACAAGAAGATGTATAACTTATACCAGCTGTACATATATAATTATATACAGGAGATGCCCAGGTTATACCAGCATGCTCCATATCACTATATACAAGAAGATGTATAACTTATACCAGCTGTACATATATAATTATATACAGGAGATACCCAGGTTATACCAGCATGGTCCATATCACTATATACAAGAAGATGTATAACTTATACCAGCTGTACATATATAATTATATACAGGAGATGCCCAGGTTATACCAGCATGCTCCATATCACTATATACAAGAAGATGTATAACTTATACCAGCTATACATATATAATTATATACAGGAGATACCCAGGTTATACCAGCATGGTCCATATCACTATATATAAGAAGATGTGTAACTTATACCAGCTGTACATATATAATTATATACAGGAGATACCCAGGTTATACCAGCATGCTCCATATCACTATATACAAGAAGATGTATAACTTATACCAGCTGTACATATATAATTATATACAGGAGATGCCCAGGTTATACCAGCATGGTCCATATCACTATATACAAGAAGATAGATAACTTATACCAGCTGTACATATATAATTATATACAGGAGATACCCAGGTTATACCAGCATGGTCCATATCACTATATACAAGAAGATGTATAACTTATACCAGCTGTACATATATAATTATATACAGGAGATGCCCAGGTTATACCAGCATGCTCCATATCACTATATACAGGAAGATGTATAACTTATACCAGCTGTACATATATAATTATATACAGGAGATGCCCAGGTTATACCAGCATGGTCCATATCACTATATACAAGAAGATGTATAACTTATACCAGCTGTACATATATAATTATATACAGGAGATGCCCAGGTTATACCAGCATGGTCCATATCACTATATACAAGAAGATGTATAACTTATACCAGCTGTACATATATAATTATATACAGGAGATGCCCAGGTTATACCAGCATGGTCCATATCACTATATACAAGAAGATAGATAACTTATACCAGCTGTACATATATAATTATATACAGGAGATGCCCAGGTTATACCAGCATGGTCCATATCACTATATACAAGAAGATAGATAACTTATACCAGCTGTACATATATAATTATATACAGGAGATACCCAGGTTATACCAGCATGCTCCATATCACTATATACAAGAAGATGTATAACTTATACCAGCTGTACATATATAATTATATACAGGAGATGCCCAGGTTATACCAGCATGCTCCATATCACTATATACAAGAAGATGTATAACTTATACCAGCTGTACATATATAATTATATACAGGAGATACCCAGGTTATACCAGCATGGTCCATATCACTATATACAAGAAGATGTATAACTTATACCAGCTGTACATATATAATTATATACAGGAGATGCCCAGGTTATACCAGCATGGTCCATATCACTATATACAAGAAGATAGATAACTTATACCAGCTGTACATATATAATTATATACAGGAGATGCCCAGGTTATACCAGCATGGTCCATATCACTATATACAAGAAGATAGATAACTTATACCAGCTGTACATATATAATTATATACAGGAGATACCCAGGTTATACCAGCATGCTCCATATCACTATATACAAGAAGATGTATAACTTATACCAGCTGTACATATATAATTATATACAGGAGATGCCCAGGTTATACCAGCATGCTCCATATCACTATATACAAGAAGATGTATAACTTATACCAGCTGTACATATATAATTATATACAGGAGATGCCCAGGTTATACCAGCATGTTCCATATCACTATATACAAGAAGATATATAACTTATACCAGCTGTACATATATAATGATATACAGGAGATGCCCAGGTTATACCAGCATGCTCCATATCACTATATACAAGAAGATGTATAACTTATACCAGCTGTACATATATAATTATATACAGGAGATACCTAGGTTATACCAGCATGTTCCATATCACTATATACAAGAAGATGTATAACTTATACCAGCTGTACATATATAATTATATACAGGAGATGCCCAGGTTATACCAGCATGCTCCATATCACTATATACAAGAAGATATATAACATACCTGCTGTACATATATAATTATTGTGGGGTTTCGCTCTGGTAGATAGGGTAAGCGGGCGCAGTACAGAGGCAAAATACAAGGTCTTAACTTAAATGTCAGTGTTTATTCAAACTTGAGGCAATTGCACAAAACAGCACTTAACTTTGCAGTCTTGGTGTTAATTCACACACAATGGAAAGTTCATATAACACAAGTCACCTTGCTGGCAGTTCTGCCTCCAGTAGTCCACAGCAGGCTTTAGGGGGCCTGTTTCCCCAGCGTGCGGCTCTCAGCCCTCCAGCATGGCACAAAGCCTCAGATCCAAAAACAGAGACATCTCTGCTGAGCCCAGCTGCCTATTTAAGGACAGCCAAAACCCGGCCTGGACCGTGGGGAGTAGTCACCCACCCAGCACTTTGACTACTCCCAGTAATAGCCGTCCCGGATAAGCTATTTCCAGCCATACTAGCTAGCAAGGTGTCAAACAGAAACTACTGCTGACACAGAAAACTGGGTCTTACTCCCCAGAGGCCAGGAACCTTGGTGACACATACAGTGCTGCCCATAATTATTCATACCCCTGGCAAATTTTGACTTAAAGTTACTTTTATTCAACCAGCAAGTAATTTTTTGACGGGAAATGACATCGGTGTCTCCCAAAAGATAATAAGACGATGTACAAGAGGCATTATTGCGAGAAAAAAAAACATTTCTCAGCTTTTATTTACATTTGAGCAAAAAGTGTCCAGTCCAAAATTATTCATACCCTTCTCAATAATCAATAGAAAAGCCTTTATTGGCTATTACAGCAATCAAACGCTTCCTATAATTGCAGACCAGCTTTTCGCAGGTCTCCACAGGTATTTTTGCCCATTCATCTTTAGCAATGAGCTCCAGATCTTTCAGGTTGGAGGGTCTTCTTGCCATCACCCTGATCTTTAGCTCCCTCCACAGATTATCAATTGGTTTCAAGTCTGGACTCTGGCTGGGCCACTCCAAAACGTTAATGTTGTTGTCGGCTAACCATTTCTTCACCACTTTTGCTTTGTGTTTTGGGTCATTGTCATGCTGAAATGTCCACTGGTGACCAAGGCCAAGTTTCTCTGCAGACTGCCTGATGTTGTCGGTGAGAATCCTCATGTATTGCTCTTTTTTCATGGTGCCGTTTACTGTGATTAGGAAAAACACCCCCAAAGCATTAGGTTCCCACCACCATGTTTGACAGCGGGGATGGTGTTCTTTGTGTTGAAGGCTTCTCCTTTTTTACGCCAAATGAAGGAAACATCATTGTGACCAAACAATTACATTTTTGTTTCATCTGACCATAACACAGAAGACCAGAAGTCTTCTTCTTTGTCCAGATGAGCTTTTGCAAAGGCCAAGCGAGCTTTTGTGTGCCTTATCTGGAGAAGTCGGCAAAAAAAGGGGGTTAGTCAGCACCTCCCAGTGCGTCTTGTCTATTTTTATCTGGAGAAGTGGCGTCCTCCTTGGTCTGCAGTGTCCGTTGGATTGTCTGCCTTGAGACATTGCCACCAGCAGAGCCCAGATTCACCAGGATGGCCTTGGTGGTGATCCTTGGATTCTTCTTCACCTCTCTAACTATCCTCCTGGCCAGCACAGGTGTCACTTTTGGCTTCCGACCACGTCCTCTGAGATTTTCCACAGTGCGGAACATCTTGTATTTTTTAATAATACTTTGCACTGTAGCCACTGGAACTTGAAAACATTTAGAAATGGCCTTGTAACCCTTTCCTGACTTGTGAGCAGCCACAATGTGCAGCCGCAGGTCCTCACTGAGCTCCTCTGTCTTATCCATGACTGTCCACAGACCAACTGCAGAGAGCTGCTGTTTTTCACCTGTTGAGTTGATTAACACAGCTGTTCCCAATTAATCAGGGTAATTAGGATGCTTTCGAACAGCTTGGACTATTTGGAATGGTATACCGTAGAACTTTTGATTGTCCCACAGACTGTGACAGTTTGTGAAGGGTATGAATAATTTTGGACGGGACACTTTTTGCTCAAATGTAAATAAAAGCTGAGAAATGTTTTTTCCCACAATAATGCCTCTTGTACATCGTCTTATTATCTTTTGGGAGACACCGATGTCATTTCCCGTCAAAAAATTACTTGCTGGTTGAATAAAAGTAACTTTAAGTCAAAATTTGCCAGGGGTATGAATAATTTTGGGCAGTACTGTACCTATCATCTACGATGTTTCCTTGTACCTTCCTACATTATATACAGGAGATGCCCAGGTTATACCAGCATGCTCCACATCAGCACGTAGAAGGTTACAGCATGCATGGTGTTGCCTCTTGCTCCCCGCTGACCTCTGACACACTTTATAAGTTGTCAGGATGAAACATTCACTGTGACTCACCTGTTGGGGACTCTCGGCTCTCAGGGAGTTCATACTGTGGCTCGTGGCAGTGTTGTCACAGGGAGCCTCTGGGTGATAAGATTTCACGTCAGCCTCAGGAATCCACGATGTTTACACTGAGGGCCGTGCCCGCTCTCCGCACACGTAGGCACACATGTGCAGATGCAAGCTTTTGCCAGAAGTATAAAGACAGCATTGATTTCCAATAGCAAAATGAAATATTTTGGAATATATTAATTATATAGAGTGTTTTTCAATTTACCATCAAAGGGGCGCTCCGGGTCCCAGACACATCATCAATATCAGATCAATGGGGGTCCGGCCTCCAGCGCCCTCACTGATCATTTGTTTTTGGAAGTTGCCATCATGCGAGGCTAATGGCTCACCACTTCAGCCACTCAGTTATGAAACTACAGCTCCCAGTATGCTCCATGCCCTTCTATGGGAGCTCCGAGAACAGCCAAGTAAGTGCGCATGCTGGGAGTTGTAGTTTAAAGAGCATCTGTCAGCAGTTTTGTACCTATGACACTGGCTGACCTGTTGCATGTGCGCTTGGCAGGTGAAGGCATCTGTGTTGGTCCCATGTTCATATGTGTCCGCATTGCTGAGAAAAAAAAAAAAGATATTTTAATATATGCAAATGAGCCTCTAGGAGCAACAGGGGCGTTGCCGTTGCTCCTAGAGGCTCTGCTCTCTCTGCAACTGCTGCTCCTTCTGCAATTTGATTGACAGGACCAGGCAGTGAAAACGTCATCATCATGCCTCCTGGTCCTGTCAATCAAAGTGCAGAGGGTGCGGCAGTTGCAGAGAGAGCAGAGCCTCTAGGTGTAATGGTAACGCCCCCGTTGCTCCTAGAGGCTCATTTGCATATATTAAAACTTAGTTTTTCCCAGCAATGAGGCCACATATGAACATGGGACCAACACAGCATGCTGGGGATTGTAGTTTCACAAGAGCTGACCCCGGCATAAAAATGCTAGTGCGCCGT
Organism: Bufo bufo; assembly: GCF_905171765.1. Taxonomy (NCBI): domain Eukaryota; kingdom Metazoa; phylum Chordata; class Amphibia; order Anura; family Bufonidae; genus Bufo; species Bufo bufo. The sequence goes on along the minus strand of NC_053391.1, from coordinate 680,291,169 downwards.
TCTAACCATCCGGCAGTATCCGTTTTAGACTGTCAAGAAGCTTTATCACTTAGTGACTGGGTCTCTTCGATTCTGCCACCATCAATCTCCTACGCTGAAAAATGACAAAGGAGTTATCCAGGATTAGAAAAACATGGCTGCTTTATTAAAAAAATAAACAGCGCCACACCTGTCCACAGGTTATTTGTGGTATTGTGGCTCAGCCTCATTCACTTCAAAGAAACGGAGTTGCAATATCAGATGCAAATCATGGTCGGGCACTAGCTATGTTTCTCTGACTTCTTTTAAAGGGGTTGTCCAGCTTTTACTAAACACTCGGTGATCCCTAGGTTATATGTGGGGGTCAGACACCCCGGACCCCCAGTGTGGAGCTGTTTGTCTGCAGCTTCGTTACCAGAAGTCACTGCAGGAACTCGTCACTGCAGCACTGTAGTAACAGGTTCCCTCCACTAGAGGGTGGTAGAGATATTCTAGAGGGGCGGGGGGTGCCAGAACCCTAGAGATGGATATTCCTGAGAATGGGCCATAACTTAGCAAAAGCTGTACAACCCCTTTAAAAGAAGACAGGCAGCAAAGTAGACCAAAGGCCTGTGTGCAGCAGCCGCCGACCGCCGCATGGACCTGGCGTAGGACACCTCAGGAATCTGTGGAAAGTGTCAGGAAGCTGCCTGTAAAGCTCTAAGGTTGAAGCTGCCCCGATAGAGGAAACATTGTAACAAATAGAAACCGCTGCGTTACAATGTAACAACTTGCATATACTGAAAGTAAACACGTCCGCAGTGTGTGAACGGGAACCATAGATGGATCTGCTACAGATACCCATGGGGCTCAGGGAGAGGCGTCCGCGTCTTCTCCGCAGCCTACAGGCTCTGGGTAAATTTGTTTTCTTGTATCAACACAGCACATCGCCTCGCCCTGCCGAACGCAAGATACGTCCGAAGGATTTCTACCCTAGAAGGTGATCCCTGAGCCGAAAATAAACCGTGACGCCCAGGGCGCGACTCGGGGTTGCTATAGCAAAATATTTCATGGATATAATCAACCTGGGAGCTCAGCACACATGTGAAAATGAGGACCGAAGAATGGTGGGGTTTACTGTGGTAAGTGGCGGAAAAACCCGACAGAAAATCCGCCACGTAATACTACCGCCATGTTATCCTATAGGGCTGAAAAGTGTCCACCCCTGCCCTGTGTTCTGCTGCCGAACAGTGGATTGCGGCTTTTCTCAAGCAGCAGGACTCCATTCGTTTTTGCCACAACCGTATGAACGGGTCCGCATCTGTTCTGCAATTTTGCGTAACGGGTGCGGACCCGTTCATTTCAATGGGGCTGCAAAAGATGCGAACAGCACACCGTGTGATGTCCACATCCATAGCCCCGCAAAAAAGATAGAGCATGTCCTATTCTTGCATAGAAGAATAGGCGTTTTCTATGATAGCGGCGGCCATGTGTGGTCCGCAAATTGCAGAACGCACACCGGTCAGTATCTGCGTTTTGCAGATACGCAAAACACTACGGCTGTGTGAATGTAGCCTTAGGCGACCTGCACTTGTTGTGGATTACACACATTTTGTTCTGCACCGATTCTTGTGCAGAAAAACCGCAGGGTAATACGGTATCAGCAAAGTGAAGGAGACGAGAGAAATCTCACGTAAACATTGCATTTTTTTTATCCATGCGGAAATTGACTTGCCGCGGGGGATTTCTAAATCTGCAGCGTGCGGATTTCACCCTTTGCAATGGAATGCGGCAATACCGCAATTAACACATGCGGTTTTTGGTGTGGAAATTCACAGAAATCCACATTCATTTCAATGGGGCCGCAAAAAATGCGGACAGCACGCCGTGTGTTGTCCACCCACATCCGTATGTCTGTTCCGCAAAACAGATAGAACATGTCCTATTCTTGTCCGTTTTCAGGCCAAGTATAGGCATTTCTAACACAGGGCTGAATGTGCGGGACAGCAAAACGGATATGGTCGTGTGAATGGGGCCTATCCCTGCACCCGTGTACAGGTAGACTGAGGACATGTTCAGACTGAGGACTATAAGCTACACCCACCTCTAGGCGAGTCAGTCTCCAGGGGGCACACTTACTATCTCTACGCCTGTTTTTAAGCGTAAAAATGCTGTTCTAGGGCTCATACACACGAACGTATATTCTTTCCGTGTCCGTTCTTTTTTTTTTTTTTGCGGACTGTATACGGAACCATTCTTTTCAACGGGCCCGCAAAAAAAATGGAAGTTACTCCGTCTGCATTCTGTTTCCGTATATCTGTATTTCTGTTACGCAACAAAATAGAACATGTCCTATTATTGTCCGCATTATGGACTGTTCTATTAGGGGCAGGCTGTTCTATTCCGCAAAATACGGAATTCACGCAGACGTCATCCGTATTTTTTGAGGATCCGTTTTTGGCGGACCGCAAAATACATACGGTTGTGTGCATGAGGCCTTAGACTGTCTTAATTCTTACTCTAGCCTGCCCTAGAGGACTTTTTGGCGAAATTGAATGTCAATGATCGTAACATCAAACTGACTTGGAAATATAGCCAGACCAAGGTTGACTTTCTGGATATTAGGATTATGAAGGAATCTGATGGATACTTATCCACTAATCTTTTCAGAAAAACTAGGGCTGACAATTCCCTTCTCCACGCTTCATCTTCGCATCACCCGAAAACTATACAAGCGATACCAATGGGACAATTCCTGAGAGCGTGCAGGATCTGCTCCAATGATAAGCACTTTGAACAACAGGCGTCCCTTCTGACACAACGATTTCTGGAGAGAGGTTACCAACCAAATATGGTTCGGCAGGGTTATGAAAGAGCAAAAAAGAGAGAGACTCCTTGTTGGTAAGAAAAGTTCGACGAGATAATAGCAGAGATCCAGGGTGAGATTCATTACTCCATTTAGCAATAAACGGCGATTCATCCAAAACATTTTACGCAAGCATTGGCCGGTCCTCCAATCTGATGGTGATTTGGCAGCTTGCTTGACCCCTTACCCCCAGATTGCATGGAGGAGATTGCGTAATCGACGTGATCTCCTGACTAGCAGTCACTATGTGTGGCACAAACATCAGGAAACATTTTTGGGAGTAGGGGTCCTAGATGGGGATCATTCTCGTGTGGATCATGCGTGGCATGCAAATATATGGTTCGTTCCACTGCCTTTTGTGACTCCTCAGGGAGAAAAAACTTTTAAATCGTTCATAATATCCCATGTAACACAGAGGCAGTGGTGTGCCTGATTACATGCCCGTGTAACCTTATCTATATTGGGAAGACCACCGGGGCCCTAAAGGTCTGTGTGTTAGAACACATAAGTGAGATTCATGCAGCTTCGGAGGTACCTGAGAAAGATCTTGACATATTGCAAGCAGTTCCACGGCATTTCCGTAGGTATCATGCGTCGGACCCACAGGGTCTTAAAGTTAGAGGCATAGACAGAATTAGTCTGGGGTCCAGGGTCGGGAATATTAAACAAGCCCTGCTTCGTAGAGAAACTAGATGGATAGTTATTCTGGACACCGTAGCCCCGCGTGGTCTCAATGAATCCAATAGCTTCTCCTCCTTTCTATAAAAGAGCGCACATTTTAATTGCAGGGTATAGTACCTATACATATTGGTAGGTCACCGTTATATGGATATGATGGATGGTGACGTGTGGGCCAATGATGACCTCTAGTGGGATGGGTCATTAGTGCCATAGGTGACTGTATGAGTAAATATTTGGCCGTGGCTCTGTTCTAGTCCCTATTAAGGACTGGCCATTACCCCGACTGTCTATAGGGATGTCCCGACACATGTAGGGTCACCTTTTGCACTGGTGTCCCACGATTGACACTGTATGCACTTTATATTACTATGCACTGAGTTCACCTGTTGGGGTCCGTGTGTGCACCCAGTACATTATGAATCATGTAATGTCTCTTAATATGAATTGCAATTTTTAAATTTTTTATTTATTTTCTATTACTTTTGCACTTATTATCATTGTATCACAGGTGTTGACGTAGTATAACAAAATCATGTAACAAAATTGTATGACAAAATCATGTAATGATTTTTTGTAATAATTAATTCATTTTTTAATACACTTGTGAGGTTTTAACTAGGTATAATAATCCCGTTGATATATGCACTGTCACTTTTAGATCATTTCCTAGATGGACAAATTGTATGATAATTGTTGTCATTGCTATTCCTCATATACCAGTATGGATGGAAATTTGGAATCTAATATATTTCGGCCAGCAGGCTCTATTTAATATTGTCAATTGTGGGCCTAAGGCAGGCATCCTCAAACTGCGGCCCTCCAGCTGTTGCAAAACTACAACTCCCAGCATGCCCGAAACAGCCTACAGGTATCAGCCTACAGCACGGCATTGTGGGAGTTGTAGTTTTGCAACAGCTGGCGGGCCGCAGTTTGAGGATGACTGGCCTAAGGCCTCTTTCACACGACCGTTTTTTTTTCCCGTTTTGCGGGCCGTTTTTTGCGTTCCGTATACGGAACCATTCATTTCAATGGTTCCGCAAAAAAAATGGAATGTACTCCGTATGCATTCCGTTTCTGTAATTCCGTTTTTCCGTTCCGTTGAAAGATACAACATGTCCTATATTTGGCCGCAAATCACGTTCCGTGGCTCCATTAAAATCTATGGGTCCGCAAAAAAACAGAACGCATACGGAAATGCATCCGTATGTCTTCCGTATCCGTTCCGTTTTTTGCGGAACCATCTATTGAAAATTTTATGCCCAGCCCAATTTTTTCTATGAAATTACTGTATACGCCATACGGAAAAACGGAACGGAAACGGAAACACAACGGAAACAAAAAACGGAACAACGGATCCGTTTAAAACGGACCACAAAACACTGAAAAAGCCATACTGTCGTGTGAAAGAGGCCTAATACGGAGTATTGTTATATATAGAGGCATCAATTACGCTGCATTAGTAACCCCCCGAGATGTAACTATAGCCGTTAGGTTAATGCAAGCTGTTCTTCTTATGGCCATGATCTTGCGGGTCGCGATTCCACGCATGCGCTGCCCGGCTCCATCTCGACGTGCTCCTTGTCATCATTACGCTCTCTGCGCGTGCGCAGTGCGGTGGCGTGGACGCGCTGAGAGATGGCGCCGTGCATCATGGTTAGAGCACAGGTGTCCACAATCCAGGTACTTTACTCACTAATGTTACCCGTATAGATACCCTGCTCTCTCACAATGTCATACCTCCTGAGGTGAAACGCGCGTCGAGGTCTTGCGCTTAGGGCTCTCACATCTCTTCAGGTTAGGTGTGTCTATTAAGACACTGTCACATACAATACTCATATTAGGCCTATATCATTGATTAGGCTGTGTATATACCATCATTGTGTTGTGCTCATAGACTAGGCTGTGAATATATTATCTTATATTATTATATTATTTATTATCATGTTATTTACATACATGTTATCTATGGTTACCAAGGACGCAGGCTGTGGATCTCACAAATATCCAGGGATTACTCTCTGATATAACCGTATCACGTTGTATAATCCCGTTGTATAGGGATGCTGTACACTTTGTATCATTTTTTTGTGGTCCATAACCTGGGTTGTTGTGAGACACAGCGTATGGCCTGGTACCCGGTAAGTGCTTGCTAGCTCTGTGGGCATACGTGGTAGTCCAGTAGAGTGAATGCCCTTCGCGTCTCTGTATACCTTTTTCCATCCTGCCCTTTTTTCTTCATATTTTAATATACAATAAAGTGATATTATTTTGGATATATCATTTCCACTGGCTCTTTTTTAATGTCTTAATTTTTACTACTGAAAATGCGCCTGTTTTGGAGGCATTTGCGCCTCGTTTGCCTGTTTTCATTTTTTTTAGACTATTTCAGAAGTTTGCTAACTTTCTCACCTATTTTCCAACCTATGTATAGAAGTGTGCCTTATTTTTCACCTGATTTAGTCTCAAAAATAGTCTTCTACTCAATACCAGGGCTGGCGTACGTTTCTTTGTCATCTTTGAGTGGTGAATTGTACAACATTTTGCCTTAAAAGTCACACTTTCATGGAGACATGCACTTACTTTTGGCTCGCTTGCGCAACATTTCCATGCGCATAATAATTAGACCACTCTTAGCGAGTATGAACCTGTCATACTGATACAGAACCACTAGAGGTCAGACTAATATTAATACTCCTAGTCTAATTTATGAAGTGCTGTGCGACTTTTGATAAATAGTCGGCAAAAAACCGACAGGTCAAAGAAATACGGCTGTCTAAGGCTGGGTTCACACGGGCGTTGTGGGTGCGTTGCGGGAAAATGCACAATTTTTTTGCGCGAGTGCAAAGCTTTTTAATGCGTTTTGCACGCGCGTGAGAAAAATCGGCATGTTTGGTACCAGGACCTGAACTTCTTCACAGAAGTTCGGGTTTGGGATCGGTGTTGTGTAGATTTTATTATTTTCCCTTATAACATGGTTATAAGGGAAAATAATAGCATTCTGAATACAGAATGCTAAGTAAATTAGGGATGGAGGGGTTAAAAAATAAAAATTTAACTCACCTCATCCACTTGTTCGCGCAGCCCAGCTCGTCTTCTTTTTTCTTCTTTGAGGACCTGGGAGGAAAAGGACCTTTGGTGACGTCACTGCGCTCATCACATGGTCCATCACCAATACTTTGGGGGGACCACAGCTTGAAGGACCTTACGCCCGAAGGAAAGATCTGACACCGCAGAGAGATTCAATCTATAGCGCCTGTAGAACGTTGAAGCAGAAGACCAAGTTGCTGCTTTGCATATGTCCTGTATGGAGGCTTCTGCTCTTTCTGCCCATGAGGTAGAGACTGCTCTGGTAGGATGGGCCGACCATCCGGAAGGAACAGGTTTCTGCGTAGAAAGATAAGCTAGAGAAATAGCCTGTAGCTAAAGTTCTCTTACTAGCCGACTTCCCTTTGTTCTGACCGGAATACAAAACGAATAATGAAGACGACTTTCTCCAGTCTTTTGTAGCCTCCATATATTCTAAAACACATTTCCTAACATCCAGACAGTGAAACGCCGCCTCCCTCTGATTTTTGGGGTCTGCACAGAAAGTAGGGAGAATCACCTCCTGGGCTTTATGGAAGTCCGATACTACTTTTGGGAGAAACGCTGGATCGGGTCTAAGACAAAGTCTATCTTCCTGAATGATAGTGAATGGAGGACTTACGGAGAGGGCCTGAAGCTCGCCTATCCTTCTAGCCGAGGTAATGGCCACTAGAACGATACATTTCAAAGTCAGCATTTTGATCGGCAAGGTGTCTATAGGCTCGAAAGAGGGTTTAACCATAGCCTGTAATACTAGACTGAGTAGACTGAGATCCCAAGGGGGCGTCCTAAGCATCCTAGAAGGGAGACTCCTGGATACTGACTTACAGAACCTAATAATCCAAGGATGACAAGCTAATCTGTAGTCAAACAACACACTAAGGGCCGCCACTTGTACTTTTAACATGCCTAATGCCAAACCCTTCTCTACACCTCTCGGGAGAAAATCTAGAACCTTAGTGAGCTGGAGCTGACAGGAAGTAGAGGGAGAAATACCCAAGAACTTAAAAAACACCCCCCCAAGTTCTGGCATAAATTTTGGTGGTTACCAGTTTTCTACTTAGCAACATTGTGGCAACAACAGACTCGGATAACCCTTTGTCTAACAACAAGTGCCGCTTAAAAGCCACACCGTAAAATGGTGTCCATGAACAATTGGACCTTGCATAAGAAGATCCGGGATCTCCAGCAGGACCCAATGATCGGGTATAGACCTGATCCTTAGCCAGGAAAAACATGCTCGCCGGGGCCAGAAAGGGGGCTATGAGTATTATCTTTGCCTTGTCCTCTCTGACCTTCTTCAGAACCCTGGGGATAATCTGAAGAGGGGGAAACGCATATAACAGACCCTGGCTCCACAGCTGAAGCAAGGCATCCACTGCGTTCAGAAGGTCTGTTGGTGACAGGGAGAAAAACTTCTCCACCTTCCTGTTTGCTCTGGTGGCAAACAAATCTATTAGCAGTAATCCCCAGAGTCTGACTATCCTGGAAAAAATGGGTTGATTGAGGGACCATTCCCTCTGATCCAGAGCCCGACGACTCAAATAATCCGCCTTCCAATTGTCCACCCCTCTGATGTGAAGAGCCGACAAGGACAAGGCTCTCTCCTCTACTAGGGAAAAAACTGAACCGCCAGAGCTCCCAGACACTCGGACCGCGTTCCGCCTTGATGGTTCAGATATGCTACAATGGAACCATTGTCGGATAATATCTTCACATGTCGGTCTTTGATCAGGGGAAGAACTTCTTGTAGGGACCGAAGGACGGTGTCACGAATGGTGTTGCAGAAAGCTGGAACTTATAAATAAACATCCGACTGGCTTGATCCCAAACTAAGGAGCATATGGGTGAGCCCTATAAAACCCCTAGAGCTCTCCCTGACTGCTATGCCCATGCAAAAATCTTTATGGTAGACGATTGCATGCCCACGTACCTAATACTGTGTGACACCTGAAAACCCTATAATAGTGAGGGGACACGACCACCGGCTCCCTGCACTTAATACGGACGGAGTCACCTAGAATCAAGCCAGCAAGGAAACACAAATAAAGGAAAAAGACTTATCTTGAGGAACCAGCAGTTGCAGCCTACAGCAGTGAACACAATCCAGGAAGAAGTATAAACCGCAAAGTGAGGCAGTATGGGAAGGAATATAAAGGGAGGCAATTAGTGTAAATAGGTGACAGCTGGGAGAAGGAAAGGAGATGACAAAGTGAAACCAAAACAAAGAACGTCATGCAAGAGGTAGAGAAGAACGTCTGCCAGACCTTCTCAGAGAACTGGTGGTGACAGACGGCCATGAGCTCTTTCAGATTTGAAGAACTGTCGAGATCGGGCAATACCATAATCCCTGGAGTAAGGTCTCTCCCACATGCGCCCCCCATCCCCGCAAGCTGGCATCCGTGGTTATCACAAGGGGGTTTACAACTCTCCAGGGAACGCCGTGGATTAGATTGTCCAGAGAAAGCCACCAATTTAGGGCCTGACATGTCTAAGCAGAAATTAAAATTTTCTTCTCTAGGTCTGTTGTCTTGCCTGACCAAGCCCCTAAGATCTCCCACTGAAGAGCTCTGCAATGTACCTGGGCCCATTGCACAGCCGGGATACAGGCGGTCAGGGTTCCCAACACTGACATCCCTTTCCTTATAGAAACTCGAGGGTTGTCTATCAGGGAGTGAACCACTGACCTTACCTTCTGGGGTTTTTCTAAAGTTAAAAAGGATCTCAACCACTGAGTTCAGCATTATTCCCAGGAACTGCTGCTTCCTTCTGGAACTGGCCTCGACTTCTCCTCGTCTACGATCCAACCGAGGGTCGACATGATCTGCGTCACCTGCTGAACATGATATAAACATTTTTGACTTGATGGGGCTACAATCAGGAAGTCTTTTTCACTTATATGGGCTGCCATCTCTGAGACCAATTTCGTGAATATTCTCAGGGACATTGAAATCCCAAAGGGTAATACCTGGAATTGAAAATGCCTCAATCTCCCCTGAAATCTCATTTCCAGTGCTGTTTGTTATTTTTGACCAGGCTGGGAGGACATTTTTTTAGTTTCCTCCCACCCTGGCATCATTGTGGATTATCTTTTCTGGCAGGATCTGAGGGCTGATTCCTAAACAAAACCCCCCTGGATCTGGAAAATCTCCACTTATCGTTCTTTTTCCCCTGGGCTTCTTTCCCTATCCTTAAGTTAACCCGTAAATTTTGTCTACGAAAAGGAATGAGGAAAGGAAGGAAACCCCTTTTTTCTATCTCCTGCTTTCTCTAAGATATCGTCTAAAGTCGAGCCAAAAGGGTATTTACCCTCACAGTGACGGGATGCTACAAAGGCGACTTTTAGAGGCTACATCACCCGACCACTTTTTAAGCCATAATGCTCGACGAGCAGAATTAGCCATAGATGAAGCCCTGGCAGATAGCCTAACTGCATCAGCTGCTTTAGGCCTCTTTCACACGGGCGAGTTTTCCGCGCGGGTGCAATGCGTGAGGTGAACGCATTGCACCCGCACTGAATCCGGACCAATTAATTTCTATGGGGCTTTGCACATGAGCGGTGATTTTCGAGCATCACTTGTGCGTTGCGTGAAAATCGCAGCATGCTCTATTATTGTGCGTTTTTCACGCAACGCAGGCCCCATAGAAGTGAATGGGGCTGCATGAAAATCGCAAGCATCCGCAAGCAAGTGCGGATGCGGTGCGATTTTCACGCATGGTTGCTAGGAGACGATCGGGATGGGGACCCGATCTTTATTATTTTCCCTTATAACATGGTTATAAGGGAAAATAATAGCATTCTTAATATAGAATAAGTAAATTAGAGATGGAGGGGTTAAAAAATAAATAAAAATTTAACTCCCCTCATCCACTTGTTCGCGCTGCCCGGCTCGTCTTCTTTCTTCTTCTTTGATGACCTGGGAGGAAAAGGACCTTTGGTGATGTCACTGCGCTCATCACATGGTCAATCATCATGTGATGAGTGCAGTGACATCACCAAAGGTCCTTTTCCTCCCAGGTCCTCAAAGAAGAAGAAAGAAGACGAGCCGAGCAGCGCGAACAAGTGGATGAGGGGAGTTAAATTTTTTATTTTTAACCCCTGCATCCCTAATTTACTTAGCATTCCGTATTAAGAATGCTATTATTTTCCCTTATAACCATGTTATAAAGGAAAATAATAAAATCTACACAACACCTAACCCAAACCCGCACTTCTGTGAAGAAGAAATAAATCAAAGAAGGGACCCGCTCACCTCTGTCCTCTCAGGGTAGGTGCTCTAGTCCAGAAATTGAGACACCCCTCAAAGTCTAAATGGAAAAATGTATTGGACTGGCACTCATATATGGAATATAAACATGGTTTATTGAATAAAATGAATAAGAGGTATTGTCACCTGTCACAAATAAATTTTCAATAAAATACAATATTAATACAATAAATCATATATTAAAATCTAAAAAAAAATAATATATCAAAAAAATATATCCAATGGTGCAGGAGCCGATGGCACTGAAGGTCTCTGGACCTGTAGGGTCCTGGCTGTTAAATTCAATAGACAATAGTGCCGTCGGTTTCTGCAACCCTAAATGGTATTCCCTCTAAACCACAGTTTCCATGTACTATTCCAACATTCGCTAATTGGAGTCCTTGCCTTCTATATGTTTCCCCACAAGTGTGGGTTTACCTCCGCCTGCGCTCTGCTCGATGGGACTAGTGGATAGTCTTTTAATCCTAACACCGCAGCCGGGACGCCAGCACACTGAGCGGATTAAAAGACTATCCACTAGTCCCATCGAGCAGAGCGCCGGCGGAGGTAAGCCCACACTTGTGGGGAAACATATAGAAGGCATAATATCCCTCTATATATCCCGCCGTTGTAATATGAGAACTGAGCTATCAAGTTGCGCTATTGGCACACTAACAGCCTTCTATTAAGAACTTACTTTGCCGGCAATTATAAATAGCAGACAACAGTCTGCAACAGTGTTAACTGCGGACATTGTCACACTGTCCTATTGGAAAGTGGCTGTGGAGGAACTATTGGTCTACTCAGATTATTAATATGGGTCTGCAACAGTGTTAAGGTATTGTGGATAAAGATACACTGCCATATTGAAAGTAACTCTATTAAAAACATCGGCGTATTGAAAGCACTGAATTTTGTGGATCCGGGTAATTTTAATATACGGGACTCCAATTAGCGAATGTTGGAATAGCACATGGAAACTGTGGTTTAGAGGGAATACCATTTAGGGTTGCAGAAACCGACGGCACTTATGTCTATTGAATTTAACAGCCAGGACCCTACAGGTCCAGAGACCTTCAGTGCCATCGGCTCCTGCACCATTGGACATATTTTTTTGATGTTTTAAGATTTTAATATATGACTTATTGTATTAATATTGTATTTTGTGACAGGTGACAATACCTCTTATTCATTTTATTCAATAAACCATGTTTATATTCCATATATGAGTGCCAGTCCAATACATTTTTCCACTTCTGTGAAGAAGTCCGGGTTTGGGTCTGGGTACCAAACATGCCGATTTTTCTCACGTGCATTTTCCCGCGACGCACCCGCATCCTATCCGGCCCTCACACGCGACGCCCGTGTAAAAGAGGCCTTAGAGATGGCCTGAACGGATTCTAATAATTTATCTCAGGGGTTTTATCCCTTATCTGAGCCTCCAGTTAGTTAATCCACAAAATTTGTGCTCTTGCCGTACAGGTAGAAGCGATATTAGGCTTAAATGCTGCCCCAATGGACTCGCAAGTTCTTATTAAAAAACTATCGGCCTTCCTATCCATTGGCTTCTTGAGTTGACCGAGATCATAAAAAGGTAGTGAGGATCTCTGAGATACTTTGGCTATGGGGACATCGATTTTAGTGGCTTTATTCCATAAAGAACAATCACCTTCTTCAAAGGGATATTTTCCCTTAACTGACAAAGGGATGAAACTGTGTTTATCCGGATTTTTCCATTCCCTGTTAATCACGGCCTTGATATTTTTATGGATAAAAAAAAAGCTCTTTTCTTTTATGTTTGTAGCCCTTCAAACATAATGTCCTGAACAGATCGGACTTCTTTAGAATCTTCAAAATTCATGTTTGCTCTAACCGCTTTAACAAGCTGATCTACATCCTGAATGGGAAAAAATGGTCTACCGCCACCTTCGTCATCCGAGGATGATGAAGCTGTATCCGCTTCCCCGCTTTCTAGGAATTCTTCAGAACTGGACATATCAGAATCTCACAAGGTTAATGTGGACTTATCTCTAGCACTTCTCTGTCTGTGGTGACGGTGTTCTTTTTTAGATAGTAAGGTAGTATTGACCTCTTCCCTAATCATTTTCTTCATGCATCTAACCAAAAACGGAGATTCGTCAGCAATGGTATTTTCGACGCATGCTCTACATAACAGTTTAGCATAAGCGGCATCTAGTTTTGCTTTACAGAGGCCACATTCTTTATGGCGCGTTTTAGCGGTCGTCTTTTTAGGTTTATCTGAATGAGGGATCATTCCTTAAAAGATAAACACATAAGGCCAGGATAATATAACAATTCAAAAAGTCCATTTACATTGACAATAGACCCATACCCCTCATTCATACCATAGGTGCAGGGGTAACTGGGTCCCTTGGGTTTTCCCCCCCGAACTCTCCATGCTGGGAAACCTCTTGCGGCCTTGGATCTAGAAGAACGCCGCAAAGATCTTAAGGCAGGTTTGAAGTGGGCTGAAGAAATACTTGAAGTAAGCATGGGACGCCAGGATCACATCATTAGCACCCCTCTTATATACCGGGCGTACTTGCGCTCATCACTTCCGTTCCTGCCGTTTGAAAAGGAGCGCTCCTCCAGGCTCCATAGCCCCCTTACTTGCCGGTCAGCTGGGGAGGCCGGACACCAAAAAACGAGGCAAACCCAGGATCGCACCCGCTGAAGCAAGGCATAACTGCTGCGCCTCCCGTGAGTACCGCCACGTCCTTCTCCCTTTACTTGCCCGACATGTGGAGAGGTCAGACGCCAGGAGGTGAAGCCGGGAGCTGCCGCGCAGTGTCAGTGTTCCGTCTTCAAGGTGTGTGTAGCGGGGAACTCACCCGGCGCACACCTCTGCCCAGCCAGCCTTAACTGCAGGGAGAAACTACTCCCCATGCAGCTTTCCAAAATAAAAAAAACCTGCAGGTTGTCCTCCCAGGACAGGAAACCACTGAATGAGGGAGAGGCTTCTTTTACTTTATACCTGTGGGTTTCCTGCCCTGGGAGGCTGATCCTCTCTCCTGGTGCTGTCATAGGACATAGGGATAAAAGTACTTTTATTCCATGTGCAAATGAGCAGTTAAGAGCACCAAGGGCGGGCCCAAGCCACTCTGTGCACCCTGGCCCCTCCCTCTCCATCTTGATTGACAGAGCCAGGTGAGATGACTATGCAGGAATATGGACCTATCAATCAAAAAGGCAAGGGAGGGGCTAGAACCAGAAGCAAAAAAATTCAAGAGTGCACCGAGTGGCTTGGCCCCACCCTCTGTGCACTTTATTCACATATGCACATGGAATAAAAGTACTTTCCCCTCTAGATCAGGGCTTCTCAACGCCGGTCCTCGGGACCCATGTTTTCAGGATTTCCATAGTATTGAGCAGGTGATACAATTATTGTCCATGCATCAGGACTTACCACAGGTATTCATTCTGTGGGATATTCTCAAATCCTGTCCGGTAGGTGGGTCCCAAGGACCAGAGTTGAGAAACCCTGCTCTAGATAACATGAAGCAACGGATCACTAAATAAAAGGAATGGAGAGGGGAAAAAAAGTAAACTATTTACAGAAGACAGCGATCCCTCAAGATACAATATTTTCAACATACAAAGGTCTTTTCTGACCCATCCTAAGTTGAAACCAGACTCGACATACAACGTCTCAGACTCCGATCCAACCAATCAAAGCCACTTCTGTGGTAAATAGCTGGATTAGTTGCTAGTTACCAGCTCTTCCTGACTGTTATATGTAAGGACTGGTATTATATCTCTTAGTTATCTGCTTATTTCTCTTAAATCTTCATCTTCTCTTATCTTGGATGACATTTTGGGGCTTTGGAACCGATTACTCAACCTACAATGGTTTCAACATAGAATGGTCGTCCTGGAACCAACTGATACTGTAACTTGAGGGACCAGTGTATTTCCGGGAGGTTAATAAATGTGCAACGTTCACTTCCCCTACAGTCAAAATTCTAATTATTTTATTTTTACAGAACATATATCACACGGTGCTGGGAACACGTCTCTGGTGAAGAGCGGGAACATGACAGCTGGCGCTGGGATCTTCAGTTAGCGAATAGGATAAAATTTCTCGTAGACTTCCGCCATGCTTCTAGGTTCTAAATAAAAGAATATAAATCTTGTATGAAAACTTGTATTAAAAAATAAATAAATAAATAAAACAACCTTTCTGCTTGTTTGCTACAATGTATCAGTCTGGAGTCCAGAGCATTGTCTAGACCAGTGTTTCCCAACCAGTGTGCCTCCAGCTGTTGCAAAACTACAACTCCCAGCATGCTTGGACAGCCTACAGCTATTAGGGCATGCTGGGAGTTGTAGTTTTTTTTAATAGCTGGAGGGCCGCAGGTTGAGCATTCCTGGTCTAGACCGAATACAACTGTATCCACTTCTCAGCTGAGAGCAGGAGGAGATGTGTGCAGATTTACTGCCTCTGAATGGAAACAAGAGAGCTCTCATTCACTGGCAGCAGGCAGAGATCTTGAAAATTGTGAAAAATGGAAATAAAGTCTATTAGAAAGGTGCAGAACTTCATTTATACAGCGATGAAGGGATTATGGGAACCCCATAGAAGTGAATGGAGAAAGAGAGCTGTGGATGAGAGGCCATCGGCCTTGGAAGGTACTGACACTTACTGTCTGGTTTCTCCAGAGACTGAAGATGATAACAGAGGGTCCCGCCATCAGGACACCCTGACATCAGTTTAGCTTCAGGGGACTGAACTGTCCAAAGTGTAAAACCCCATCATAGGGAACAACCAGGTAGGATGAGCAGCGAACGTACCCTTATGTGGCAGGATCTCCGGATGCCGTCTGATGTAGTCAAACATTTCACGATCCCGCTTAGCGTATTTGTAGTTCTCGTATTTGGTCAGGTGATAGCCGACAAACACCCCGATGGTGGTGAAGAGGATCTGGCGGTGAACACCTGACAGACAGGAGAAGAGCGGATGCATGATAACCAGAAAAAAATAAAAAATATATAAGAAATAGTAAAATAAAATAGTCTATTCTTACAGCAACTACACCTGATCTTCCATAAAGGGGCATTCTGGTTACGTGAAGTTATCCCCTCTCCACAGGATAGTGTATAACTATTAGATCAGTGTGAGTCCTACCGCTGGGACCCCCACCAATCACCAGGAGGAGGACCCCTTACTTCATGGAGACCCCCTGAAATGAATAAAGCGGCCAGTAGGACATGTGAGCGGCCATTCTGTTCATTTCTAAGGGGAGCTCTGTACTCGGCGGTCTCCAGAAATCTCATAAGAATGAATGAAATGGCTGCGTGCATGCCCAGCCGGCCGCTCCGTCCATTTTTGGGGGGCTCACCGATCTAACAGTTATACCGTATCCAGTGGAAAGGAGATAACTGCACATAACCGGACTACCCCTTTATTTTTTGCTCCTGGCTATTTGTTCGTTAGCGTGCTGGAGCTCCTGAGGTTTTTTTTGAGCCTTTTCAGATCACCTTCTCAATAGGGGGATAAACGGCAGGAAGAAAACTCTAGCGAGCAAATATAATGGGGGAGATTTATCAAAACTGGCGTAAAAGAAAACTGGCAACCAATCAGATTCCACCTTTCATTTTCTAAAGGAGCTGTGAAAAATGCAAGGTGTAATCTGATTGGCTGCTATGGACAACTAAACCAGTTTTCATTTACACCAGTTTTGATAAATCTCCCTCAATGTTTGCAAAAAAGGGATTCTCCACATGGTAACTTTTTTTTTTTTTAAGGCTCAGAATGGCATTAAAAAAATTGAATAAATGATGCCTCCCCATCCCCC
This sequence comes from Bufo bufo, assembly GCF_905171765.1. Classification (NCBI taxonomy): domain Eukaryota; kingdom Metazoa; phylum Chordata; class Amphibia; order Anura; family Bufonidae; genus Bufo; species Bufo bufo. The sequence goes on along the minus strand of NC_053391.1, from coordinate 680,274,517 downwards.
GCCACTCCCCAGTGGTCTCTATTGGTGGGTCCCTCTTGGCACACAGGAGATGCGATTCCTCAGCCAATCACTAGAGATGCTTCAGGTATCATTTCTTTTGTATTTTTTACATTATGAGCCTTAAAAGAAATATAAGGAATAAAAAAATGTATCCCTTTAACCCCTTAATGTCAAGGCCTATTTTCATTTTTGCTCTTTTAATATTTTTCCTCCCCACGTTCCAATAACCATAACTTTTTTTATTTTTCCATACACATAGCGAAAGGAAGGCTTATTTTTTTTTGCAGGACACAATGCATTTTTTAATGGCACCATTTAATTTACCACGTCTTGTATTGGAAAACGGGAAAAAAATTCTGTGGAAAATTGAAAAAACAAACAAACAAAAAAAAAAACTGAATTCCGCCAAGGTTTTGACATCACAGCGTTCACTATGCGCTAAAAATGACCCGACGTCCTTATTCTGCGGCTCAAACGTGTATTTTTTTTTTTTACTACTTTAAAAAAATAAAAATAAAAAAAACATAACTTTTTTCGATTTCTAAACACAGCTGTAGAAGGGCTTGTTTTTTCCATTACGAATGGTAGTTTTTATTGGTACAATTTTTGCGGTATTTATGGCTTTTTGATCATGAATTTTTTAAGGGGACAGAATGACAAAAATGGTTAATCGCGTGTTTTTTTTTTTTGGAGATGGTATTCAACGTACAGGAATTTATTTTTTGCTTGTTTTTATATTTTTATATGTAAAATTGGGAAAGGGGGTTATTTTTTCATTTTTTTTTTATTATTAGCCCCCGTAGGGTGCTAGTACATGGGATCTTTTGGATCCCTTCTCCTATTCACCCTAGCAGATCTCCATTCTCAGCTGTGCCTCGTGCATAGTTCAGTTTGGAGAGTGCCGTGGCATGCCTGGATCGCTGGCAACGGATCAGAGCCCCGCGATTTCACTGCTGGGGCCCCAATCGAAAGGGAGAGAGAGACGCATCCCTCTGCCTCCCCCCACCTGAAGGGCTGAATGATTTGGGGGGGGGGGGGTGGCGCGATCGCTGTTCCCTGTCAGTGTGAGCAGAGGCCCATCCATACATCCCCTCAAGCATTATGAAGTACAGGTACGTGATAATGCGTGAAGGGGTTAATCCCACCCCTCCCTGTGCATACATATATGGTACATGTGTTGGTACTTAAAGGGGTTGTCCAGGCCACGGATATTCATGACATTTCTTTGCAATAGGTCATTGCTATCAGATCTGTGGGGTCCAACACTTGGCAGCCGCCAGCACTTTAAAGGGCATCTGTCAGCAGTTTTGTACCTATGACACTGGCTGACCTGTTACATGTGCGCTGAAGGCATCTGTGTTGGTCCCATGTTCATCTGTGCCCACGTTGCTGAGAAATGTGATGTATTAATATATGCAAATGAGCCTCTAGGAGCAACGGGGGTGTTGCCGTTACACCTAGAGGCTCCGCTATTTCTGCCACCGCCGTGCGCTCTGCACTTTGATTGACAGGGCCAGGCAGTGAAAATGTCATCAAGCCCTTTAAACTACACAGTGTACAGAGATGAAAGTAGACAGCGCTGTACACTGCGTAGTGGCCATACCGGGGTACTGCAGCTCAGCTCTGGACACCACACAGTATAGGGCACCTTCTTCTTCTGGCTCTGTACACTACATTGTCTCCAGCACTGTGGCTGCGCAACACCTGATATTGTTGTTCTATCCTGAGGACAGGCCATCAATATCTGTAGCCCGGAGAACCCTTATTACAGTATATATCATGTAGATGGCGTGGACACAGGAGCTGTAGGTGTCAGACGCATCAGCCAGGACTGGAGCTAACTCTGATTCCAGACATTTAACCCCTACTGACCGTCAGGCAGAGGCTGCGGCTCGATCGTGGGGCACCCAGAAGCCTAATAAAGGCCCACTAGGCCGTGCCAGATAATGCCCGGCAATACAGCAGAGCATTACATGAGCGATCAGAGGGATCACACAGTCCAATAGCAGCGTCTGAACATGGGGAGGACGATCAGAATATCGGGGCGACTATAGTATAAGGAGGGGGTAACCATCGCACCATCCGGCAGCGCCAGGCAATATGGGGGTGACAAGCATATACATATAGGGCAAGCTCTGATGATATTGGGGTGTCTAGATGTACTGTATATAAGGGGTCTCACACATCCACAATATCAGGGACACAGTGAGATATATAAATGGCTGCACTATGGTAATATTGGGGTGAACGGCTTGTATTTAGGATACAGTACTGGTATACATGGCGGTGATAATAATTAGGGGGTGCACTGCTGATCACCATGTATTGGGGTGACATTGCCTGCAGTATCAGTGGTAATACTGGGTGTCACCCTCCTGCAGCACTGTGTACTATAGGGGTGACCCAGCATGTATATAGGATACAGGCCATGATAATATTGGGGTGTCTGCCTCCCCGCCCCGCAGTACCAGTGAGGTGCATGTAAGTGGGTGCACTGCGGTAATATTGGGGGGTCTCACCCGCCTTCAGCACCGGGTACTGATTGATGGCGTTGTGGATGATGGAGGACAGGTAGCCGAGGAAGCCGAAGTACAACGAGCCCCTGTTCACCAGCGAGGGCGGCGGTAACACCCGAGCCTCGTCCGGAATCCACCCCATGGTTCTGCTGCCCAAGGACACCGGGGGACAATAATCAAGGACGGACGGGTAAGAGGAGAGTGGTTTAATTTCTTCCGGGTAAGAAACGAAGTCACCGAGCCGGAGGTTCCGGCCCGCAGTCGGTCACGTGACTTCACCTAATAAAGTCATTAACCCCTTCAGGACCACACCAAATAGGGCTTTTTGGCCTCGAGGTCTTACATTGTATTGTCTGTGGCTAGGGTGTCCGCTTACAGAACCCAGTACTTATACCAGCTGTGCATATATAATTATATACAGGAGATGCCCAGGTTATACCAGCATGCTCCATATCACTATATACAGGAAGTTGTATAACTTATACCAGCTGTACATATATAATAATATACAGGAGATGCCCAGGTTATACCAGCATGGTCCATATCACTATATACAAGAAGATGTATAACTTATACCAGCTGTACATATATAATAATATACAGGAGATGCCCAGGTTATACCAGCATGGTCCATATCACTATATACAAGAAGATGTATAACTTATACCAGCTGTACATATATAATTATATACAGGAGATGCCCAGGTTATACCAGCATGCTCCATATTACTATATACAAGAAGATGTATAACGTATACCAGCTGTACATATATAATTATATACAGGAGATGCCCAGGTTATACCAGCATGGTCCATATCACTATATACAAGAAGATGTATAACTTATACCAGCTGTGCATATATAATTATATACAGGAGATACCCAGGTTATACCAGCATGGTCCATATCACTGTATACAAGAAGATGTATAACTTATACCAGCTGTACATATATAATTATATACAGGAGATACCCAGGTTATACCAGCATGGTCCATATCACCATATACAAGAAGATGTATAACTTATACCAGCTGTACATATATAATTATATACAGGAGATACCCAGGTTATACCAGCATGGTCCATATCACCATATACAAGAAGATGTATAACTTATACCAGCTGTACATATATAATTATATACAGGAGATGCCCAGGTTATACCAGCATGCTCCATATTACTATATACAAGAAGATGTATAACGTATACCAGCTGTACATATATAATTATATACAGGAGATGCCCAGGTTATACCAGCATGGCTCATATCACTGTATACAAGAAGATGTATAACTTATACCAGCTGTACATATATAATTATATACAGGAGATGCCCAGGTTATACCAGCATGCTCCATATCACTATATACAAGAAGATGTATAACTTATACCAGCTGTACATATATAATTATATACAGGAGATACCCAGGTTATACCAGCATGCTCCATATCACTATATACAAGAAGATGTATAACTTATACCAGCTGTACATATATAATTATATACAGGAGATACCCAGGTTATACCAGCATGGTCCATATCACTATATACAAGAAGATGTATAACGTATACCAGCTGTACATATATAATTATATACAGGAGATGCCCAGGTTATACCAGCATGGCTCATATCACTGTATACAAGAAGGTGTATAACTTATACCAGCTGTACATATATAATTATATACAGGAGATGCCCAGGTTATACCAGCAGGCTCCATATCACTATATACAGGAAGATGTATAACTTATACCAGCTGTACATATATAATTATATACAGGAGATGCCCAGGTTATACCAGCATGCTCCATATCACTATATACAAGAAGATGTATAACTTATACCAGCTGTACATATATAATTATATACAGGAGATACCCAGGTTATACCAGCATGCTCCATATCACTATATACAGGAAGATGTATAACTTATACCAGCTGTACATATATAATTATATACAGGAGATGCCCAGGTTATACCAGCATGGTCCATATCACTATATACAAGAAGATGTATAACTTATACCAGCTGTACATATATAATTATATACAGGAGATGCCCAGGTTATAGCAGCATGGTCCATATCACTATATACAAGAAGATGTATAACTTATACCAGCTGTACATATATATTTATATACAGGAGATACCCAGGTTATACCAGCATGGTCCATATCACTATATACAAGAAGATGTATAACGTATACCAGCTGTACATATATAATTATATACAGGAGATGCCCAGGTTATACCAGCATGGCTCATATCACTATATACAAGAAGGTGTATAACTTATACCAGCTGTACATATATAATTATATACAGGAGATGCCCAGGTTATACCAGCAGGCTCCATATCACTATATACAGGAAGATGTATAACTTATACCAGCTGTACATATATAATTATATACAGGAGATGCCCAGGTTATACCAGCATGGTCCATATCACTGTATACAAGAAGATGTATAACTTATACCAGCTGTACATATATAATTATATACAGGAGATACCCAGGTTATACCAGCATGGTCCATATCACTATATACAAGAAGATGTATAACTTATACCAGCTGTACATATATAATTATATACAGGAGATGCCCAGGTTATACCAGCATGGTCCATATCACTATATACAAGAAGATGTATAACTTATACCAGCTGTACATATATAATTATATACAGGAGATGCCCAGGTTATACCAGCATGGTCCATATCACTATATACAAGAAGATGTATAACGTATACCAGCTGTACATATATAATTATATACAGGAGATGCCCAGGTTATACCAGCATGGTCCATATCACTATATACAAGAAGATGTATAACTTATACCAGCTGTACATATATAATTATATACAGGAGATACCCAGGTTATACCAGCATGGTCCATATCACTATATACAAGAAGATGTATAACTTATACCAGCTGTACATATATAATTATATACAGGAGATGCCCAGGTTATACCAGCATGGTCCATATCACTATATACAAGAAGATGTATAACGTATACCAGCTGTACATATATAATTAAATACAGGAGATGCCCAGGTTATACCAGCATGGTCCATATCACTATATACAAGAAGATGTATAACTTATACCAGCTGTACATATATAATTATATACAGGAGATACCCAGGTTATACCAGCATGGTCCATATCACTATATACAGGAAGATGTATAACTTATACCAGCTGTACATATATAATTATATACAGGAGATGCCCAGGTTATACCAGCATGCTCCATATCACTATATACAAGAATATGTATAACTTATACCAGCTGTACATATATAATTATATACAGGAGATACCCAGGTTATACCAGCATGGTCCATATCACTATATACAAGAAGATGTATAACTTATACCAGCTGTACATATATAATTATATACAGGAGATGCCCAGGTTATACCAGCATGGTCCATATCACTATATACAAGAAGATGTATAACGTATACCAGCTGTACATATATAATTAAATACAGGAGATGCCCAGGTTATACCAGCATGGTCCATATCACTATATACAAGAAGATGTATAACTTATACCAGCTGTACATATATAATTATATACAGGAGATGCCCAGGTTATACCAGCATGCTCCATATCACTATATACAAGAAGATGTATAACTTATACCAGCTGTACATATATAATTATATACAGGAGATACCCAGGTTATACCAGCATGGTCCATATCACTATATACAGGAAGATGTATAACTTATACCAGCTGTACATATATAATTATATACAGGAGATGCCCAGGTTATACCAGCTGTACATATATAATTATATACAGGAGATGCCCAGGTTATACCAGCATGGTCCATATCACTATATACAAGAAGATGTATAACTTATACCAGCTGTACATATATAATTATATACAGGAGATGCCCAGGTTATACCAGCATGCTCCATATCACTATATACAAGAAGATGTATAACTTATACCAGCTGTACATATATAATTATATACAGGAGATACCCAGGTTATACCAGCATGGTCCATATCACTATATACAGGAAGATGTATAACTTATACCAGCTGTACATATATAATTATATACAGGAGATGCCCAGGTTATACCAGCTGTACATATATAATTATATACAGGAGATGCCCAGGTTATAACAGCCTGGGTATAATACGGTATAATATCTTCTTGTATATGGACCATGCTGGTATAACCTGGGCATCTCCTGTATATAATTATATATGTACAGCTGGTATAAGTTATACATCTCCTGTATATAGTGATATGGAGCATGCTGGTATAACCTGGGCATCTCCTGTATATAATTATATATGTACAGCTGGTATAAGTTATACATCTCCTGTATATAGTGATATGGAGCATGCTGGTATAACCTGGGTATCTCCTGTATATAATTATATATGTACAGCTGGTATACGTTATACATCTTCCTGGATATAGTGATATGGACCGTGCTGGTATAACCTGGGTATCTCCTGTATATAATTATATATGTACAGCTGGTATAAGTTATACATCTTCTTGTATATAGTGATATGGACCATGCTGGTATAACCTGGGCATCACCTGTATATATGAGCAGATAATTTTGCCCAAAACACTTCAGAATTCATCCTGCTGCTTTTGTCAGCAGTCACATCATCAATAAATACAAGAGAACCAGTTCCATTGGCAGCCATACATGCCCACGCCATGACACTACCACCACCATGCTTCACTGATGAGGTGGTATGCTTAGGATCATGAGCAGCTCCTTTCCTTCTCCATACTCTTCTCTTCCCATCACTCTGGTACAAGTTGATCTTGGTCTCATCTGTCCATAGGATGTTGTTCCAGAACTGTGAAGGCTTTTTTAGATGTCGTTTGGCAAACTCTAATCTGGCCTTCCTGTTTTTGAGGCTCACCAATGGTTTACATCTTGTGGTGAACCCTCTGTATTCACTCTGGTGAAGTCTTCTCTTGATTGTTGACTTTGACACACATACACCTACCTCCTGGAGAGTGTTCTTGATCTGGCCAACTGTTGTGAAGGGTGTTTTCTTCACCAGGGAAAGAATTCTTCAGTCATCCACCACAGTTGTTTTCCGTGGTCTTCCGGGTCTTTTGGTGTTGCTGAGTTCACCGGTGCGTTCCTTCTTTTTAAGAATGTTCCAAACAGTTGTTTTGGCCGCGCCTAATGTTTTTGCTATCTCTCTGATGGGTTTGTTGTGTTTTTTCAGCCTAATGATGGCTTGCTTCACTGATGGTGACAGCTCTTTGGATCTCATCTTGAGAGTTGACAGCAACAGATTCCTAATACAAATAGCAGACGTGAAATGAACTCTGGACCTTTTATCTGCTCATTGTAATTGGGATAATGAGGGAATAACACACACCTGGAGATGGAACAGCTGAGAAGCCAATTGTCCCATTACTTTTGGTCCCTTAACAAGTGGGAGGCACATATGCAAACTGTAGTAATTCCTGCACCGTTCACCTGATTTGGATGTAAATACCTCAAATTAAAGCTGACAGTCTGCAGGTAAAGCACATCTTGTTTGTTTCATTTCAAATCCATTGTGGTGGTGTATAGAGCCAAAAATGTTAGAATTGTGTCGGTGTCCCAATATTTATAGACCTGACTGTATGTACAGCTGGTATAAGTTATACATCTTAAGATGTATAACTTATACCAGGCCTGCTCATATATAATAATAGGTTACCAAGGCCAGATGGTAGTACCTGGGCCTAGTGGGCTCGCCTCGCTGGCTGGCTCAGGCTGAAATTGCTGATGCTGAATCGACTTGGCAAGGCAGTGTGGGCCAGTTTGGCACACAACCTGTCCTGAACGCTGACTGAGGCTGGCTGGGCTCACTGATGTGGGCAGCGCGCTAGTGACTGGCTTCAGTGGCTTGGCTGGCAGAGAGAGAGAGCGAGGCGACTGGCACTCAGGGCAGGCAGTGCGATGGGGTGAGTCGGACAGTGGCACTGTATAGAGCTGGGCACTGGCAGACTAGTAGTGCTGCTGTGACTGGCACCGCCACAGGACCGCAGCATACCCGTGGGTCCCGTACCGCCGCGCTCCTCTGTTCCCGACTTAAGTAAAGTTCCGGTTCCTGCCTGCACAGTGCACACACCAGAATTGGCCGTCACGTAAGCACGCAGATCCAAACGTGCTGCCGGGCCCTGCCTCCTTAGAGTGACCATGCCTGAGCGGACCCGCTGTCACCCATAACAACAAAAAAGGAGGACTTCTGGCCGTCCGTCCTGGCCTTGCGACAGACAGAGGACCAGGAGTCTAAAAACCAGAATGTCCGGCCTAAAACCGGACGTCTGGCCACGCTATCCGTGGCTTAACATGGACGTTAAGTCACTATGTCATAATGTAGCTCCCAGTATTAGTAGTGCCCCCCAGTAATATTAATGCCTCTATTACTGCCCCCCAGAAATAATAATGCCCCTATTAGTGCCCCCAGCAAAAGTAATGCCTTCATTTGTGCACCCCCAGAATTAATATTGCCCCCATTAAAGCCCCCCAGAACTAATAGTGCCCCAGTAATAGTAATGCCTCCATTAGTGCCCCCCAGAATTAATAATACCCCTATTAGTGCCCCCCCCCGCCCAATAATAGTAATGTCCCCTTCTCATCTCTGTGCAAAAAACAACTCACCTCATCCATTTGCTGGCACCGCGGCAAACACTCGCTGCCACCAGCCGGGTGGCAACCCTGGGGGTACCACATGAAGGGGTTCAGTAGTAATGAACCTTGCGTTTATTTACAGCAGTTTCGTCAATTTTATTTGGCGATGCGACCAGGTCACATGACAGTCAATCATGAAATGTACTATCGTACTTTACTCGCTTTTGGCACATTTTGTTTGAGTCCTGGGGGGTAATTTGGCGCTGGCTTTGCTGCCGGAAGATGTGCACAATTTATGATGAGAGCATGCACCTAGTCATAAATTAGGCGCACATTCAGCAGTCCATGTGTCTGGCAGAAAAACTAGACCAACCCCTGGCTGGAGTCGTTTTTTGCCAACATTTACAACTGGTTGGTAAATTTCCCAGGGCCGGAGTCCTGGCATGCCCCCGCCGTTTCCTCGACAGTCCTATATGTCAAATGTGGTGCAAAAATGCCCATGGGACAGATAATTGTCGCAAGGGCATTCAAAAAGGGGGTCATGTGACATGTTCATATGTGCCCGCATTGCTGAGAAAAATGAAGTTTTAATATATAAAAATGAGCCCCTAGGAGCAACGGGGGCGTTGCCGTTACACCTAGAGGCTCTGCTCTCTCTGCAACCGCCGCACCCTCTCCATTTTCACAGGGTTGGAACGATCACGTTCACCCTACCTGGTCCTGTCAATAGAAGTGCAGAGGACGCGGCAGTTGCAGAGAGAGCAGAGCCTCTAGGTGTAACGGCAACGCCCCCGTTGCTCCTAGAGGCTCATTTGCATATATTAAAACATCCTTTTTCCTAGCAAAGCGGACACATATGAACATGGGACCAACACAGATGTCTTCAGCTGCCAAGTGCACATGTAACAGGTCAGCCAGTGTCACAGGTACAGAACTGCTGACAGATGGGCTTTAATACAATTTAAAGGGGACTTCCGAGACTTTTTCACACATCAGCGTCAGGGGGTGACGTCCGTGACAAGACATTCAGTGTTTCGTCCATGACGGGTCCACATCCGTTTTCTGCCCTCCTCGTGTCATCCATAGTCCACGTGGACTGCTAAGCTGAAAAGTGGATTTCCATAGTGTGTCTGTGTTGTGTCAGTGGTTTTCACGCAGCCATAGACTTCAATGGGCGTGTTTGGTATGGATCACGGACCAAAAGTAGTGCATAGATCCGTTGTTTTCCAATGACCAGTCACCGGAAAAATAAGAATGTGTGAATAAAACATGTTAAAATTGACGGGTATGTGTTCTGTCCATGTAGACTACGGACAGCACCCGTCTGTGATTCACTGACGTGTGAATGAGGCCTAACATTGACGGACTATCCATCAGATAGACTATAAAAGTGTGATGGGTATGGGTCTGACCTTCAGGATTCCTGCTTTTGGGGGGGGGGGGGGGGGGGGGAATGGCGCCATGCACACAGGACTGAGGCCTAGTGTTGAGCGAACTTCGGCCATGCCCCCCCCATACTCGACTGAACGGTTTCTGCCTAAACCCCTTTCAGTGACCTTTGGGACATTTTTTCCACTGCCTCATTTGCTAAAAGTTGTTAATTTAGACGGTAGAGTCCTGACCAAGTTTTCACCCCAAGTAGAAGAGGAGATGATCCCAACTGGGGAACACAATGAAGGAGCCTCAGTAGTGTTGAGCGAACTTGTGTTTTAAGTTCGGCGTCCAAAGTTCGGGTTATCAAAGAATCCCGTTATGGATTCCAAATTCCGTTATGGTCCGTGGTAGTGGAATCCATAACGGGATTCTTCGATAACTCGAACTTTGGACGCAGAACTTAAAACACAAGTTTGCTCAACACTACTGAGGCTCCTTCATTGTGTTCCCCAGTTGGGATCATCTCCTCTTCTACTTGGGGTGAAAACTTGGTCAGGACTCTACCGTCTAAATCAGGCATCCTCAACCTGCGGCCCTCCAGCGGTTGTAAAACTACAACTCCCACAATGCCCTGCTGTAGGCTGATAGCTGTATGCTGTTCATGCATGCTGGGAGTTGTCGTTTTGCAACAGCTGGAGGGCCGCAGGTTGAGCATGCCTGGAATGAACAACTTTTAGCAAATGAGACAGTGGGAAAAATGTCCCAAAGGTCACTGAAAGGGGTTTAGGCAGAAACCCTTCAGTCGAGTATGGGGGGGCCTGGCTTGATCCTTGCTATGGGGCCCTTACTTCTCTATGTACACCACTGCCTCACAGCCTACATATACATGTAAGGCTCTCTCCATTGAATGCACATACATGTTCAGCTGAGCAGAGGGTGTGTGTGTGTATGGGGGAGTCCGGAGAGATCACTACTGGATGCGTCTGCCTGGCTTAGGTTATTTTCACACTAGCGTTAATATTTTCCGGTGTTGAGATCAGTCATAAGATCTCAATACCGAAGAATAACTCTTCCATTCGTCAATGGGAACAAAACGTAACTGAACAGAACGGAGCGCTCCAAAATGCATCCCGTTCCGTTTTGCTCCGCATCCCATACCGGAGAGCAGCTGCATGCTGCGGTTTTCTTTCCATCACGGGATGCGGAGCAAAACGGATCCGGCATGACCCACAATGTAAGTCAATGGGGACGGATCCGCTTTCTCTGACACAATAGAAAACGGATCCGTCCCCCATTGACTTTCAATGCAGTTCATGACGGATCCGTCTTGGCCATGTTAAAAGATAATACAACCGGATCCGTTCATAACGGATGCAGACGGTTGTATTATCAGTAACGGGAGCGTTTTTGCTGATCCATGACGGATCCAGCAAAAACGCTTGTTGTTACAGTCCTGGATTCAGCATGTTTGGCCCTTTGTGCCATCATAAGTGAAGCTGCTTGTCTTGCCTTTTCCCCCTCAATGTACATCCGCACAGAATTCCATGTGGAAAATCCACATTTTATAATGGCAGCAAATGGTATAAGATTTACAAAAAACAAACAAAAAAAAAACTCCCATCCAAATGCATATTACTCAACCTCTGGTGCCCACTTTAATTCCTGCGTACATGCTGAAGGACATTTTCAGTGCATACGTTCCGTCTGGAAATACCCTTAAAGTAAATAGGTGCCCTTGGCCGAGCATGCGTGTCTATGGGGGGTGGCCAGCTCTCTTCTTTCCCGATGTATCTCTTGATGGTAAGGCAATGGCCCAATCAAGGGGTCAGCAGCCTCTGGCATTCCGGCTGTTGTGAAACTACAACTCCCAGCATGCTCCATTCACTTCTATGGGAATTCAGCCAAGCAAGTGTACATGCTGGGGGTCAGTTTCACCACAGCTGGAGCTGGCCTGTTCTCAGCATAGTCCATCAATATCAGATCTGTGAGGGTCCGACTCTGGGCACCCCTGACAATCAGCTGTTTGAGGGGGTTGTGGCACTTGTGCAAGCACTGCTTCCTCCTCATTGCTTACAAGGACCCCTCTACTCAGTACCGGCGGTGCAGTATATTGCAGCTTCATCCCAAAGCTGTAAAAAGTTGAGTCCTATGTAAGAGCGCCGCAGCCCCTTTAAACAGCTGATCGGTGGGGTGCCAAGATTGTGGCAGTTTCGCCAGCATATGGAATGGAACCCCGGCCTTATATGACGGGGATGGTGGGTGAGACCTGCTGTTGGAGGACTGGAGTGTTTGTGATGTGGCCCCGTTTCCTATAGGACCATATCCTACAAGGAATTCGGTCTCCTTTGCGGCCATTAGTAAGGCTCATGCCCTTCCCTCAGTTTTTACAATGGGGTAAATGGCAGCAGTGGTCTCCCTGATCTACACTCCTGACAGAGATAGACACACCGCTTTGATGGCAGGTGAGCAGGTACCCCGTGCCCCACCAACTTCAAGACAGCCAGGCCTACCAGGTTCAGGCGTAATAACATCTGTGACGACATCTAGCACCAAATAAAGTTTTTTTAATTTTATTATACAAAAAGGAAACAAGCTTTGATTTTACATTCGACACCTTAAAAAAATAGGTTTCTCTTCCATCTTGGTCCCCGGCGGATCTGGACGGGTAGTCACTGGCGTTTCTTGAGAGTCACTGTTGGTCCTCTGACCGTGGAAATATAAAGTCTGATCCAGGAGTAGGCGATGCCCAGGGCGCAGTACACCGAGGTCAGCAGCAGGGGGACGAAGGGCAGGCGCTGCTGCCAGGCGGTCAGCGGGTAAACGATCTCACACAGTAACTCCAGGGGGATGAGGCCATAGACGTAGAATGATTCCAGGCAGGTCAGGAGCCTCCCTTCTTTCCTGCAATAACATGAGAACGTCACTGACATAACCTGTGCTATTATTAAAGGGGTCTTCCGAGATTTTGATATTGATGACCTACGAAACAGCTGTTTGAGAAGGACGCGGCCTCCTTGCAGCTTTCCAAGAACAGCGTTGTCCACTGCTCTGTATTGCAGGTCAGCCACGTTCACTTAAATGGGATCGAAATGCGCCAGGTGACCGATGAACGTGACGACACTGGCCTAGCAAAAGACCCTGGCGCTCACCGGAGCACTGCAGCCCCTTCAAACAGCTGATTGTCGGGGGTGCCACAAGTCAGATCCCCGACAGTCTGATATTGATGACCTTTCTTGAGAATAGGTCATCAATATCAAGTCCTTGAATACCGAAGGTTTTTTCCTTTTCGTTTTGTTCTTCCCCGTTTTCCTGGAGCCATAACTTTTTTACTTTTCCGTTCATGTAGCCGTATGAGGGACAAGTTGTACTTTTTTATGCCACCATTTAATATGGCATACAATGTAGTCGGAAGCGAAAAAAAAAATTCTAAAATGGGGTGGAATTGATAAAACAAAAAAACACGCAATTCCATCACAAGTTTGGGGGTTTTGGTCCCTACAGCGTTCCCTATGCCGAAAAACTGACCCGTGCCCTTCATTCTCTGGGTCAGTACGATTACAGCTGTACCATATATGTGTAGTTTTTTTGTTTTTGTTTTAATACTGGCAATAACCAAAGAAAATTACCTCTCCCAACTGGTTCAAGACCCGACTAGAGGGACGGCCATACTGGACTTAGTATTAACCAATAGACCTGACAGAACAACAGACGTGCAGGTCGGGGGACACCTGGGAAATAGTGACCATAAAGTAATAACCTTCCAATTATCATTCAAAAGAGCGTTTCTACAGGGAGGAACAAAAATACCAAACTTCAAAAAAGCTAAAATTTAGCCAACTAAGAGAGGCCATAGGCCTAACTAACTGGGACAAAGTCCTCAAAATAAAGATACAGCCACAAAATGGGATATCTTTAAAAACATCCTAAAATCTCATTGTGAGAGGTACATACCGTATGGGAATAAAAGGTTAAGGAACAAAAAGAAACCAATGTGGATAAACAGAACTGTAAAGAAAGCAATAAATGACAAAAAGAAAGCATATAAATCACTAAAACAGGAGGGTAGCACGGAAGCACTGAAAAACTATAAGGAAAAAAATAGAACATGTAAAAAACAAATAAAAGCGGCCAAACTAGAGACCGAGAGATTAATTGCCAAAGAGAGTAAAACTAACCCTAAAATGTTCTTCAATTATATAAATGTTAAAAAGTATAAATCTGAAGGTGTCGGCCCTTTACAGAGTAAGGAGGGGGGAGTCGCAGAGAGCGACAAGGAGAAAGCAAAGCTGTTAAATATTTTGTTCTCCAATGTATTCACTGAGGAATATAAACTGTCAGATGAAATGCTGAATGTAAAAGTTAATTCCCCATTAAATATGTCCTGTCTGACCCAGGAAGAAGTACAGCGGTGTCTTAAAAAGATTAAAATAGACAAATCGCCAGGACCAGATGGCATACACCCCCGAATCCTAAGGGAATTAAGTAATGTCATAGCCAGACCCTTATTTCTGATATTTGCGGACTCTATACTGACAGGAAATGTCCCACAGGATTGGCGCATAGCAAATGTGGTGCCAATATTCAAAAAGGGTCCAAAAACAGAGCCTGGAAACTATAGGCCGGTAAGTTTAACATCTGTTGTGGGTAAACTGTTTGAAGGTTTTCTAAGAGATGCTATCTTGGAGTACCTCAATGAAAATAGGCAAATAACGCCATATCAGCATGGCTTCGTGAGGGATCGGTCATGTCAAACTAATTGAATCAGTTTCTATGAGGAGGTAAGTTCTAGACTAGACAGCGGCGAATCAATGGATGTCGTATATCTGGACTTCTCCAAAGCATTTGACACTGTACCACAGAAAATGAGAATGCTCGGACTGGGAGAAAATGTCTGAGGGGAGATCTAATTACTATGTATAAATATATCAGGGGTCAGTACAGAGATCTATCCCATCAGCTATTTATCCCCAGGACTGTGACGAGGGGACATCCTCTGCGTCTGGAGGAAAGAAGCTTTGTACACAAACATAGAAGAGGATTCTTTACGGTAAGAGCAGTGAGACTATGGAGCTCTCTGCCTGAGGAGGTGGTGATGGTGAGTACAATAAAGGAGTTCAGGAGGGGCCTGGATGTATTTCTGGAGTGTAATAATATTACAGGCTATAGCTACTAGAGAGGGGCCTGGATGTATTTCTGGAGCGTAATAATATTACAGGCTATAGCTACTAGAGAGGGGTCGTTGATCCAGGGAGTTATTCTGATGCCTGATTGGAGTCGGGAAGGAATTTTTTCCCCTAAAGTGAGGAAAATTGGCTTCTACCTCAGTTTGTTTTTTTCCTTCCTCTGGGATCAACGTGCAGGATAACAGGCCGAACTGGATGGACAGATATCTTTTTTCGGCTTTATATACTATGTTACTGAAAAAAATAATAAAAACGTAAAAAAAAAACTTTTCTACATCGCCATATTCTGACCCCTAGAACTTTTTTTATAGTTATGTCTACTGAGCTGTGTGAAGGCTAATTTTTTGCGGGACAATCTGTAGTTTTTATTGATACCATTTTGAAGTGTGTGTGACTTTTCGATCACATTTTATTGAATTTTTTGGGGGTAAAGGAAGCGATGGAAGAAATGGCGAAAAGGTCATTTTGACACTCTTTTCTGTTATACCATTCAGCGTATGGTATAACTTTTTATATTTTAATAGTACAGGCATTTTCGGACACAGCGATGCTCATGTTTGTTATATTTTTTATTGTTTATGTATTTATTTAATTATTCTAGGGAAAGGGGGGGGGCGATTTAAAAATAAAAGAAATTATGTATATTTGTTTTTTTTACTTTTTTATAGCCCCTCTAGGAGGCTACAATATGCAGTACTCAGATTTATCGCAGCTTATATTGTATTCCTATAGAATGACAGTACAAGCTGAATTTTCTGGCGCGTCTCCAGCGTGCCCTCTAAAAACAGTGCCAGCACAGCACTTGAGAAGATGAGATGATAGAACTCTGTGGGGTATGAGGACTATCCCCACAGATGATATCGGGGGAAGGATTGCTGTTTTTAGGCAGACAGCTTCCAGTGATGTTTGGCAGCGGCTTTCTCCTCTATTCCCCCTCACGTACATGTTCAGTCAAACTGAGCGTGCATATGCATGGGGGGGAAGTCAGGAAGACTATGTGGCGGCTGAACAGGCAGGTGTTAGGCCAGCTTAAAGTGGAAACCATCAACATGTAGGGGAGAGGCAGAAGGAGCTAACCTTTGCATGCAATGTAGCCATGACATCGGATGCTGGACTGTGGCTCCATGTGACACGGTCCATTTGAAATGACACTTGGCTGGCGGTTGTTTTTATTTTTGATAAGGCGAAAATGTATTCCTGTCCATTATCCCACCAGAGACAGGATTTTACCACACCGCTGACACCCTTACCCGTTTACAGATCCGAAGGGGGCACTACCTTTTGCCGGGGAGATGCTGTACCTTGTGTCACACTGGGCGCCACACTGAGGGTGACCAGCGTAATGGACGGCTATGTGTGAATCGCGGTTACCTGAACAGAGCCTTCAGGGAGCTGAAGCTGAACACGGTGAAGATCGCCATCAGCAGAATCTTAAGAGGCAGCTCTGAAAAGATCAAAAACATTGGGTTAATGGTCTGCACCCCATTAATCAAGTTTTGAGGTTCACCGCTCTCCACAGCCATTTACTTATCTTATGCAAAAGACGGATCGTCTTCACCCAAATAATAAAACACCCCTGCACTCAGGACGTTCCTGGTATTTTAGTCTTCACAGCAGGACAAAGCAACTAGAAAACCATTTTGGAGACGCAAAGTCGAGTCGCCTGGCCTGGATTATTGAGCCCTGCACCCAACTAGTACATGGCGTATACAGACATTTTCCCATTCGTTCTTAAAGGGATATTCCAGTTACATCAAATATTCCCCTATCCACAGGATAAGCAATGACTACTGGATCAGTGGGACCAAACTGCTTTGACTCCCAACGAAGGAGCCCAAGAACAGGGGGCCAGCACTCCAGAGTAGGTGTGGACTGGTCATAGACCCTAGAGGGAAGTTTCGCAGTGGGCCAATGCCCAAAGGGCCACACAAGCCATCCTCATGGTCGCTGGCTGGGTCCATAAGGATCTGATACTCTCAGCATTAATTGAATACAGCGGCAAAGGCGACAGTATATTGTGCTGCACTGTGGTATTTGGTTCTGCTGGGGCAGTATATTGTGCTGCACTGTGGTATCAGGTTCTGCTGGGGCAGTATATTGTGCTGCACTGTGGTATCCGGTTCTGCTGGGGAAGTATATTGTGCTGCACTGTGGTGTCTGGTTCTGCTGGGGCAGTATATTGTGCTGCACTGTGGTATCTGGTTCTGCTGGGGCAGTATATTGTGCTGCACGGTGGTATCTGGTTCTGCTGGGGCAGTATATTGTGCTGCACTGTGGTATCAGGTTCTGCTGGGGAAGTATATTGTGCTGCACTGTGGTGTCTGGTTCTGCTGGGGCAGTATATTGTGCTGCACTGTGGTATCTGGTTCTGCTGGGGCAGTATATTGTGCTGCACGGTGGTATCTGGTTCTGCTGGGGCAGTATATTGTGCTGCACTGTGGTATCCGGTTCTGCTGGGCAGTATATTGTGCTGCACGGTGGTATCTGGTTCTGCTGGGGCAGTATATTGTGCTGCACTGTGGTATCCGGTTCTGCTGGGCAGTATATTGTGCTGCACGGTGGTATCTGGTTCTGCTGAGGCAGTATATTGTACTGCACTGTGGTATCTGTTTCTGCTGGGACGGTATATTGTGCTGCACTGTGGTATCCGGTTCTGCTGGGCAGTATATTGTGCTGCACTGTGGTATCTGGTTCTGCTGGGGCAGTATATTGTGCTGCTCTGTGGTATTTGGTTCTGCTGGGGCAGTATATTTTGCTGCACTGCGGTATCCGGTTCTGCTATAGCAGTATTTTGTTTTGTACTACCTTACTGACCTAGCTTAATTGTGTTGAACCACCTTCCGTCAATTTAGACCCAACTACAACATGGGGCCACTTTTAGGATTTTTTCCAGGGCCACACTAAGTTCCCAGTCTATCGCAGCTCAACAGGGACCCCTGTAGTGAATGTAGGGGCAGGTTGAGTATGCGCACTGCCTCTCCATTGATCTCTGTAAATACAAATGCTTGCTATTTCCAGCAGTCCCACTGAGATGAACGGCGTAGCAGTGCATGAACAACCTGCCCCTCCATTCAGTTTGGGGGGGCCCCCGTTCTAGTGATGAGTGAGGGTCTCTGCGGTCAGATCCCCACTAATCTAAGGCTACTTTCACACTTGCGTTAGGAGCGGATCCGTCTGGTATCTGCACAGACGGATCCGCACCTATAAATGCAAACAATGGTATCCGTTCAGTGCGGATCCGTCTGCATAACAGCTTTTTCAAATCTGAGTTTTCACAATCGTGAAAACTCAGATCCGACAAGTATATTCTAACACAGAGGCGTTCCCATGGTGATGGGGACGCTTCAAGTTAGAATATACTAAGAACTGTGTACATAACTGCCCCCTGCTGCCTGGCAGCACCCGATCTCTTACAGGGGGCTGTGATCCGCACAATTAACCCCTCAGGTGCCGCACCTGAGGGGTTAATTGTGCGGATCTCAGCCCCCTGATCGGGTGCTGCCAGGCAGCAGGGGCCAGACCCCCCTCCCTCCCCAGTATTAAAAGCATTGGTGGCCAGTGCGGCCCCCCCCCCCCTCCCTCCCCACTATTAAAAGCATTGGTGGACAGTGCGGCCCCCCCCTCCCTCCCTCCCAGTATTAAAAGCATTGGTGGCCAGTGCGGCCCCCCCCCCCCCCTTCCCAGTATTAAAAGCATTGGTGGCAGTGGCCACAGGCTAACAACCCCCCTCCCCCCATCATTTGCGGCAGCGGAGGGGGGGGCCGCACTGGCCACCAATGCTTTTAATACTGGGGAGGGAGGGGCCGCGCCGCACTGGCCACCAATGCTTTTAATACTGGGGAGGGAGGGGGGTCTGGCCCCTGCTGCCTGGCAGCACCCGATCAGGGCCAGTGCGGCGCGGCCCCTCCCTCCCCAGTATTAAAAGCATTGGTGGCCAGTGCGGCCCCCCCCTCCGCTGCCGCAAATGATGGGGGGAGGGGGGTTGTTAGCCTGTGGCCACTGCCACCAATGCTTTTAATACTGGGAAGGGGGGGGGGGGGCCGCACTGGCCACCAATGCTTTTAATACTGGGGAGGGAGGGAGGGGGGGGGCCGCACTGTCCACCAATGCTTTTAATAGTGGGGAGGGAGGGGGGGGGGGGCCGCACTGGCCACCAATGCTTTTAATACTGGGGAGGGAGGGGGGTCTGGCCCCTGCTGCCTGGCAGCACCCGATCAGGGGGCTGAGATCCGCACAATTAACCCCTCAGGTGCGGCACCTGAGGGGTTAATTGTGCGGATCACAGCCCCCTGTAAGAGATCGGGTGCTGCCAGGCAGCAGGGGGCAGTCATGTACACAGTTCTTAGTATATTCTAACTTGAAGCATCCCCATCATCATGGGAACGCCTCTGTGTTAGAATATACTGTCGAATCTGAGTTTTCACGATCTAACTCCAATCCGATGGTATATTCTAACATTGAGGCGTTCCCATGGTGATGGGGACGCTTCAAGTTAAAATATACCATCGGATTGGAGAAAACTCCGATCCGATGGTATATTAATAGGGACTCCTGACTTTACATTGAAAGTCAATGGGGGATGGATCCGTTTACAATTGCACCATATTGTGTCAACGTCAAACGGATCCGTCCCCATTGACTTGCATTGTAAGTCAGGACGGATCCGTTTGGCTCCGCACGGCCAGGCGGATACCAAAACGCTGCAAGCAGCATTTTGGTGTCCGCCTCCAGAGCGGAATGGAGGCTGAACGGAGCCAAACTGATGCATTCTGAACGGATCCTTATCCATTTAGAATGCATCGGGGATGAACGGATCCGTTCGGGGCCGCTTGTGAGAGCCCTCAAACGGATCTCACAAGCGGAACTCCAAACGCAAGTGTGAAAGTAGCCTAATAGTTGTCCCCGAGCATGTGGGTAGGAGATGACTTAAAGGGGTTCTCTGGGATTTTCAAATTGATGACCTATCCTAAGCATAGGTCATCAGTATCACATTGGTGGGGGTCAGACTCCCGGAATCCCTGCCGATCAATTATATAAACAGGCCCTAGCACACTGAGTGCTCAGGCCTCTTCCTAGGCCTGTGATGTCACGTACATAGGTCATGTGGCCTAGACACAGTTCAGCCCCATTCAAGTGAATGGGGCTGCGTTTCAATACCATGTGCAGCCACTATACAATGTACGGTGCGGTGCCTGGTTTGCTGAGAGAAGGCCGCGGCACTAGTGCAAGCGTCGATGCCTTCTCAAACAGCTGATCACCGGGGTCCAAAGGATAGGTCATTAGTATAAAACTTCTGGAAAGCCCATTTAATGCGATCACAGGAGATTCTCTCCTTAGTCTGTCCCTTTAATGCTGTTATCAGCCCTAACTGCGGCATTCAAAGTGTTAAATAGTAAAATGAGAGCTTCTTTTAATCTTAGCCGAGTGCGCACGGTTACTGCCATTAGGAATACATCTGTGCTGAGATCAAATGAAGCTACAGGCGCAAAGCCTGAGGCTGCACTACTGACACAGTGTGATAACACCATCAGTATATGCACCACAGGAGAAGAGGACATCATCTTCCTAAAATTTTGTTGACATGCTGTGGGTTTGCCGCAGATTTCACCCTCTGCATGACAAATATAAATCGGCCATGGAGCAGACACACCGCCTGTCGAGTTTTTGCTACTACTGGGAACTTGCAGATTTTCCACGAGCAATTTGGCTGCGCAGAATTCCCAGTGTTCATACCGCGTCCTGCCTTACCCCAACATGGACCATGTGCCGATAACCTTACCTTGAGGAGTGAAGAGAAGAGGAAATAATGAGAAATGACCCACAGTCGTCAGAATCAGATATATCCCAGCATCCTTTGCACTGCTGACTGCCAGCAAACTAAAAAAAAATAATAAAAAAAAAAATATAGGAAAAACCTCACCGCTACATTGTAAAAACACAAAAAGCAGTAATAAAGATATATATATATATATACATACACTCATCTAAAGAATTATTAGTGCCCCCATACTAATACGGTGTTGGACCCCCTTTTGCCTTCAGAACTTCCTTAATTCTACGTGGCATTGATTCCACAAGGTGCTGATAGCATTCTTTAGAAATGTTGGCCCATATTGATAGGATAGCATCTTGCAGTTGATGGAGATTTGAGGGATGCACATCCAGGGCACGAAGCTCCCGTTCCACCACATCCCAAAGATGCTCTTTTGGGTTGAGATCTGGTGACTGTGGGGCCATTTTAGTACAGTGAACTCATTGTCATGTTCAAGAAACCAATTTGAAATGATTTGAGCTTTGTGACATGGTGCATTATCCTGCTGGAAGTAGCCATCAGAGGATGGATACATGTTCTTATTCTGTTTACGCCAAATTCGGACTCTACCATTTGAATGTCTCAACAGAAATCGAGACTCATCAGACCAGGCAACATTTTTCCAGTCTTCAACAGTCCAATTTTGGTGAGCTCGTGCAAATTGTAGCCTCTTTTTCCTATTTGTAGTGGAGATGAGTGGTACCCGGTGGGGTCTTCTGCTGTTGTAGCCCATCCGCCTCAAGGTTGTGCGTGTTGTGGCTTCACAAATGCTTTGCTGCAGACCTCGGTTGTAACGAGTGGTTATTTCAGCCAACGTTGCTCTTCTATCAGCTTGAATCAGTCGGCCCATTCTCCTCTGACCTCTAGCATCCACAAGGCATTTTCGCCCACAGGACTGCCGCATACTGGATGTTTTTCCCTTTTCACACCATTCTTTGTAAACCCTAGAAATGGTTGTGCGTGAAAATCCCAGTAACTGAGCAGATTGGGAAATACTCAGACCGGCCCGTCTGGCACCAACAACCATGCCACGCTCAAAATTGCTTAAATCACCTTTCTTTCCCATTCTGACATTCAGTTTGGAGTTCAGGAGATTGTCTTGACCAGGATCACCCCCCTAAATGCATTGAAGCAACTGCCATGTGATTGGTTGACTAGATAATTGCATTAATGAGAAATAGAACAGGTGTTCCTAATAATTCTTTAGGTGAGTGTATATATATATATATATATACATACATACACTCACACATACTGTAGGGTCTTATCTGTGCTCCCCTCTCACCTTAGGGGTAAAATCGCCAGGAGGATCGCCTTCTCGTGTACATGCCAGCCAAACATGAAGGAGCTGAGGGCGCAGAGGATCAGGCAGCGTAAGAAGCCTCGGGGTCCTTGGGGTCTAAACCACAAACACACAACCGAGGGCTGGAAACATAAAAAAGTAAGAACAGTTGGATCCAAAAGCTTTAATGTACACGATGCTTAATCGCTGCTTAATGAAACCTATTTTTCGCTTCCTCAGCATTTTTCAAGATCCCTGCTTGACCTCAGTGAATGGGGGACAAACTGTCCAGACCTACAGTGGAGAATAATATTTTGCAGCACGGGTGCTGTGCACGTTACACGGGGAACGGGGGAGAGCTCCTCCACTCTGACGTCAGCATTGACCTAGGTCTTTTACCTGCACTGACACACTGTAACAAACAGGACAAGAGAGAGATTTGTGCTGCTGACGGATTCCACTAAAAAACAGCCACATGGGTGTAAACCTGAATATTTCCATTCACTGACAGCAAGCATGGATCTTGACAACGGTGAGGAACGAAACCTCAAAGGCACCACATTTTTCAAATGCCAGTCAGAGGCCAAGCTTATTAATACATTTGGCGCATTTCCGTCTCTGCTGCGAATAAATCCCGACTGAGATAGAAAAGTCACAAGTTTGTGTGCAAATACAGCATGTGCCGTGTCTGCGCTCTTTTTACTCTATAAAACTGGAACAAAACAGTGAAAAATCCCAGTAAAAATTTTTAAATAACATAAAACCCCTTTAAATATAAAACCCCTTTAAATATAAATATCCTTACTGCAGTAGCCCTTTAAGAAGCTTCCTACGCAAAGCCAAGTCACACAAGGCGTCCGTGGCTCAGTTTGTAAATGCCCGTTCCTCACCAGTATAGACAGGACGGTGCAGATTAAAGTCGCCATGGGCGTGACGGACGGCAGGACGCTGTGCTCAAACTCCTGGACCAAACCCCCGGTCATGGAGCCTGTGCGGACCGAAGCAGGATTCAGCAGCTGCATCTTAACGGCTGTCATACAAAGAGAAGGAGAAGAAAGATGCAATGCCTTAGGTATTTGGATGGAAACCGATAAAACCGCCATAAGGCTCCATTCACACGTCCGTAGTGTATTGCAGCACCCCCATAGAAATGCCTATTCTTGTCCGCAATTGCAGACAAGAATAGGACATGCTCTATTTTTTTTTGTTGTAGGATTGTCCAAGATCTAAAAAAAAAACATGGACGCTTTCTTCCAAAAACAGCACCACACCGGTCCACAGGTTGTGTGTGGTATTGCAGCTCAGCCACCTTTACCAGCCACAAACTGTGGACAGGCAAGCCGCAGTTTTTGGAAGAAGGCAGCCATGTTTTTCAGATCCCTGGTGAACCTTTTAATAGAACTAGTATGGGTGTGTGTATATATACAAACCGGATTCCAAAAAAGTTGGGACACTAAACAAATTGTGAATAATAACTGAATGCAATGATGTGGAGATGGCAAATGTCAATATGTTATTTGTAATAGAACGTAGATGACAGATCAAACGTTTAATCCGAGTAAATGTATCATTTTAAAGGAAAAATACGTTGATTCCAATTTTCACGGTGTCAACAAATCCCCAAAAAGTTGGGACAAGTAGCAATAAGAGGCTGGAAAAAGTAAATTTGAGCATAACGAAGAGCTGGAAGACCAATTAACACTAATTAGGTCAATTGGCAACATGATTGGGTATAAAAAGAGCTTCTCAGAGTGGCAGTGTCTCTCAGAAGCCAAGATGGGTAGAGGATCACCAATTCCCACAATGTTGCGCAGAAAGATAGTGGAGCAATATCAGAAAGGTGTTACCCAGCGAAAAATTGCAAAGACTTTGCATCTATCATCATCAACTGTGCATAACATCATCCGAAGATTCAGAGAATCTGGAACAATCTCTGTGCGTAAGGGTCAAGGCCGTAAAACCATACTGGATGCCCGTGATCTCCGGGCCCTTAAACGACACTGCACCACAAACAGGAATGCTACTGTAAAGGAAATCACAGAATGGGCTCAGGAATACTTCCAGAAACCATTGTCAGTGAACACAATCCACCGTGCCATCCGCCGCTGCCAGCTGAAACTCTACAGTGCAAAGAAGAAGCCATTTCTAAGCAAGATCCACAAGCTCAGGCGTTTTCACTGGGCCAGGGATCAATTAAAATGGAGTGTGGCAAAATGGAAGACTGTTCTGTGGTCAGACGAGTCACGATTCAAAGTTCTTTTTGGAAATCTGGGACGCCATGTCATCCGGACCAAAGAGGACAAGGACAACCCAAGTTGTTATCAACGCTCAGTTCAGAAGCCTGCATCTCTGATGGTATGGGGTTGCATGAGTGCGTGTGGCATGGGCAGCTTGCATGTCTGGAAAGGCACCATCAATGCAGAAAAATATATTCAGGTTCTAGAACAACATATGCTCCCATCCAGACGTCATCTCTTTCAGGGAAGACCCTGCATCTTTCAACAAGATAATGCCAGACCACATTCTGCATCAATCACAACATCATGGCTGCGCAGGAGAAGGATCCGGGTAC
This sequence comes from Bufo bufo, assembly GCF_905171765.1. Lineage (NCBI taxonomy): Eukaryota > Metazoa > Chordata > Amphibia > Anura > Bufonidae > Bufo > Bufo bufo. The sequence goes on along the minus strand of NC_053391.1, from coordinate 680,249,126 downwards.
TGAAATGGCCAGTCTGCAGTCCAGATCTTTCACCTATAGAGAACATTTGGCGCATCATAAAGAGGAAGGTGCAACAAAGAAGGCCCAAGACGATTGAACAGTTAGAGGCCTGTATTAGACACGAATGGGAGAGCATTCCTATTTCTAAACTTGAGAAACTGGTCTCCTCGGTCCCCAGACGTCTGTTGAGTGTTGTAAGAAGAAGGGGAGATGCCACACAGTGGTGAAAATGGCCTTGTCCCAACTTTTTGGGGATTTGTTGACACCATGAAATTCTGATTCAACATATTTTTCCCTTAAAATGGTACATTTTCTCAGTTTAAACTTTTGTTCCGTGATTTATGTTCTATTCTGAATAAAATATTAGAAGTTGGCACCTCCACATCATTGCATTCAGTTTTTATTCCCATTTGTATAGTGTCCCAACTTTTTTGGAATCCGGTTTGTATATAATTTGTGACGTCAGGTCCTTACAGAGGTTGTTCCACCGTTACATGTCATATTAATTGCATACAACATAGAATATGGAGCATATCTGCAATTTACATGCCATTAAAAAAGATCCAGTGAGATATTACATTTACGTACATAGTATGGCGCCCCCTGGTGTTTACAGGGTATAGCAATGCAAGCGTCCATCTACTGAGCTCAGCGATGGTGGTCACACATGCTCAGTCAAAGCCAGCTCTCTGCATAGCCAATTCTATTGGCTGCTCTGCAATGGCGATCACTGTGTGAGAGCTGTATTGATCGTCACCCAGCTTTCCCAGACACATACATAACTAGAAAACATTCTAAATGAAGTATTAATAGGAGGAAGACTCGAGGACAAGGTGAGTGGAGTGCAGCTTATAATAATTACCGATAGCAGACAGGGCTTTGTCGGCGCCGTTGTACAATGCCCAGAAGTTCGGAGCCCAGTACGCGTGGCAGAGGCCTCTCTTAAAGGGGAAAAGCCGGGAAAGGACCTGAGGAATTTGACCCTATAAAAAGACACAGACTTCACTCTCGTGACCTTCACTAATATAATAATCAGAGATCATATAATCACTTACATCAACCCCAGTCCACAGGAGCTTACAATCTAATTTTCACAGTAAAGGGGATTTTCGATCCTTATATATTGATGGTCTGTACTCAGGATGGGCCATCAATATCTGATTGCCGGCGGTCCAGCACCCCGGCGCCAACCAGCTGTTCTGCAGTAGCTCCATTGCCGGACATCAGCGCTGGGAGGACTGATCCCACTAAAGTGAATGGAAGCAGCCCTGCAGGAGCCGGCTCCGTCCACTACACTACTGTAGCTCTACTGCAGGAAAGGTGACTGACGGGAATCTGGGGTGTCAGACCACCACTGATCAGATACTGGAGGATAGACCAGCAATAAAAATGGACAGAAAACCCCTTTAACACTACGGTCAACCTAAGCACGTTGCATTTACTCTCCATGCACAAGTTCCCCTGGTCAAATCCAAATTGTGGGTCACGGTGCCCCCAAGGCAACACTGCCAGATACTGAGCCCATATACCTCCTGGTAGAGCTGAAGTTGCCCATATGGGGGGGGGGGGGTCAATCTGTTGGTCCCAGATCAGATGCTCATCACTGTGCAGCATTACATAGAATGGGCACCACAGAAAAACTGAAAATTGGGGATCCTCATTCACAAAATAAACAACCCACAGCCCCTTTAACCCTTAGAGGACCTTGAGATTTTCCATTTTTGCGTTTTCGTTTTTCACTCCACGCCTTCCCATAGTCCTAACTTTTTTTTTAAAAATGTTTCCATTCACATAGCCTTATGAGGACTTATTTTTTGAGGGACAAGTTGTACTTTCTAATGGCACAATTTACGGTTGCATACCATGCAGTGGGAAGCGGAATTTTCTCTCTCCAAATGGGTAGAATTGGGGGGGGAAAAAACGCAATTCTGACAAAGGTTTTTATTTTTATTTTTTACACTGTACACTATGTGGTAAAATTGACCTGTTATCTTCATTCTTCAGGTCAGTACGGTTACAGCCATACCACACTTTTATATAGTTTTTCTTGCATTTTAATACTGAAAAAAAAAATATATATATAATAATAATAATTTTATCACCATATTCTGACCCCTATAACTTTTTTGTAGTTATGTGTACAGGGCTGTGTGAGGGCTCATTTTTGGCGGGGCAATATTTACTTTTCAGTGATACCAATTTTAAGTGTTTGTGACTTTTTGATCACTTTTTATAAAAAATTATTGGGGAGTTGAAGTGACAAAAAATGGCAAATTGGCAGTTTTTTATTTTTTTTCCTGTTACGCTATTTGCCGTATGCCATTATTATTATTATATTTTAATTGTATGGGCATTTTTTTTTTTATAAAACCTTTTTTTCTTTACTTTTTTTTTCAAAGTGACTCTGGGTGACTATAACTGGCAATCATTAGATTGCCCATTGTGTTCATTGATGGCTTTATAGACACCATTGAGCACTTAAAGTGTAACTGTGATATATATTTTTTATTTGCTAGTTTATTAGAGCTAGTCATGTATACCTGAGTCTGTCAATGATTGTCAAAAGATCTGTAATTACCTTATAATAACAGCTTTCAATAATGTCCTCTGTCCCTTTCCACTGCTCCCTTAAAAGACCGTTGCTATGGCTTGTGTGTCTCCGGCTAAATAAAAGACAGTAAGACAGAGGGGCGGACCTTCACACTGCATGAGGCTTCAGAGTGAGGAGGCGTGTCTCTGAGTAATCCAATCTGATTGGCTGGCAGGGAGCTGCTGGCTACAGCAAGTGCGTATGGGAAGTGAGGGAAAGCAGTTTTGGCCTCAGAGAACTGGCAGAGGAGCCATCTTCAGAAGGTCCCAATATTGTAAATGTTTAAACAGCCGTAACTAAGGGAAAAACTCAAGGAAAACAGCGGTATGTGAAGAAACTAAAAATTGCTTTATGCATAATGCTGCTGCAGCAGTAACATATGGCCAAAATTTTTTTTTTAATGAAAACATGACGGTTACACTTTTATTTTCAATACAACAATACAGTGCTGCCACCTAGTGGCCTGCATTGGTATATTCATCTAATAGACTCTGAAGCCTGCTTGAGGCTTCTGTCTATTAGATCAATGTAACAGGTTCCCCGATCTGAAAGGAAAAATGTATGCACTCAGCCTTATGGCTGATAGCAGACACCCGCGGCACATGTATGCGATTTAAAATAGCAGAAACCCGGCGGCCATGGTGCCCGCTGCACGTGCGAGCAGGCGCCATGTTTAGAGGCTGGACTTCCGCCGTACATGAACAGCGGAGGTCCTGAAGGGGTTAATGGACATTAAATACTTCAGCGATCCCAGGTCGAATTGGCAATTATACTAACGTACACTAAACCCCATATATTTGTGTAGTGTGGCGATACCATATGTGTTAAAAGGGATTTTATTTTTGTATTTTTTTCCATTGAAAAGGTTTTTTTCAATGAAAAAAAATGTGTATTCTTTAATTTGGATTTTTATTTTTTTATTTAATAAAACAGACTTCTTTAACCATTTACTGGTTAAACAAGTCAGGAACTTTAACAGGCGATCTTTTGATCTCTTCTATAATACTCTGTACTGATTATGCAGTACAGTGTATTATACTGTCAGCGCTATATTGATAATCACCAGCAGGCTGTGCCAGAGAGTCACAGCCTGCCCCACACTGCCATGCAAACACTTAAATATCCTGGTATTGACTGAAGCATCTAAGAGGTCAAATGGCCCGGATCGGCACTTCTGCTGGAATCAGCCATTCGAGCATGGAGCCAGGCTCTCACCATTTAGACTAGGCAGCCTAGCCTGACCGCCATAAAAAGGTCTAAGGGGTTAAGATACAGTAAAATTATTTTGATCTGGCAAAGTCTAGACCTGGCAGGTGCCAGATGATCAAATACTCCGGATTATCAGAATTAGTATAACGTTCCGTTGCAAATCATAGAATGTGAGCGTGCATTGGCAGATGATACATACCAAGTATATAAAGGGTCCAAAAGAAACAGCTAAAACAAAGACAACTATGATGACCAAAGCGAGGAAGCGCAGGAGACTGAAGCTTCTCCAGCGTATCGATCCATCTGTGGAAGAAGACATCAGGAGCCTGAGCCATAATCGGGGATCTGATATAGCGGCAGTCACACATTTACTGACCTGGATTATTTGCCGTGAAGCAGTAAGACCGCAATAGGTAGATGCCGTACGCCGGGGCGATGTACAGGTAGATGTGTTTGAAGTTCAGGAGGACAGCGAAGAGGAGGGCGCTCTCCAGGTGTCTCCTCTGCCAGAGGTAAAAAGAAAATCTCACTTCATATCATCATTTCTAACCTCTTAAAGGGGGTTCACCACCTTGGAACATCCTTTAGTGATAGCACTGCCCCCCTTCCCAATAATAAGCTGGTCACATGATATTCCAGTGCCGAGACCACCCATGATCAACTGTAACCCGACAGTAAGTGTTCAATTCCCCTGCAGCGCCGCCACAGGGGAAATGAAGCATTACACAATCCTCATCAGTTGGCTGTCCATGTAACATATGGACATGTTTGGTCCTCCAGAGAGAGAAGATGAACACTAATGAGGACCCCCACCCTTTAATAACTCATAAAGCCCTCAGAGGGGTTGCCCAGTTTATAAAATTTATATATATATATATACACACACACACACACCCTTTTAGGGAGTTCTTAGGTAATATTGGGGTGTCCTCTGTTCAAGATCTTCATTTCTTGTTCAGAGCAGAGAGTGGTTACAGAGAGCGTCTCTCACTCCAGAGGACCTCTCCTGTCCTCGATTACACAGACAACCCGTCAAAGCGAATGGACACTGTGTAATGCTACATTTCCCCTGTGGTGGCGCTGCAGGGAAACTAAGCACTGATCTCTGGGGTTCCCAGCAGGAGGACCCTTTAAGACAGGGATGCTCAACCTGCGGCCCTCCAGCTGTTGCAAAACTACAACTCCCAGCATGCCTGGACAGCCTACAGCTATTAGGGCATGCTGGGAATTGTAGTTTTGCAACAGCTGGAGGGCCGCAGGTTGAGCATGCCTGCTTTAAGAAGTAGGGACTGCCCAAAGTGGTATTGCAAGATGGATTTCCTAAACCACTTAGTCCATTTAAAAGGGGTTGTGCAGTATTGGGCTGTCTTTACTGGATTTTGGGTCCACATCTGTCAATTTCTTTCACAAATGGGGTCATGTGCACTGCTGTAGCCAACGACTGACCTCTGCGGTGATGCTTCTCTAAGGCTACTTTCACTCTTGTGCTGTTGTTTTCCGGTATTGAGGAGCTCAATATGGGAAAAATATGGGAGCAGGAGCTCCGTACAGTATTAGAATGTATTGGCTCCAATGAGCCGAAGTTATTGCTTCGCAAATTCTCGCGAGACTTCACATAACAACTTCATAAATCTATTTCTACGGTGAAAAACCATTTCCCGAACTCGGGTTCGGTTTCAAGTGGTACCTTGGAAGTGAACCCGAGTTCGGGAAATGGTTTTTTACAGTACAAATTAATTTATGAAGTTATTACGCAAGTCTCATGAGACTTCGCAAAGCAATAACTTCGGCTCATCGGAGCCAATACATTCTAATACTGTATGGAGCTCCTGCTCCGTACAGTATTAGAACAAAGTTTTATGCAAATCGACTTCGGATATTTCATCCGAAGTCGATTCGCTCATCCCTAATCAGGATGTCTTCCGTTTCGTTAGCATTCTGTTTTTGTGACCGCACACAAAAATGCTGCAAGCTGCGGTTTTGTTTCTGGTCACAAAAATGGAAAAAAACGGATGCAGCAACGATATCAATGTAAGTCAATGGTGACAGATCAGTTTTTTTAGGAGCTTAAAAAAAACTGATCCGTCAGCCATTGACTTTTAATGTATTTAGTAACGGATACGTTTTGATTTCACGCAACCGCATCCTAACGGAATGGATACATCCTGATGTGCAAAATCGAAACGGATCTGTTTAATTCCGGTATCGAGATCCTCTGCCGGATCTCAGTACCGGAATTAACAACGTAAGTGTGAAAGTAACGTAAGTTGCAGGTGACTCAGGAGGGACATGTCCCTGTTGAAGCCAGTCATTGGCTGCAGCAGTGCACGTGATGCTGACCATCCAGGAGGCTGACAGACAGAGACCAGTAGCCCGGTCAAGATGGCCCAGGAGCCACAGAGCCAAAACGGAGGGACATGGAGGAGGTCTAAGTATAGATTTCTACTTCTTCACAGATACCACTTGGGGAGGGGGGGTTATTACAAAATAAAATAAGGTCAAGGATATATATACTTTTGGCCTTAAAGGAGATTTCCACCTTTTAGATACGGATGACCTATCGTCAGGATACGTCACTGATCGGGGGAGTCCTACACTTGGCACCCCACCAATCTGCTGTTGGCACCGGAAACATAACAATAGGCGGCGGAGCCGGAAGCAGAAAGCTCCATCCACGATGTAGTGGCTGCGCAGAGATCCATTCACTTAAATAGGAGCTGGAATCATGGTCTCTACACAGAGGACATAGCCTTCTGCTTCCAGCTCCGTCTGGGGCTTGCCATAAGATGCTAATGAATGGAGGTGCAGGGTGTCGGCCTCAAAAAGTTCTGATATTAGGTGATCAATATCTAAAAGGTAGGAAACCCATTTAAGAAAAAGAAGGTTTAGAAGATGCTGCTGGAACTACACAATGGATGGCAGCAGCATTGTGTCCACTACAACTTCTCGATGGATGGGACTGAGTGAGCCTGAAGACATGAAGGATCAGGTAAAGAAGTGACGAGTGTAAGATGGTTTTAAAATCCCATTCACTACAACATAATAACCTGCAAAAAGACATGTCAAACTATGAGAACACAGAAGCCATTAAGTTTACCTGAAACATGCGGGCAATGGACAGAAGCATGATCCCGGAGAGGAAGCCATTATACTGAAAGTGGATATCTACAAACATATTCAGGACATGAATAACCAGAAGACAATATAGAGTCAGAACCAGAAATGGTTTCCTCCATATCAGTGTCCAACAGAACAAGACTGAGAAACAAAAAGAAAGAACGATTCTGCACGTACCAAAATTTCACTTTGTAAATGGACCCAAAAAAGGGGTCACTTTACGTAACTTCTGCTGCTTGCCCTTGGAAACGGGCGGCACCGCTGTCAGACATCTGACCTGCTGACTGCTGTTATCTGAGCTCCCACAATTCACAATCCTGAATGCAGCTTGATATGTGACTGGAGAGGAAAATGTCACATCAGTACCAGACAAGCAAAGCAAAGTACATGGAAACTGAAAGTCCTGAAGTGTAAAGCCCTGTAAAATGGTGTTCAGAAGAGGACATTCCTTTTAAGAATTTATTTTACAGCTTGTTAAATAACGAAAAGCTTGGCCACTAAACTTAAAGGGGTTCTCCTGGAATTAAGAAAATGAAAATACGTAAATATTACTTACTTTATTATAAAAATATTCCCAAATACCTTTCATTAGTTATAATAGCTAGTTTTGTCTAGGGAGCAATGATTAGGAGAAATAAAATGGCTGCCGTCCTATAAGCACACACTTAACCTGACCTAATCACACAGCAGGACAAGTTACTTCACAACACTGAGGTAAAGAGCTGCCTCATCCTCCTCTCCTTCTTGTCAGGGATTATGATACTGAATACAGTTTAATATGATATTTAGCTGAATATTTGTGGGAATGGAGTTCATGAGGAGACATGAAGTACAGAAAGGACGGACAGGACAGACTGTGGTAATGGAGACTGCATACAAGGGCTGCTGCTCATTAGCCACATCTGCTCATGAACTCAATTCCTACAGAGATTCAGCTGAAGATCTTATCTGAATTCAGGATCATAATCCCTGACAAGCAGAGAGGAGGAGGAGGCTCATTACCTCGATGTTATGAAGTAACTTGTCCTCCTGTGTGATTAGGACAGGTTTTGTGTGTGCTAATAGGACGCCGGCCATTTTAATTCTCCTAATGATCGCTCCCCAGACAAAACGAACCATTATAACTAATGAACGGTATTTGGGACTATATTTACAATGAAGTAATATTTACATTTTCTTAATTCCCAGAGAACCTCATTAAACCTCCTAGCCCCAAATGTCTATAGTGTGAAAACTGGTAACATGCTCATACCTAGATTATATCAGCATTTATGCACAGACACTGACTGCGAGCAGAAGGATACGATCTACAATCAGCAGGCCGAAGTTCCAGAGGAGAAGGACGGCGAGGATGAACGACGGTCTCTCCAGCAAATCCCTCCGATCTTTTTTGTCACTGAGGCACTGGCAGCACCTGCATCAAAATCACAAGGTTTAAAACAGAAAAAGGTAACAGACAAAGGAAAGGACAGAACAGGAATCAGGCGAGAGGAGGGGATTGAAATCAAACTGAAGGAAGGAAACTGGTAGAATATGGAGGGAAGGACCAGCCAAGGTTTGGACACTGGAGGGAAGGACCAGCCAAGGTTTGGACACTGGAGGGAAGGACCAGCCAAGGTTTGGACACTGGAGGGAAGGACCAGCCAAGGTTTGGACACTGGAGGGAAGGATCCTCCGGCTCAGTGCTGATGAAATTTTTTTGGGTCTTCCACTTGACTTTTTTGTTCCATAACCCTCAGGATCATTTAAGAAATTCCAAATGACTGTCTTACTGCGTCCCACCTCAGCAGCGATGGCGCGCTGTGAGAGACCCTGCCTATGCAGTTCAACAACCCGACCACGTTCAACAAGGGAGAGTTTTTTGCCTTTGCCATCACAACTAGTGTTGAGCGAACTTCTGTTTTAAGTTCGGCGTCTGGTTAGCGGAGAATCCCGATATGGATTCCGAATTCCGTTGTGGTCCGTGGTAGCGGAATCAATAATGGCCAATTATTGATTCCGCTACCACGGACCACAACGGAATTCGGAATCCATATCGGGATTCTCCGCTAACCGGAAGCCGAACTTTAGACGCCGAACTTAAAACAGAAGTTCGCTCAACACTAATCACAACGTGTGACTACCTGACAGAAAATGACAATGAATCCACATCTTTGCACAGATTTGGCCTTTTAAAGGCATGTGGTCCTAAACTTTGGATCAGCTGAAAAACAGCCTGTTTCAGTTTAATCGTTATTTTCAATTAATTGAATGCTCAAAAAATGTCTCACTCCCATTTCTTCTTGTTGCATGTTGAACATGGTCTCTACTTGGAACCTTGTTAAGATCCAGCCATGCAAAATATGATTTTTTGCCATTTTTCAAGTAGTCTTAAACTTTTGATCAGGACTGTAGCATCGATTTGCTCATCTCTAAGCGGGTGGAAAAGGACCAGGCGAGAAACCGGAACGGAGGATAGAACTGTTCTGCCACCATGCTTTACACTGCAGCTGTACTTTGAGTGTATAATACCAGGCTTAAGGGCTCTTTCACACTTGCGTTCTTTTCTTCCGGCATAGAGTTCCGTCGTCGGGGCTCTATGCCGGAAGAATCCTGATCAGTTTTATCCTAATGCATTCTGAATGGAGTGAAATCCGTTCAGGATGCATCAGGATGTCTTCAGTTCCGGAACGGAACGTTTTTTTGGCCGGAGAAAATACCGCAGCATGCTGAAGACTTGCCGCAAGGCCGGATCTGGAATTAATGCCCATTGAAAGGCATTGATCCGGATCCGGCCTTAAGCTAAACGTCGTTTCGGCGCATTGCCGGACCCGACGTTTAGCTTTTTCAGAGTGGTTACCATGGCTGCCGGGACGCTAAAGTCCTGGCAGCCATGGTAAAGTGTAGCGAGGAGCAGCATACTTACCGTCCGTGCGGCTCCCGGGGCGCTCCAGAGTGACGTCAGGGCGCCCCAAGCGCATGGATCACGTGATCACATGGATCACGTCATCCATGCGCATGGGGCGCTCTAAAGTCATTCTGGAGCGCCCCGGGAGCCGCAGGACTGTAAGTATACCGCTCCCCGCTCCTACTATGGCAACCAGGACTTTAATAGCGTCCTGGGTGCCATAGTAACACTGAACGCATTTTGAAGACGGCTCCGTCTTCAAATGCTTTCAGTACACTTGCGTTTTTCCGGATCCGGCGTGTAATTCCGGCAAGTGGAGTACACGCCGGATCCGGACAACGCAAGTGTGAAAGAGGCCTAAAGCTAGCTGAATTCTATTACAGCAATGACCAAATGATTGTCAACTACAAGAACCTAAATAACCAGTAAGAAAAAGAGCGCTAAGCGTAGACAGAACACGTGGGGAGGGGCCACAATAAGTGGGAGGAGCCAGTGCATAATTTTACATACACATTTGACTTGGTTATGTACATATTTTTACATAGACCTTACTGTTTGGCGGCATAGATGAAGAGGACATCGGTGAGGATGACTGAGAACCTCTGGAAAAGGATGGTATTCTGGCTGGCGTAGCTGAGGTTCTCCACATTCAGCATTTCCGGATCAAAGTACCGAGCCACGTAGGACAGGGCATATTCAAACCACGCAAAAAATGGGGGGTAATCCAACGTCCACTCCGAAGTCGCCTAGAGGTCAACAACAGGGTTAATGGGGGCAGCACGGTGGCTCAGTGGTTAGCACTGGGGTCCCCGTGTTTGCGTGGGTTTCCTCCCACACTCCAAAGACATACCGATAGGGACCTTAGATGGTGAGCCCCATTGGGAACATAATGTCTGTAAAGCGCTGCGGAATATAGTAGCGCTATATAAGTGCATAAAATAAACAGAAATGGGACATACAGCTGATGGCGTACGGCAGGGCTTCTCAACTTTCCGGTCCTCAGGACCCACCTGCCGGTCAGGATTTGAGAATATCCCACAGAATGGTAGTAAGTCCTGGTAAGTCCCGATGGATGGACAATAATTATATCACCTGCTCAATACTAAGGAAATGCTGAAAACATGACCGGTAGGTGGGTCCCGAGGACCGGAGCTGAAACCCTGGCGGACAGAAATTAAAGGCCAAAAGCACGAGGGCAGCAACCGTCCAGGGTCTTAAAGGGGAAGTCCTAGAATCAAATTAAGAAATGCTCATTAGTGTAGATTAAAAATGTGAAAACTGTTTTTTTAAAATGCGGAGATATCATCAATTGAAGTTATAGGCCCAAAGCCTGAGGCTGCACTACTGACTTACGTTTAAGTGCAGTTTTGTGGAGGGAACCCTATACGTGTGAACATTGACGTGGACGGCGATTTGGATCCACGCAGTCTCCATGACAACACTCAGATGCGAGCGGGCACGCCGTTATTAGAATCTCTCAGTAGTGCAGCCTCATGCTTGGGGCCTGTAACTTCTAGCAATCACAAGGGGTGGAGCTTGTGCTAATTTACATAAATAGATGCACTCTTAGGGGGGACTTTTTCCTGCGTTACCCCTCTCCACGGTAACCGTATACCTACCTCATAGTACCACCGAGATACGGGCAAACTGTGGGTGATCGCCAGCCAGTTTCTGTGGACCTCGAAATCTGTGGAGTGACTGTGGAGTAAAAGTATTGAATAGCGCCTCAGTCATATAATACGCACAAGCCTGAGTATGCATACATCGCGAGGCGTACGTACATGCACTTACCTCACAGAAACTAAAACAGAGTTGTTTTTTTTTTTTTTTTTTTAAGGGTTTGTCCATATTTCTTTTTTATACATAAAGTTGATTGAAATGAGCACTGTATGAGTATTACAGCCACAAGACCTAAATCCCCCCCCCCGCAACCGCAGTTCAAGTTGCTGAACCTAGATCAAGATAGGATGCTATGGTGATGTAGGAGCGGTCCACTTGAAAGACAGGGGGAATCCGGGTCTTATGAGAAATGTCATTGTTGCCCATAGCAACCAATCAGATTCAAACGAGAAAGGTAGAACCTGAGTGGTTGCTATGGGCAACACTGACACGGAAAGAGCATCCAGAGACAGACGAGGATTTTTTCTGCCGGTCCCAGGAGTCCCATTAATGCAGACAAAAGACGCAATCTGCGGGGTACAACCAGACCCAGCACAGAACTAAGGGTATATAGCAGAATAGTGTCAGCTGTATGGCAATACCACCTGGGCACTATTTAGGAATATGGTAATACTATGTGAGCTATATGGTAGAAATACTTGGGCACTATATGGGAGCATTATTTAGGTACATGACAGTATTATGCGAGCTGTATGGCAGCATTATTTGGATTGTATATCCCACCATAACAGGAGCTGTATGGAACTATTACTTGAGCACTATATGGAGGTATTATGTGGGCTTTATACACTGCTCAAAAAAATAAAGGGAACACTTAAACAACACAATGTAACTCCAAGTCAATCGCACTTCTGTGAAATCAAACTGTCCACTTAGGAAGCAACACTGAGTGACAATCAATTTCACATGCTGTTGTGCAAATGGGATAGACAACAGGTGGAAATTATAGGCAATTAGCAAGACACCCCCAATAAAGGAGTGGTTCTGCAGGTGGTAACCACAGACCACTTCTCAGTTCCTATGCTTCCTGGCTGATGTTTTGGTCACTTTTGAATGCTGGCGGTGCTTTCACTCTAGTGGTAGCATGAGACGGAGTCTACAACCCACACAAGTGGCTCAGGTAGTGCAGCTTATCCAGGATGGCACATCAATGCGAGCTGTGGCAAGAAGGTTTGCTGGTCTGTCAGCGTAGTGTCCAGAGCATGGAGGCGCTACCAGGAGACAGGCCAGTACATCAGGAGACGTGGAGGAGACCGTAGGAGGGCAACAACCCAGCAGCAGGACCGCTACCTCCGCCTTTGTGCAAGGAGGAACAGGAGGAGCACTGCCAGAGCCCTGCAAAATGACCTCCAGCAGGCCACAAATGTGCATGTGTCTGCTCAAACGGTCAGAAACAGACTCCATGAGGGTGATATGAGGGCCCGACGTCCACAGGTGGGGGTTGTGCTTACAGCCCAACACCGTGCAGGACGTTTGGCATTTGCCAGAGAACACCAAGATTGGCAAATTCACCACTGGCGCCCTGTGCTCTTCACAGATGAAAGCAGGTTCACACTGAGCACATGTGACAGACGTGACAGAGTCTGGAGACGCCGTGGAGAACGTTCTGCTGCCTGCAACATCCTCCAGCATGACCGGTTTGGCATTGGGTCAGTAATGGTGTGGGGTGGCATTTCTTTGGAGGGCCGCACAGCCCTCCATGTGCTCGCCAGAGGTAGCCTGACTGCCATTAGGTACCGAGATGAGATCCTCAGACCCTTGTGAGACCATATGCTGGTGCGGTTGGCCCTGGGTTCCTCCTAATGCAAGACAATGCTAGACCTCATGTGGCTGGAGTGTGTCAGCAGTTCCTGCAAGACGAAGGCATTGATGCTATGGACTGGCCCGCCCTTTCCCCAGACCTGAATCCAATTGAGCACATCTGGGACATCATGTCTCGCTCTATCCACCAACGTCACGTTGCACCACAGACTGTCCAGGAGTTGGCAGATGCTTTAGTCCAGGTCTGGGAGGAGATCCCTCAGTAGACCGTCCGCCACCTCATCAGGAGCATGCACAGGTGTTGTAGGGAGGTCATACAGGCACGTGGAGGCCACACACACTACTGAGCCTCATTTTGACTTGTTTTAAGGACATTACATCAAAGTTGGATCAGCCTGTAGTGTGTTTTTCCACTTTAATTTTGAGTGTGACTCCAAATCCAGACCTCCATGGGTTAAAAAATTTGATTTCCATTTTTTTATTTTTGTGTGATTTTGTTGTCAGCACATTCAACTATGTAAAGTATTTCAGAAGAATATTTAAAGGGATTCTGTCACCTCCTTTTAGCATTTTAAGCTGGCACCATCACTATGTCGACTAAAGTACCTTATTTCCAGCAGTCTTCTTTTTACTTATTTTCGTTTGGTAGTTTTGTTATAAAAGCGATTTTTATGTTATGCTAATTAGGGTCCAAGGTGCCCAGAGGGGCGTTTTTTTCCCTCTCCGGTGCCCAGTGACGCCCCCCTGCGGTGCCCAGTGACGCCCCCCTGCAGTGCCCAGTGACGCCCCCCTGCAGTGCCCAGTGACGCCCCCCTGCAGTGCCCAGTGACGCCCCCCTGCAGTGCCCAGTGACGCCCCCCTGCAGTGCCCAGTGACGCCTCCTGATCATCAAAACACCTCCCACAGCACGGCAAACGGTTCCGCCCCCTCCGTACGTCATAGTCTACCTTATAGAAATGCCCCGTCCTCCTTCCTGTTTGCGGCCAGAAAACTCACGCAGGCGCAGTATCGCCTGCGGCCTGCGCGATCATCAACGTCCTGAGGGCAACAGCGCTCAGGTCACATCACTGGGCTCGGCGCATGCAAAACTACCAAACGAAAATAAGTAAAAAGAAGAGTCCTGAAAATAAGGTACTTTAGTCAACATAGTGATAGAATCCCTTTAATTAATTCAGATCTAGGATGTGTTCTTTTTGTGTTCCCTTTATTTTTTTGAGCAGTGTATATCAGCATTAGGCGCTATTTGGCAGTATAATGTGGCTATTATTACTGTATATGGCACTATTATGTGAGCTGTATGGCAAAATTATATGGCCACTATATGGTAGACTTATGTGGGTTGTATGGGAGTATCATTTGGGCACTAAATGGGTACTACATAGCAGTATTATGCGAGTGGTATAAGGCACTAAAATATGAGTTGAACAGTAGCACTATATTTATTAATTGGCCTGTATGTGGCAGTGCTATTTGGACACTATATGGTGTTACGAGGGAGTATTATTTGGGCTGAATATGGCAGTATTGATTGGGCACAATACAGAAGTCTTATTAGGGCTGTATAAGGCACTATTATATGGTAGTATTATGTGAATAGTATTATTTGGGTTTCATATGGCAGTATTATGAGCTGCGAGGAAGTATTACTTGGGCACTATATGGCAGTATAACCTGGGCTGCATATAGTACTTTAATGTGAGCTACATGGCAACATTACTTGGGCATTATATAGAGGAAGTATGTTGTCTCTATACAGTAGTATTATTTGTGAATTATATGAGAAGTATTATTCCAGCCGTATAAGCCACTATTATGTAAGCTGTTTGGCAGAGTTATAGGGGTATTCTCATCTTGTACAATGGAGGCATATGGTTAGGACAGGCCCCCAATATCTGATAGGTGCGGTCCCAATCACTAGAAAGGAGAGCGCACAGCGCATGCACGGCCGCCCTACAGACCTTGTCTGCTATGTTCGGCTGTCCCATAGAAATGAATGGGAAGTGCACCGCACAAGCGCAGCCACCGCTCCATTCCCTTCCAGGAGGCAGAGCCAGCGCCCGCTTATCTTCATCTCTCACAGAAATGAATGGAGGTAGACCGCGCATGGGCAGTGCGGTCTTCTTCACCATGTGGGCTCCGTTCTAGAGATAGGTGCGGGTCCCGGAGGTGGGACCTGGGTCTATCTGACATTGGGAGCACATCCTAGCGATCTGCCCCCGGGAATACCCCTTTATGTAGGACTACAGCAGTATATGGCAGTATAATATGGGCACAGCCACACACAGCGCAAGAGCTGGAGATGCAGGCGGAAATAAAAATAAAAAAAACTAAAATGCACCTCTCCCCTGCTGAAAACGTCCGCAAAAAATCTGCAAGTTGTGACAATTCATACGGATTTTAAATCCTGCGCGTGTCAATTTATGCTTAAATTTAACCCTTTGTGATAAATTACGCGGCCGTACCTTCAGACAGTAATATGTGGGCACTATATGGCGGTACTATACATATACACACACCACAGAAGGATCTGCACTGATCCCTATGGGGGTGCACTATATACACGGATGACAGGAGCAGTATCAGGCCTCAATACACAACCCAATCCCTGCCTCCTCCCTCATAGCAAAGCATGCTGGGATTTGTAGTCCCCTCCACCATAAGGTGACGTCATCCGGCTCGCTCCTTACTAGGTCGGTATGAGGAGACATTTCAGCAGGGACACCCCGAAGGCCAGCGTCACAAACCATCCCTCGTCCCCGGCCTCCCGGCTCCGGCCGCCGCCGTCCACGTTCCCTCCTCTGGAGGCCGCCATCTTGGTACACCCGGACAACGCTGACGAGCTGCTGCGCCGGTGACGTCACTGTGATGCGTCTCGGGGGCGTGGTCTAGGAGGCAGGGACAGTCGCGGCCCAGTAGTCGGGCTCTGTAGTCGGGAATGGGATATATTGTGGCGGTTCTTTGCTGCCGAGGCTCATATTGCTGATAGGAGGTTGGGGTGGGATATTATATAGTTAAGAAATTAATGTTATCTGCACTGTGACAACCCCCTTGAAATTACTGATCAGAACTCCCAAGAATGCTAGTCTTGGCCTTTATTCCTTTTCAAACCTGTTTGATAGCTGCATGTGACTACATGGGGTGGCCGCTTCCTGGAGAACACAAGGCGAATCCCTCTGTAGTGACACCAGGAATGGTGGAGCAATGGAACGTCGTACTTAGGATTGAGTTCACCTCCTGGAGAACCTGTGATATTGTATCTGCTCCGTCTCCTAGAGTGGGATACCTGGTACCCCATGGGATAGTGTCACTCACAGTGATATATGTGGGTTATGGTCCATGTGTTGTTGACCCAGTAGAGCGTAATCCCTCATGGCCACGTAAGACCGGGTACCACGTGTGTCCTTTCTCTGGAAAACCAGCTGTGTGCCATGAACTCCCTGGTATCCCTGAGCCAAAGGCAGAACTTAAAGCGGCCCCAAGTCCTACGAATCCAAGTTGACAGAGAAGGAGCAACAGAAGGACGCGGGGTCAGCAATACAGTAGTACAGCACAAAACGAACATGTGGGTTCCATACGATCAGGCAGAGGTTGCCCACGCTTAATTGAGCATATCCGCACTGCCCATGATGCCCATCCACGGTGCCTCTCCTTTGCAGGAGTAGAACATGTCTGACCTATCCCAAGGGGTGGGGACCGACATCGCCTGCTCCTGCAGAGGGAGGCAAGGTGGATCATGCTCACTGAGGCCAT
Organism: Bufo bufo; assembly: GCF_905171765.1. Lineage (NCBI taxonomy): Eukaryota > Metazoa > Chordata > Amphibia > Anura > Bufonidae > Bufo > Bufo bufo. The sequence continues at coordinate 680,232,132 of NC_053391.1, read as the reverse complement.
GGGAGCTGCAGGGTTAAACGAGAGGAACGATATGTCAGTGTTCATTTGAGCTATTCTTCTGTGTACTTGATTCAACCTAGCCCCTAATGTATACTGCTTAAACACTATATATGCATATTTTGGGCTCTATTATGATTCCAGTACTCTTCATGTTTGACTTTATAATAATTGCATTGTAACTTTTTCTTCTTTTTTCCTTTTTTACTTGATGTGTAATTTGAGCAACCATTCTCCTGCTTCACTTGTTTTTAGAATGTCACTAATCAGCGGCGCACAGCTGTGGCTAATAGTACAGGCCACATTCAGCCCACCCTTTATAAAGCGCAAGTTTGCGCCATGACGTTGACAGCGGCCAGAAGAAGCGCGCCTGCCGCGCGAAACGGCCGTAGCCGCTACTACCTGCCACAGTGTGTCTGCCCCTGGACCCGATGTAACGCTTTCTTCTCTGAAGTACTAATAAAGCCGCAACATTATCACAGCTTCGGTGAGTGCCGCGAACTTTGTTTCTTCCTCTACCTGTATTATATACAGCACAAAATACTGCCATATCACCATATCGTCCTCAATATGATACAGTTGAATTTAGGAGGGCGGCTGCTGGCCAAGTGCATGAGTACCTGATGCTCCTACCAATATCTAATATTTCTATAATACTGCCTCCTATGTACAAGAATATAACTACTATAATACTGCTCCTATGTACAAGAATATAACTACTATAATACTGCCTCCTATGTACAGGAATATAACTACTATAATACTGCTCCTATGTACAAGAATATAACTACTATAATACTGCCTCCTATGTACAAGAATATAACTACTATAATACTGCTCCTATGTACAAGAATATAACTACTATAATACTGCTCCTATGTACAAGAATATAACTACTATAATACTGCTCCTATGTACAAGAATAGAACTACTATAATACTGCTCCTATGTACAAGAATATAACTACTATAATACTGCTCCTATGTACAAGAATACAACTACTATATTACTGCTCCTATGTACAAGAATATTACTACTATAATACTGCCTCCTATGTACAAGAATATAACTACTATAATACCGCTCCTATGTACAAGAATATAACTACTATAATACTGCTCCTATGTACAAGAATATAACTACTATAATACTGCCTCCTATGTACAAGAATATAACTACTATAATACTGCCTCCTATGTACAAGAATATAACTACTATAATACCGCTCCTATGTACAAGAATATAACTACTATAATACCGCTCCTATGTACAAGAATATAACTACTATAATACTGCCTCCTATGTACAAGAATATAACTACTATAATACTGCTCCTATGTACAAGAATATAACTACTATAATACTGCCTCCTATGTACAAGAATATAACTACTATAATACTGCTCCTATGTACAAGAATATAACTACTATAATACTGCTCCTATGTACAAGAATATAACTACTATAATACTGCCTCCTATGTACAAGAATATAACTACTATAATACTGCCTCCTATGTACAAGAATATAACTACTATAATACTGCCTCCTATGTACAAGAATATAACTACTATAATACTGCCTCCTATGTACAAGAATATAACTACTATAATACTGCTCCTATGTACAAGAATATAACTACTATAATACTGCCTCCTATGTACAAGAATATAACTACTATAATACTGCCTGCTATGTACTAGAATATAACTACTATAATACTGCTCCTATGTACAAGAATATAACTACTATAATACTGCCTCCTATGTACAAGAATATAACTACTATAATACTGCTCCTATGTACAAGAATATAACTACTATAATACTGCTCCTATGTACAAGAATATAACTACTATAATACTGCTCCTATGTACAAGAATATAACTACTATAATACTGCTCCTATGTACAAGAATATAACTACTATAATACTGCCTCCTATGTACAGGAATATAACTACTATAATACTGCTCCTATGTACAAGAATATAACTACTATAATACTGCTCCTATGTACAAGAATATAACTACTATAATACTGCTCCTATGTACAAGGATATAACTACTATAATACTGTTCCTATGTACAAGTATATAACTACTATAATACTGCCTCCTATATACAAGAATATAACTACTATAATACTGCCTCCTATGTACAAGAATATAACTACTATAATACTGCTCCTATGTACAAGGATATAACTACTATAATACTGCTCCTATGTACAAGGATATAACTACTATAATACTGTTCCTATGTACAAGTATATAACTACTATAATACTGCCTCCTATGTACAATAATATAACTACTATAATACTGCTCCTATGTACAAGAATATAACTACTATAATACCGCCCCTCTGTGTACAGATAATGCAGGACAGTGCAGCATCTCCTTTCCACACCCCACGTCTGTAGTGCTGTGCTCAGCAGAGATGGCGGTGTGTAGCTGTGGGCTCCAGCAGCCATTACTGAGGTTTCCGGGAGCAGTAATAATTGATTCTCTTCCTGTGGGTGAGGTGATTGTCTCCTCTCCAGTCCTGGCGTGCAGTGACCTTCATGGACGTCCTCTGCTGTTTTCTCTTGTGGTATATGGCGGTGTAGTTTATTAATATATAAATTATAGATCTATTTATAGGCGGCTTGTCCTGCTCGGCCCTCGTGACTCTTAATATATTTTGTACATACAACAAAATTTTGACAATCAAGATGGCTGCCCCCGGGAGGTTGTCACACAGATTTTCTAGATTCCTGAAAGGCAAGTAATTAGTGGCGCCATTTTTTTTCAAATTTTAATGGCGGCCATCTTTAATGTTTGCCAATGACAACCAATGATTTATAAGGACAGGATTATATTTAGTCAGGAGTAAAACATTTTTTTAAAAATAAATAGCGATATCAGTTCGCGCTGCCTCCTTGTAAAGGGGGAGGCGGGGCTACTGAAAGCAAAGGTATGATGGGACATGTAGTCCACCTGAACTGCAGCGCATGCCACATTGAAGTTTCCAACGGACCACCTATTACAGTTGTGGAAAAACTGCCACAGCGTCCGCACGGCCGGAGACATCCAGGTAAGAGCGGCCGCTCTTCATCACCTGGGAAAGCTGAGTGACAACCCCCAATATGGCTGCTGCGTGGGGTTATGATTCAGCTTTTCCAGAATCCTGAATGGCAGCCCATGCAGTGATAGATAACTACGTCTACATGGCGGCATAACTTCGTGGCTTTATGATTCAGGATCCTAGGAAAGCTGGGTGACAACTAACATGGCTGCTACGAGGGGGTGTGATTCAGCTTTTCCTGAATCCTGAATGGCAGTCCAGCATATTTAAGCCACGAAAGGTCTTTGTTTCCTTATGGCTGACACCTATCGTCTGGGATCCTAGGAAAGCTGGGTGACACCTAATATGACTGCTATGACAGACCTTGTAATTCAGCTGTCCCAGAATCCTGAATGTCAACCTGGCCTAGTCATGGCCTAAAAGGTCCCTGCCTCTGTACGACTGTATAACTAGACGGACTTAACACTAAGAATGCTAGGAAAGCTGGGTGGTCACCCAATATGGCTGCCACGACAGCGGGTGATTCAGCTTTCCCAGAATCCTGAATGGCATAGCGGCCGTGTTACGGTCCCTGTTTCTGCACAGTTGTATAACTGGGTGGATGCATCATTCAGGATCCTAGAAAAGCTGGATGACAACTAATATGGCTGCTGTGACAGAGAGTGTTACTCAGCTTTCCCAGAATCCTGAACGACAGCCTGGCCTCATTATGGAGTAAAAGGTCCCTGCTTCTGTACGACCGTTAAGATTCAGAATTCTAGGAAAGCTGGGTGATCACCCAGTATGGCTGCCACGATAGGGGAGTGACTCAGCTTTCCCAGAATCCTGAATGGCAGCCCATGCAGTTATAGATCCCTATGTCTGAAATTCTGTATAACGGCTTGGCTTTATCATTCAGGATTCTGGGAAAGCTGGGTGATCACCCAGTATGGCTGCCACGATAGGGGCGTGACTCAGCTTTCCCAGAATCCTGAATGGCAGCCCATGCAGTTATAGATCCCTGTGTCTGAAATGCTGTATGACGGCTTGGCTTTATCATTCAGGATTCTGGGAAAGCTGGATCGCAAACCAATAAGGAGACGGTTACATCTCCCACGGGGACTCAGCTTTCCTAGAATCCTGAATGGCAGCCCAGCCTGGTTACTCCATGAGAGTCTCTGCTTCAATACGGCCATCAATCAGGCTGGTAGCAAAGCTGGGTGATGGCGCCATGTAGCCGCGGCTCCTTCTCCCTTGGGTGATCACCCAGCTTTCCTAGGATTCTGAATGTTAAGTCTCTGTAGTCGTACACCCAGACACTTTGCTCCATGACAACGTCTGGGAAAGCAGAGTTACAACCCCTGTCATGGCACCCTTATTAGTTGTCACCCAGCTTTCCTAGGATCCTGAATGTCAAATCCACCCAAACTAGGCTGATTCACCATGCAGGATTCTGGAAAGTTGAATCTTTCCTGCAGCCATATTGGTTGTCACCCAGCTTTTCCAGGTACAAGTATATGACTAAATGTGTATTACAGATCTCCATTGACTCCTATGGGAAGGATACGGTTTTATAGGGGGTCGTGTAGTGACAAGGTGTGTGTGTTTGGCACGGTATAGCAGAGGGTGTGGCCAGCGTGCCAGGGACTCTGCCAACCAGCGGGGACATGAGTGAAGTTTGGGCACTGGAAAAGCCTGAGCTGTCCTGCAGATAGATGAGACGCAGCGCCCCTCCCAGCACCAGCATCCATCCCCTGCCTGGAACCAGCACCACCTCCCTCGCTCTCCCACAAACTCGTCTCTGCACAGGACCATTAACATCCCAGTTTGCATAATCCAGCGGTGAGTAACATCATTCAGTCATGTATGCAACCTCAAGATGTAGCAGAGCTGAATTTATCATCAGCTGCAGGTAAACCTACTGCATTATCTTAACCCTTTGACTTATTAGTAGTGAAATAAACAATTCCAGCTCTGCTACGTCCCATGGCATCAACCTGCAGGGGAGCAGAAATCCTGGGGATTATAGTTTCCAAACAGATTTGCATGACAACCTTTTGCATAGAGTTTGCCATTCGGTTCAGTATACCGGTGTAGTTGGGCTAAGTTTGTTATTTGGCACAGCTCTGCATGTGACATTGGGGATTTTGCACAGGGCTGCAGGTAAACCGGCTGCATTATTTTCACTGTTATCCATTGACAAGCTACAAAGAAATTACAGATTCGACTCTGCTATATCTGTTAGATATTCACTATTCACATTGCTTGGAAGCTTAGAAGGAAGTATAATCCTGCCCAAAGTTTTGTGCTGGGAGCAGTAGTTCCGCAAAGATGTTGCAAGTCCATTTCCTCTTGTTTTCTAATTTGTCTTTGAATTAGTTAACTGTGTACTGATGTAGTAGAGCTGAGTTTGTCACTTAGCTGCAGTCGTAACCCAAAAGCGCTGCAAATAGCACATGGTGTAGCTGAAAATCCCCAGTGCGTGTGCAACACCGGGGTCCTGCTCATGTCAATGGAAAAACAATGTGGTCTGTGTGAACTTATTGACAGTTTCAGCTCTGCTACATCCGTATTTAGAACATGCATGGCGATTTTGGGAATTTCTTGTTCATGTTGTCACCAAGTCCGGTTGTTATTAAAGCAGGAACGTGACACGGACGATTCTGGAACCAGTCAATTGTTGCTGCCGCTGGTAAACATAGAAAAGAGGTAAGCGACTGCACACACACACAAAAAGCCTGCATGTTTTTTAAAAAAAATCTTTATTTTTGATTTATTTATTTTTGCCTTTTTTAAGTTTTGTATATTTTTCATTTTGGACTCTTTTTTTTTTTTTTTACCCTTATGTTGTTTTTATTAGATTTTATTTAGATATTTTTTACTTTAGGCTTTACTTTTATGTTTTTGTGGCTTTATTTGTTGCTGTTTTTACCATGTTTTAAGGCAAAAAAAGGCAGATGTATTTTTTTTTTTTACCCTTGTATTTGTTTTTCGATTTTATTTAAATTTTTCTAACTTTATTTTTTTTAATGTTTTTGTGACATTGTGTTTTTGTTTTGTTTTTGTTGGCATTTTTGCTATGTTTTTATGTAAAACATACTCCAGCTGGATTTTTTTTTTTAATTTTTACTCTTGCCTCTTTTTTTTTTTTTAACTTTAGGCCGATGTCACACATAGGGTTTTTTATGTTTTTGTGACATATTTTGATGTTGCATGTAAGTTTATCGGAAATATTAAATGCATGACGCAAGGACTCTCTTTGTAGCGGTGTTTTTTTTTCACTCTTGAGGTTTTTCTAGTCAGCGGCTGCCTTTTTTCATTTTATTTTTCTGGCTGCTTCAAAAACACATGCAGTGTGTCTTGATGTTTTTTTTTTATGGTGTTTGTTTTTTACTGATGCTCTTTTAGCATACAGCTCTACAGAGGAAGTAACATAACAGAGCGGCACAGGCTTTACTCTAAAAAATGCCAGGAATACATAAAACACCTCTAAAAATACCAGGTGCTAAAACACACTGTATGGGCCAAATGCCTAAAAAAATGTTACAAAAAAGACTGTTGATTTGTTGAACTTTTTTTAGGTCTGTTTTTTAACAGGGACAAAACTGCGAAGGAGCTCAGTTTTAGTTTTTTTTCGTGCTTTGTATTTTTTGCATATTATTTTTTTATTGTGGATTTTTGCATTTTTGCCCTTCATTTTCTTTTTTTTTTCTTCTAATGTACTTTTTCCAAGTCCAATAGAGAAGCCTATGGGAAAGAAAATGCATACAAACATGCATACCCTGAGCAGGCTGCATTTAAAGGGATAAAAAAAGACTAAGAACAGTAAACGCGTAAAGCAAAAATGTTCTGCATTTTATAATACACTTTAGACAGTAAAGTAACATCCGGCTGCATAAAATTATATTGCAAACAACACAAGGGATTACCCCCCAAAACATCTGCAACATCACGCTAAAGCAGGGGTGCACAACCTGCGGCCCGGGGGCCACATGCGGCCCTTGATACCATTCTGTGCGGCCCCCAACCATCTGGTAACAGACATGTATGCCTATGTCTTGTGGCTGCTCACATGTATTTTTTATGTATTTCTCCCATTAGATGGGAGTCCTGGAAGTGTAACTAGACATTAATGGTATATAATGTGTGTTCAATATGCCATAAGTACAATATTTCAGTTGTTAATACACCTTTAAATTTTTATTTCGGCCCTCGTCATGGGTTTAGTCTGGCAATGTGGCCCCCAACCAGGAAACGTTGTGCACCCCTGCGCTAAAGGAAGCCTAATGGGGATGAGTCGGCAGCTAGGAATATACTAGAGAACTGCTGAAGGGGCAATTACCTAATATTTAGTATTGAGTCTCTAAGAATATAGCAGCAAAATCGCAAAATCAGATCCTTTGGGATCCAGAGCAATAAAGAGATAAAATATGCATCAAGGTGAAATCTGATCCCTCGTAGAATCTGCTTTATTATTCATCGTAATTACTGAGCTCCGTGGCGAAGAATCTCAACGCAGACAGGACCTGTGGTCTGGAATGACTGGATTCTATTTTGAAATGTTTTCTTACCTTAAAGGCTTCACATTTCAATTTAAATCCAGGCAGGAGGACCATAGAATAAATCCGGACCCCAGAAGGGACCTCAAAACTAACCCGCAAACCAGACTCTACAATAAATCCAGACCCCAGACCAACCTTCAAAACTAGCCCCCAAACTAGACCCTAAAATTAATCCAGACCAGACTTCAAATTGCAGATCAGAACCTAAAATTAATCCAGACCCCAGACCAAACAAGAAAATGAATCCAGACCAGACCTCAAATCTAACCACCAGACCCTAAAATTAATCCAGATCTCAAAACTAATCCCCCAACTAGACCCTAAAGTTAATCCAGATCCCAAAGCAGACCCTAAAATTAATCCAGACCAACCATCAAAACTAACCTCCAGACCAGACCCTATAATTAATCCAGAATTCAGACCCACGCTCAAAACTAACCCCCAGACCAGACCCTAAAATTAATCCAGACCAGACCTCAAAATTCAACTGCAGATAAGACCCTAAAATTAATCCAGACCCCAGAAAAGACCTCAAAACTAAACCCCAGATCAGACTCTAAAATTAATCCAGAATCCAGACCAACCTTCAAAACTAACCCCCAAACTAGACCATAAAATTAATCCAGACCAGACTTCAAAATTTAATTGCAGATCACACTCTAAAATTAATCCAGACCAGACATGAAAATGAATCCAGACCAGACCTCAAAACTAACTCCCAGATTAGATAAAAAAAAATAAAAAATTGACCAGACCCTAGACCAAACCTCAAAATTAATCTGCAGATCAGACCCTAAAATTAATCCAGAAGTGAGACCTCAACTAACCCCCCAACCAGAACAAAAATTAATCCAGACCCTAGAGCAAACCTCAAAATTACCCTGCAGACCAGACACGAAATTAATTCAGACCCCAGTCTAGTCCCCAGTTGCATTCTCTTCACCTCCAGGCACCAATCCACTAGGTCTTGATGCCTCCTAGCATCAAGTCTTGATATGCAGTGGTGGAAAGCATCCAGACCAGGTGTGGTGGCGCTCAGAGATCAAGAGGTAAGTGATGATGGGAGTTGTCTGTACTACTGTGTAAATCAAATCTAACAAATACCGACGCGTTTTAACCTCAGAAATGAACCGCAATTTGACCACAACATCTGAATGTGGCCTGTGTTGGCAGCCAACCAACCGAGCACCAACCGTCTGTAATTTGCTCGTCTTGGCAGACGGTCAGTCCAGCCGTGCACATATATATAGTTTGAATTGCTGGTTTGTTTAATCTCTTGTAGCGGTTTTCAGATAATACAGCTCTGGTCCAATCAAACCTGCAACCCATTCACAGCAAGACTCCATCGAAAGTAACAAACAGAAGTACCTGATAAGCATAACAGATCCGTCAACAGCAACTTGTTAAATATGTAGCACAACAAACTACTTACACTGACCAGATATGGTATCTGTTGACCACGGGGTCCATGTTAATACTGGGCAGGTGAAATAACATGATGAGGGTAGAATGCTTTGATTTTTCTATACTTACTGATTTTATTTCTTTAGTCGCCTCCAGAGCTGCATTCAAAATTCTGCTGTGCATTGTGGGAGATTAAATGACATGTCAACCACACGGTCAGCCAAATATAACACACAGCTAGCATATGATGTGGAAATGAATTTCAGATAGGTCCCACGTCTGAGACTCCCACCTTTCAGAAGAATCGGGGTCACCTTGCATGGCTGTTGTAACTCCCATAGACAGGGGCTTTCTGTTCTTCCAATAGGTGGGAGTCTCATAGGTGGGACACCCAATCGTTGGCAAAAAAAAAATACAGCACCCAGATTGCTGCAGAACTCGACCTGTAGTTATGTCTCAGGCAGATATGTAAATGATTACAGGTGTGGTCTGATTAGACACTGGGTGTTGCCACAAGAGGGCGTAAAAGTGCTCCCCTCTCTGCCCCATAAAAAGGCCACCAAATGTGTCCTCCCATGGCAGGGCTTCCAACTGGCGTTTTTCAGCAGGATAATGCTCGCCCCCACACAGCAAGGGTTTCTCAGGAATGTCTCCTCCAGATTACAACACTGTCTTGGCTGCCCGATCCCCAGATTTATCGCCAATCGAGCATTTATGGGACCAGCGGGGACACCAGCTTCACCAACCTACAAGTGTTCAGCATCTGTGGGCAAATGTTAACCAGGATACCATACAGAACCTATAAGCCTCCATGTACAACTGTATCACATCTTGTATCCAGGCTAGAGGCCGTATCTCATCCTGTATCCAGGCTAGAGGCCGTATCTCATCCTGTATCTAGACTAGAGACCATATCTCATCTTGTGCAGATTAGAGGCTGTGTCTCATGTATCCAGGCTAGAGCATGTATTTAATCTTGTATCCAGGCTAGAGGCCGTATCTCATCTTGTATCCAGGCTAGAGGCCGTATCTCATCTTGTATCCAGGCTAGAGGCCGTATCTCATCTTGTATCCAGGCTAGAGGCCGTATCTCATCTTGCATCCAGGCTAGAGGCCGTATCTCATCTTGCATCCAGGCTAGAGGCCGTATCTCATCTTGCATCCAGGCTAGAGGCCGTATCTCATCTTGCATGCAGGCTAGAGGCCATATCTCTCCTTGTATCCAGGCTAGATGCCATATCTCTCCTTGTATCCAGGCTAGAGGCCGTATCCCATCTTGTATCCAGGCTAGAGGCCGTATCCCATCTTGTATGCAGGCTAGAGGCCGTATCTCATCTTTTATCCAGGCTAGAGGCTGTATCTCATCTTGTATCCAGGCTAGAGGCCATATCTCATCTTGTATCCAGGCTAGAGGCCGTATCTCATCTTGTATCCAGGCTAGAGACCGTATCTCATCTTGCATGCAGGCTAGAGGCCATATCTCTCCTTGTATCCAGGCTAGATGCCGTATCTCTCCTTGTATCCAGGCTAGAGGCCGTATCTCATCTTGTATCCAGGCTAGAGGCCGTATCTCATCTTGTATGCAGGCTAGAGGCCGTATCTCATCTTGTATGCAGGCTAGAGGCCGTATCTCATCTTGTATGCAGGCTAGAGGCCGTATCTCATCTTGTATGCAGGCTAGAGGCCGTATCTCATCTTTTATCCAGGCTAGAGGCCGTATCTCATCTTTTATCCAGGCTAGAGGCCGTATCTCATCTTGTATCCAGGCTAGAGGCCGTATCTCATCTTGTATCCAGGCTAGAGGCCGTATCTCATCTTGTATCCAGACTAGAGGCCGTATCTCATCTTGTATCCAGACTAGAGGCCGTATCTCATCTTGTATCCAGGCTAGAGGCCGTATCTCATCTTGTATCCAGGCTAGAGGCCGTATCTCATCTTGTATCCAGGCTAGAGGCCGTATCTCATCTTATATGCAGGCTAGAGGCTGTATCTCATCTTGTATCCAGGCTAGAGGCCGTATCTCATCTTGTATCCAGGCTAGAGGCCGTATCTCATCTTATATGCAGGCTAAAGGCTGTATCTCATCTTGTATCCAGGCTAGAGGCCGTATCTCATCTTGAATCCAGGCTAGAGGCCGTATCTCATCTTGTATCCAGGCTAGAGGCCGTATCTCATCTTATATGCAGGCTAAAGGCTGTATCTCATCTTGTATCCAGGCTAGAGGCCGTATCTCATCTTGTATCCAGGCTAGAGGCCGTATCTCATCTTATATCCAGGCTAGAGGCCGTATCTCATCTTGTATCCAGGCTAGAGGCCGTATCTCATCTTGTAACCAGGCTAGAGGCCGTATCTCATCTTGGATCCAGGCTAGAGGCCGTATCTCATCTTGGATCCAGGCTAGAGGCCGTATCTCATCTTGGATCCAGGCTAGAGGCCGTATCTCATCTTGGATCCAGGCTAGAGGCCGTATCTCATCTTGTAACCAGGCTAGAGGCCGTATCTCATCTTGGATCCAGGCTAGAGGCCGTATCTCATCTTGGATCCAGGCTAGAGGCCGTATATCATCTTGGATCCAGGCTAGAGGCTGTATGTCATCTTGGATCCAGGCTAGAGGCCGTATCTCATCTTGGATCCAGGCTAGAGGCCGTATATCATCTTGGATCCAGGTTAGAGGCTGTATCTCATCTTGTATCCAGGCTAGAGGCAGTATCTCAACTTGAATCCAGGCTAGAGGCCGTATCTCATCTTGTATCCAGGCTAGAGGCTGTATCTCATCTTTCTTTCTTGTCGATGAGTGTATATGGAATATCGTGTATCAGTGACCCCATCCTCCTGTAAAGCTCTGCCACAGTGAGGTGAGCACATGACTAGTGTAAGTTTGGTGTTTCTGTCCATGTAACCTTTCTCTACTTACTTTCCAGCTCTTCTGTTGATGGTCCCTCCATAAAAGTGGAACATTACAAACCCCCCGATAGAAGAAGAAGCCATGGATAAGATATTAGAAGCCGTCATGCAGTCTTCTTACCCCATGTACGTCAAGCAGAGCTTAGCACGACGTGTCATTGAAGCTTCCAAGCAGCCTATTGACACTGAGCAATGTTGGTCCATGTTAGAACTTTCCACCAAGCTCTTCTTCCTGGGCGAATCCCGTTTTGCCAGGGAAACGGCCAGAGAAGTCCTGGAAGTCTACGGCAGGTACCACCCAGATGAATTTGAGGAATTTTTCAATGAGATGTTCATAATGAGTCTTCTTCAGGAAGGATACGGGTCTCTCGGGAAGAGACATGCCTACATCTTGGACTACATCCATCATGGCCTACAGTTTGTGTCGGACAAACCTTCCGCGGAGGAGATCTTCCGGCTGTTGAGGATAGAAGTTCTCCGCATCGTCTGCGAGAGGCCGAGTCTTTCAATCTGCGTGAGGGTCAGCAAACTCTTGAGCTGCTACCCTCAATGTGTCCCGGAAGGAAACCACCGGCTCCTGTTCTGCCAACAGATGATGAGGTGCATCGGGCAGTTCCACTGTCATTCCGAAGGAGAGGAAGGGATCATACAGTTTCTGGACCAGGTGAACAGAGTCAGTGCTCTTCTGCAGAGTATCTGGAGGCTTCAGTCTTCACTGGTCCTTCCATCCCTTAAGGAGCTATTCGCTATTATATCTCTAACAGGTAAGAACATGAAACTGCCGCATGATATAAGGAATAATGCCGACAACGAGGCATAATGCCGCCATATAGTGCCAAGATAATATTGCTACAGTATATACAGCCGACGTAATGCCGCCATGCAGTGCCAAGATAACATTGCTACGGTACATACAGCCTGTTTAATGCTGCCATATAGTGCCAAGATAATATTGCCATAGTATTTACAGCCAACATAAGTACCACCATATAGTGCAAAGATAATACTGCTGCAGTACATATAGTGGTGTAAGGTTTAGGAATGGAATTGCAATATTACGTGTTTTTTTTGGTGAGATGCTGCATAACATTTGGCGCTAGATGGTGGTATTATGTGCGCTGTATATAGTAATATTATCTTGGCGCTGTATGGCACCATTATTTGGCATTTTTTTTGTAAAATTATCTTGCCACTTTGTGCTGGTGTTATGTGGACTGTATATGGCAATATTATCTTGGCATTATTTGGTGGTATTACATGGGCTGTTTATGCTGTAGCTATATTATCTTGGCACTCTATAGCGGTATTATGCAGAAAGTATATGGCAGTTTTGTCTTAGCAACTGTAGTGGTGGTGTGGGCTCAAATTAGAAGGCAAGTTGCATAAAATGTCAAGTATTGGACCATATATTTCTTGTTGTTAATGAGAGACAGCAGTCGGGCAGATACTTAAAAGGGTTCTCCGCTTTGGACACTGCCTACTTGTGGCGTCCCTTTAAAATAATCAGATCACAAAGTGGTCCTTCTGCTGGCACCTCCGGTGATCAGCTGTAATCTGTGAGCAGTGTTCAGTTTCCCTGCAGCGCCACCGCAGGAGAAGTTAAGTATTACACAGCCTCCATTCATATCAATTAGTAATGAAGGACAGGTCGGGTCCTCCAGAGCAAGAGACACTCTTTGTAACTCTCCACTCAGGCCAAGAGATGAGGATCCTGAACATTGGACCCCCTAATATTAACTCGGGATGTATGAAAAGGGGTTTTAGTGGGCGACCGATCACTGTGATCTATGAACCAGGAAAATAATCACACAATTGTATCTCATGGTTCGATTTCTGTTCTTTGGTTTTCTAGATGAGATGGAGACGCCCTCCAGTGCCCTGGCCAGTGTGGTGCAGTATATCCCCCTGCAGCTCATGGAAGGCATCGTACGAAATTTGGCCAATTCAGACAGCGTGACCGATGCCCAGATGATGACCGCCATTAACAGGTAGAATTTACGCACCCAGAGGCGTAGACGTGTCACAGGGCTGAATGAATGAGACCCATAATTTTTTGGTTCAGAGGTAGATTCCTTAAAGGGGTATTCTCATCGGAGTTATTAGCGGCATATCACTATGTCAGATAGATGCGGGTCCCAGAAGGGCCCCCCCCCCCCCCCCCCCCCCCCCGAGAGTGAAGGAGGGAAGGCTCCACCCACCATGAAGGCTCCACCCACTCAGCAGGCTCAGAGGGAGAAAAAGGTGAGGCAGAGGGAAGACAAAGGCGTAAAAAATCTGATGGTTACGCTACAGTTTTGAGATTTCCAGTATCTTCTCTTTGCAGGATGATCGACTGGGTGTCATGGCCGCTTGGCAAGGACATAGACAAGTGGATTATCGCTTTGTTAAAGGGGCTCGCCGCTGTGAAGAAGTTCAGCATTCTGACGGAGGTTTCCCTGTCAAAGATTCAAAAGGTCCAAACCTACAGCAGATATTGTGAATCTTCGGGGGGTTCTGGCGGTTTTCGTCATGCATAGTTGTTATTATGATGGGGTTTGTCTTAGTGGGGGTTAGAGAGCCCCCCCTGACGTGACACTAGGTGCATAATTCCCCATTTCTATATCGCTCACTTTGCAGATCTTTTGTTTTACAAATTTACACGTTTTCCAAAAATTTGAATGGGAAATTCCAGTTTTAGGTCTCGGGGGGGGGGGGGGGGGGTGTTAACCCGTGGTGCGCTGCGTGTGCCAGGAGTGTTAAATGTGATCATGTTTTGGCATGTGCCACATCATGGGGTGACTGGAGGGTGGTGCGGATAGGAGGCTGTGAGCAACATCTGCAGTGACCTTGGGGGGGGGGCAAGGATGGGAGGAGTGGTAGTGGCTAAGATGGTGATAGTAGTACTCACGGTTCACGTTCTCTTGCTCCACCCTGGCGCTCCCTAGGACTGTGCAGTAACTGGAGGGCTCTCCCTTTCTTCTCTCAGGGCATACCCTGGTTAGGGTAGGGCTACACAGCGGTTTTGGGCACGACATGTTGCACGCCCTTGTCACGCCCAAGTATCGCAGTGTGGCAGCCATAAGAATGAATGGGGTCGCAGCATGACTTGCACCGCGTATTGCGGTCACAGAAAACATGGAGTCTCACTGTGACCCTGGATTGTGGCTCTGAACAATTTGGTTCAATTTGGTGACATCAAATTAACCCTCTGTGGTACTGCACATCAAGAGAGCAACTGCAAGGACCACAGGGGCGCACCACCAATGAGGCCAGGTGAGGCGATCGCCTCAGGCAGCACCAGGTAGGGGCAAGAAGGGGGCAGCGGAAGGGCCACAGGCAATGAGCGCTTTCATTGTGGCAGAGGGGTTAGGTTAAAAAACTGGCATTGGCGGGGGGCCGTGTTTCAGGCAGCAGAAAGGCTAGGGGCACCCCTGGGCACAATGAATATTTTCTCCCACCCTGGGTCAGCATTCATCAAGGAATTTTTTTATTTTTATTATGACTAAGATGGCGGGGTCCTGTAATGTGGGGGGGGGGGGGGTCATGTGTCATTGTTATAGGGGTTCCAACATAGGGAGTTTCTATGGGTCCCCCCCACTGTTACGAGAGTCCTGTGGCAACCACTTTTATGGGGGTACTCAAGGTCTATATCTTAGGGGCCCTGTGGCTGCCATTATTAAGGGGATCGTGTGGTAGGTGTCTCATGTTACCATTTCGTGTTCATTTTTGTGGCACAGAAAATTCCAATAAAACATTCCCAGTATTCAGCTAGTATAGGCTCCCTGGGAAAAAGTATGCAAATGAGCTCTGTAGTGCCACCTAGTGGTAGCTAAGTCAAAGTCCAACCGATTGCACTGCACCAAGCTGTACGGCTGTGTGAGCAGGACTAGGTCAAGATGGGTTACCAGCCTCTGAATATATATGTAAAATATTTGGCGTGGAATGAAGCGGCTCCTGTCCGCAGCTTTTAGGTTTCCTGTGATTTCCACGCCCCCGATCCAGGTAACATTTGGCTCTCGTTTCAGGTGTTCTCAAAGCTGCTTTACCCGGTGGTGCGAGAGGCGGCGCTGTCCGTCCTCAGGTACATGCTGCTGAGTTTTCAGCACTCGCCCGATGCGTTTCATTTGGTAAGAGTCAGATTCTTTTCGCCAATACGTACACAGTTTCCTGATCGCGTGCAAAAGTATTAGCCCCCTTAGTTAAAGGGACGGTCCCATCAGGCTTCCATGGTCGTGCTGTGTCCTGAAACAAGCCTGGGCTAATAGAGGGCGTGCCCCTCTGTGATGACCATAGGGGCTGATGGTGAGTGGTCGTCCTGATGGCACCTCCCCTACCTAAATGCCACGTGGGTAACCTTAAAATTGAACAGTTAGAGTTTCTAATAGACTTTATGTTTCAGTTCTTCACCATTTTCATGATACCTGCTTGCTGTCAGTTAAAGAGAGCACCCTTGTTAGTAACCCTGTATACAGCGAGTGCTGCTCTCAGTGGATACAATTGTATCCAGTCTAGACAACACATCAGCACAAATCTCTCTGGTAGTTTGTTACAATGTATCAGTCTGTAGTCCGGCTCACAGAGCATTGTCTAGTTTGGATACAGCTAAGAGCAGCACTAGCTACGTGCAGGTTGACTACCTCTGAATGGAAACAAGGATGTTCTCATTTACTGACAGCAAGCAGAGATCTTGAAAATGGTGAAGAATTGAAGTATACAGTGTATTTAATATAAAAAAAAGAGAAGACCCCTATGCGAGAGATGTACAGATCTAGAATAACCCCTCTTGTCTTGCAGATCGTTCCTCACATCCCGCAGATGGTTTCCTGCCTCTCCAACGAGGGTACGAATTCGGCCTCCAGCTGCCTGGAGCAGTTGGCGGAGCTCGTCCACTGCATGGTCTTCCGCTTCTCCGGGTATCCAGATCTGTATGAACCAGTCATGGAAGCGATAAAGGTGGGCGACGGGAAATATGCCACGCAGCAGATATGCCCATGTCCTCCTGAACCAGGAGTTCAAAAAGTTTCCGCCGTTTTTTTTTAGTTCATGCTTTGTATCAATGTCAACTTTCTAATAGACTTCATGGTCCAGTTCTTCACCGCTTTCTGTCAGTGAATAGACACACATCATCCTGCTCAGGCTTGTTCAGTGCATGTAGGACGTGGTCAGGACAGTAAGTTTCCACTGGCTGACAGCAGGCAGTGATCTAGAAAATGGTGAGGAATTGGAATACAAAAGGATATTCAAATTTTTTTCGTGAATAAGAAGTCCCTGTAATTAAAATAAACCCTTTGATACGTCATAGAGATATATCAAAGGTTTAAATCGGTGGTATGAGACCCCCACCGATAATAGAATGGGGTCCCATGTCCACTCCATATCAGTGGGTTGAGTACAGCGCTTCCCATAGAGACTGCTGCTCCATTTAAAGGAGGGGACACAGGACGCCCCTGTTCATATGATCATTGGGGGTCCCAGCAGT
The DNA here is from genome assembly GCF_905171765.1 of Bufo bufo. NCBI lineage: Eukaryota > Metazoa > Chordata > Amphibia > Anura > Bufonidae > Bufo > Bufo bufo. Next base: position 680,214,763 of record NC_053391.1, on the reverse strand, counting down.
CAGACCCCCATTGATCAGGCACTTATCCCCTATGGAGAGAGGTTACATTTATATCTTGGGACAACCCCGTTAATGACGTCTTTTTATGACGCTGTAGAATAAGCCCTGCGTCCTGTGCCGCTAAAAGCAGTGGTCGGGTTTCTAAGGACATCCTTAGAACCTCTGATCCTGATAGTTTAACCCTTTGATTGTCCTATCCAAGAATGACCATGACATAATCAAAGGAGCCTTCCCCTTCAGGACTTGGCAACCCCCGTACAGCGAGTCCTAGGGAATGCGTTATGTACATTTTGTCCCTATGCCCCCAAGAAGCCCGGTCATTAGCGGTTAAATGAAGGTGGCGATGCCCCTGAATCTCTTGAAGGTGGGGGCATTTACAACATGGGAAGTATTACTACAATGGCTTCTACGTTGCGGGTGGTGGTCTCAGTCTAGTAATGGGGGTCTCTGACTGCATGTTCTTCTCTCTGGCAGAAGTTACCAGTCCCCAATGAAGATCGAATAAAACAGCTTCTGGGGCAGAACGCGTGGACCTCCCAGAAGAACGAGCTGGCGCCATATTACCCCAGACTGGTATCCAAGTCAGACACTGGGAAGATCGGCCTGGTGAACCTGGGGAACACCTGCTACATGAACAGCATCCTGCAGGCCTTGTTTATGGCTTCAGAGTAAGTGTGGCCCCAATGGCACAAGGTTCCTCTCTGAGCAGGTCCATGATGTCCACAGCTGACGGCCTCCTCTCCATACTGATGGACTCCACCCTATAGGCAGCATGCAATTGCCCCATTATGGCACCCTGGCTCCTCTCTTAAGTACCCCCATAGGCTACACATTACTTGTTATTGATGCTTTCCATGGAGGGGGCGCTGTGATATTCACCTGAAGGGAAGAGGTCAACAGCATGTTACAGATGTAGCAGAGCTGGATTGGTGATCTTACCCTTGGCATTATTGATTCCTGTCAATTAGTTATAATCATGGAATCCGATCAGCGCCAGTTTTAGTGGGTGGTCAATGCCCAGAGCCCCTAAGAAGTCCAGGGGCGAGCTACCCCCCTCCCGTATTTTTAGCACTATATGGTGGTATTATTTAGGAACTGAATTGCAGTATTATGTGGAGTTATATGGCAGTATTATGTAAGCTCTATCTGGACACTGCATATCATTGGGGGCTAGACGATGGTGTTATGTGGGCTGCATATGGCAATATTATCTAGGTACTGTATGGTGGTCTTATATCGGCTGTATATGGCGGTATCATTCTAATTGTTAAAGCCATTCGGATGACTCCTGAAACGTCTTCAAGACAAAATGCAGCGTTCACATCTGTGGCATGCCTGATCCGGTACAAATGCTGGCTGTCACCTGGCCAAAAAAACATTGGATCTGATTCTTGTCTGCATTTATGCAGGAAAGCGGTGAACTGTAGAATACTGCAATGCCGGATCCGGCGAAATCCAACAGGCGTTCCAGGTCCATTGCCGCAGATCTGAATTTACCCTTATCATTACTGATATACCAAATCCTGGACGAATGAGAACTTTCACCAACACATGGCCCACATACTGTAATATATTGACATATACAGCCCTCATAATACCGCCATACATAGCCCACATAATACTGACAATACTAACGTATACAGCACACATAATACCACAATATAGTAACATATACTGCCATATAATGCCAAGATAATATTGCCATACATAGCCCATGTAATGCTTACATAGACCAAGACAATACTAACTTATACCGCACATACAACACCACAATATAGTACCAGGATATACTGCCATATATAACAAACGTAATACTGCCATCTGATGCTAAGGTAACATTGCCATACATAGTCCACATAATATCATTCCAAGGCAATACTGAAATATACAGCCTCCATAATACTGTCATATAGTGACGAGATGATAGTGCCATATATAGCACACATCATACTTCCATACAATGCCGTTACAATACTGCCTTACACAGCCCATATAATACTGCCACATAGTGGCAGAAAATAACAATGGATACAGCCAGTCAGATGACTAGGGGAACGTCTTAAAGAGAAAATCCAGTTTTTGTGGCACCATATGGTGGCGTTATGTGACCTGATATTAGAAGAAAGACTTCAACTGGGCGTTTGCCTCCATTTCTAACCCTCCCGGTGTCAATGGCGGGGTGAGGGGTAGCAGATTTACCAATAAGTCCTGCACCAAGAGTTTTTGCACGTCATATGCTGGAGCTTCTGACACCCCATGCAGCACATCTAGGAGTTTGGTATTGGGCCCCCCTTATCGCTGTGTACCCCTGCCTTATATTACTGCCACAGGCTGTCAGGACATGATGGGAGTTGTAGTCTAATGATTGCTGAAGAGGCACAGATTGGGATTGGGAACCAGCGCTATAGAGGTGCAGAGGTTGCATTGTGCTCTGTTCACACAGTGCTCTGAGGTCAAGAACCGCTGCGTAAAAATGCAATAAGAACTGCACCTAAACCGCATTGTGTGAACAGACCCTAAGGCCTACATGGAATAGGATATCTGAAGTTCAGTTCATGGGTATGTCCATATGTAGTGGCTGCAGTTAGCAGGGTCCGGCAGGCTGTTCCGTGCTAACGCTAGCCCACGAGTCCCACAAGAAGTCCCCACCGGCCCTATTCACTTTAATGGGGACGGGTCGGAGATGCGGCCGCAGCACGGCAAACATGCTGAGAGGCGGCCAGATAAAAACCGCCGGACCCTGCTAACGCCAGTGTGAAAGTAGCCTAAAACCGCATCATGACCGCATATGACTGACTGCACAGCAGCCGCATTGTAAACCACATTATGCGGTTTTAACAGAACTGAACCTATCCTAACAGAGTGAAGAAAGGGCAAACGGACACGGTCGCGTGCATGAGGCCTTATGAGTAGACCCGTTTGACTCCAGTGGGATCTCTTCTCAGTTTCAGGCACTCGGTCCTCTGTTTACGAGACAGCAGCAACCAACCCCTGATGATGAAGCTGCAGCATGTGTTTGCTTTTCTAGAGCACAGCCAGGTGAGTGCAGCTCTGGAGTATAATACAGGATCTAACTCAGGATCAGAACAGGATAAGTAATGTAATGTATGTACACAGTGACTGCACCAGCAGAATAGTGAGTGCAGCTCTGGAGTATAATACAGGATGTAACTCAGGATCAGTACAGGATAAGTAATGTAATGTACGTACACAGTGACTGCACCAGCAGAATAGTGAGTGCAGCTCTGGAGTATAATACAGGATGTAACTCAGGATCAGTACAGGATAAGTAATGTATGTACACAGTGACTCCACCAGCAGAATAGTGAGTGCAGCTCTGGAGTATAATACAGGATGTAACTCAGGATCAGTACAGGATAAGTAATGTATGTACACAGTGACTCCACCAGCAGAATAGTGAGTGCAGCTCTAGAGTATAATACAGGATGTAACTCAGGATCAGTACAGGATAAGTAATGTATGTACACAGTGACTTCACCAGCAGAATAGTGAGTGCAGCTCTGGAGTATAATACAGGATGCAACTCAGGATCAGTACAGGATAAGTAATGTATGTACACAGTGACTCCACCAGCAGAATAGTGAGTGCAGCTCTGGAGTATAATACAGGATGCAACTCAGGATCAGTACAGGATAAGTAATGTAATGTATGTACACAGTGACTCCACCAGCAGAATAGTGAGTGCAGCTCTGGAGTATAATACAGGATGTAACTCAGGATCAGTACAGAATAAGTAATGTAATGTATGTACACAGTGACTGCACCAGCAGAATAGTGAGTGCAGCTCTGGAGTATAATACAGGATGTAACTCAGGATCAGTACAGGATAAGTAATGTAATGTATGTACACAGTGACTCCACCAGCAGAATAGTGAGTGCAGCTCTGGAGTATAATACAGGATGCAACTCAGGATCAGTACAGAATAAGTAATGTAATGTATGTACACAGTGACTGCACCAGCAGAATAGTGAGTGCAGCTCTGGAGTATAATACAGGATGTAACTCAGGATCAGTACAGGATAAGTAATGTAATGTATGTACACAGTGACTCCAATAGCAGAATAGTGAGTGCAGCTCTGGAGTATAATAAAGGATGCAACTCAGGATCAGTACAGGATAAGTAATGTAATGTATGTACACAGCGACTGCACCAGCAGAATAGTGAGCGCAGCTCTGGAGTATAATACAGGATGCAACTCAGGATGAGTTTACGATAGGTAATGTAATGTATGTACACAGTGACTCCACCAGCAGAATAGTGAGTGCAGCTCTGGAGTATAATACAGGATCAGTTCAGTAAATCCTTGTGTGCTTCACTTTGGCTAACCTAAAAGGGTCCCTAGCCGGAGAATCTCTGTCTATTATGTCTATATACTCTGACGATCACATGGACAAATAATTTAAAGCATTGTTAATAAGTTTATAGAGTCAGTGATTTGTAAGTGGCTGATGTTTTATTCATATAGCGCCCAGCTATCTCACCTGAAAGTTTCCTGGCATCATTTTGGCCTCCTTGGTTTACACCTGGTGTGCAGCAGGACTGCTCAGAGTATCTGAAATATCTACTAGATCGGTAAGTCAACTGCTGAAAGTCAAGTTTGTAGTTCACTGTTTTTGTGATGCTGATGCTTTCTTTTGCCATGAAGATAAGTGGTGACAGATGAGTTCGGCGGCTGTTTTATTTCTTCTCGTTAGAGATTGCATGCTCCACCACTGTCACTTATAAATGGAGGAAATGGGACCCCCACCCTCGTGAGGAGTGAGGGTCCCAGCTGTGTCAGATCCCCACCACTAATCAGAAGCTGAGCAGCTATAAATTATAGTGATTGCTGTAATGATAGCCCATAGAGGATGACATAGCCAAGCCTACTACTACTACTACTACATTACTCCATTCTCTCTTTTTGTAGTATACTCATGTATGTTATAATGGCCTGGACATACTTTTGACCTCTGTCTAAAGCTCTGAAAATTTCCGGTGTGATGTTTCTTTATTTTTCTCCCCCAAGGCTTCATGAAGAGGAAAAAACAGGCAAAAGAATATCCCAAGCTCTCGCCCAGACCAACTGCAGTTTCCAAGTGAAGAAAACAATCTTGGGCAACAGAACGTTGGTGGAGAAGATGTTTGGCGGTCGAATAGTCACTAAAATTCGGTGCCTGAAGTGTCACAGTACCTCAGCCAGAGAGGAGGCTTTCACTGACTTATCTCTAGCTTTCCCACCACGAGATGACTCAAAAACAAAGCTTCCTAAGTCTGCCATGTCTTCTGGTGTGTCACTTAGAGATACAGGGCCCAAAAATCTTGAAGGCCAAGACCAGCAGCCAACAAGTTCTCCGCAACATGGAACATGGAAACCAAAAGCCAATGAAGACCAAGGGAAAGTAATACCCGTCAAATTATCAGACAAAGAACATTCCCAAGACAAAGATGAGAACAATTGTTCCTTGCCTGGAAGCCACGACTCAGTCGCTTCTTCAGAGTTGAAGAAATGTTCCCTTACCCTATCAGACTTGATCAACCATTTCTTATGCCCTGAGATGCTGACTGAAGATAATCAGTATCGATGTGAAACATGTTCCTCCTTACAAGATGCTGAAAAGGTGGTGGAGCTCACCACAGGTCCACAGTACCTGATCTTGACTTTGCTAAGGTTTTCTTTTGACTTGAAGGCCATGAGAAGGAGGAAGATCTTAGACAACGTGTCCATTCCCTTGATGCTAAAATTACCAGTGCAAATCAATCCTTATCGGTCGGAGAACGGCTGTATAGAAAGTAGTAGTAGTAGTAGATCCACCTCGGCTGACGTCTGCCAGTCCTCCACCTATGACTTGTGCACAGTCATCGTGCACTCTGGACTGTCCTCAGAAAGTGGACATTATTATTGCTACTCCAGGGACTGCATGGACAGAGATGGTCATAAGCCACCCATTACTGGGATGAAGAAGTTTGCAAGCGACAAACATCTAGACATGGAGATCCAGTGGTATCTGTTTAACGACACCAGAGTCTCCTTCTCATCCTTTGAATCTGTCAGCAACATCACTTCTTTCTTCCCCAAGGATACGGCCTATGTTTTGTTCTACAGACATCGGACTCAAGGCCAAACGGGCTCTGATCTAGATTCATGGTCATCGAAGTCTCACGGAGATTCTGCTCTCAGCAAGGAACTCATGGAAGCCATCTCCAAGGACAACATCCAGTATCTACAGGTCAGTTTAGAAATGATTGATGTGAAGGTGGGTTTAATGGATTGAATATTTGGTGGGGGATGGGGGTGTTGAGTCCTTAATGCCATACAGTGCTACCTACAGTAAATGCAATGAAGCACGTTTGCGTCCAAAAAGAAAGGATTACATATGGAGTAGAAAGGATGTGGTGGGGGATGATGGGCTGGTGGCTCCTTAGGATGGTTGTCCTGCACCCAGCCTTATTATGATTATATATGTTTTCTTTTTTCCAACAGGAGCAAGAAAAGGAAGCAAGGAACACGGCGGCTTATATCTCTCCACTGCTGAAGTCCCCTCTGTGGTGGCAGGACTTTGACAAGGACAGTGATGATGATAGTTCTGCGGGTGGTCTGGGATCCGGCGCTGGTGGTTCCTCCGGTTCCTTTCATGGTCTCGTGTTTTAGACGCTTCAGATGCACGTGATACTCTTCTGATTGTAGAGATGCAAAAAAAAAGCAGCAGTTAGACCCCCCCCCCGATCCCCCAGCAAAGTGTATCCAACACATACCGTACTCTGCAGATTTATTCAGCCACAAACCCAGATCCATCGGCCAAGTGTAGAGCTACATGGTCCGCAGATATCCCATATAAGCCTGTGTATCTAAGGTCTACAAGATACATTTTCTTTGAGCGTATCTAAGCAGAGTTTAGATGCCGAGTATGGAGGGAGGGAGACCCTTTGTGGCTTAAAAACTGTAAAAATAAAAATAAAAAATGGTAGTAAATGATTTGCGCATCCACAAGCCTCCAACGGCAATAAAAACTTCAAGTCCACCGCTTTAATCATTTCTTATTTATAGCCACAGAACAGCAACCTCTAGCTGTCCAGCTGACCTGAAACTACAACTCCCAGTATCCTTTGTTCACTTCCATTGGTGTTCCTAGAGCAGCCGAGCAGGTGTTTATACTGGGAGTTGTAGTTTCACCACAGCTGGAGTTGCTGACACCTGATGTAGAAGACAGAAGATGCACCTTAAGAAGCTTAGGAGACGGGCAGCATACAGCAGATCTGGAGCTTCTGAGAACCGACTACAGGGGACGACGATATGTAGGGCTACTAAACGGAGAGGGGAGACTGCCTAGAGAACTTTCTGGGAAGTATATTTTCAGCTGCCAGAGGGAGAGGGAGACTGACTGGTGGTAATGTGGAGCTGGCGAAGTCAAAGACATATAGGTGGAGAACTTATCATTTGTTTTGCACCTGAAAACCGGCATCAGTCGTACATTTTGACGTATGTTATTTTTGTGCAAAAAGTGGCGACTTTATGATGATCTTGGCGCTTTTGGAAAGGGGGAGTGGTTTATCAGGTGACTAGGTGCACGCCAGATTTATCAAACATGGCTTTTTTTTTGCTTTTTTTTAATTGCACAATCTCAATTTGTTTTGGAGGGTGACGAAAAAGGGCAAAAGTGTTATTCGTAAAGATGCGCCAAATTAATAAAAAAATGGTGCAAATTTTGAGACATTTGGCGCAATTTGCACCATGATAAATCATCTCCACACAGAGAGCATGCAAGGGGTTTGGAAGTTGTAGGCAGAAAAAATTTGAAGTGGGTCATGGGACACCGACAATAGCCCAGATTATCAGGGGTGCGAAGGGCGACCGAGAGAATGAACATTAGATGAACTTAATTGGTGGGCGACCAAAAAAAAAAAATGCAAGGAGCTCCCCCTAGTGGTGGTTGCAGGCAGTCAGTCTATCACATGATACTGGTGCACTCTGCATTCATGAACGTCTGCTCGCTAAATGCACAAAAAGTTCACGCTGCATCATGCTAACAACAGAGCCTCTGTCTGCGGGAGGTCGTTATGTGACAGCTCCTTCTGGCTCATGTGTTTGAGGTGAGGGGGCCCCCTAGCAAAGATTAAAATGGCACCCCCTTCTGGTGCAGGCGGACACCAACACACATCCACAGAAAAGAAAAACTTGCCACTTGTTTCTATGCTCCTTTTTGTAGAAGAGAGGAACCCTGACCCAGTCCTCATCAGCTATTAAAATAAGGGATGCTGCCAAATTAAAGAAGGTTCCTTCTATCCTGGGGCTCAATACCACCTCAAAGACGCCTTCCGACTGTCAGCTATTAGATTATATGCTAATTCATGGCTGACCACTACTGGTGGGTATATATATTGAGGGGTGCCCCATGATATCCTGCTGGAGAGCCGAGGATCCTCTGCTCTCTGTACCCGCTCCTGCAAATCACAAGGTGCCAACCTTGGTCGTCAGGTCATTGGATCTCATTGTCAATCCAGCATATCCACTTCAAGTACTGACTGGCTGCTCAGGAGGACTCAGCACAGTCATATGTTCCATATCTTTCCATAGGGGCACCATGTATCACCACGTGTCCAGCAGTGGATGCTGCTCTCCTCACAAGGAGGTTGTCCAGATTTGGACAGACCACGAGGGTGTCTGCCATATAGAAGTTCGAAGGGGCGAGAACCCAGTAGAGGTCTGGGGCACTTCTCGCACTGCGAACATAAGATAGGGCAGAAGGAGGTCCCAGTCCTTCCCATCCTTAGCTACTACTCGTTTTAATAGTTTTTAACATTTGATTAAACCTTTCTACTAGGCCGTCAGTTTGCGGGTGATAGACTGATGTCCGTATCTGTTTGATATTCAGCAACTTACAGAGTTCGACCATGACCTTGGACATAAAAGGGGTCCCCTGGTCAGTCAGAACCTCTTTGGGTATCTCCAACCCAGGACCCGGTGGCAACTCCTGCACGTCTGCCACCATTACCCTACGCGGGGTTGTCTCCCCCTCTTCCACCAAAGTGGCGGTCACCCCTACTGTTGGCCCTTCTGCCTCAGATTTCCAGGGTTCTGGCCGTCCCCCTGAACAAGGCCAATCTCATGGGCTTATTCCTGTCTCAGGGGTAAACCAGAAATAAGATAATAATGCACTTAGTAAAGTAGATGCAAGCATTTATATATGGACAAAGTCCTTACTCTGATATGATAATATCTGAGACACTTAGTCAATATATTTTGATCAAAACACATCTAAGCCCGCCTACCAAGCGCCAAGGTGGTCTCAGGTCAGGCGGGTCCTACGCTAAACCTACCCATGCACATGGAGGTGACTAGGAGCAGCACACCATATGTGCGGCGTCTGCGCTCCTGAACATAGAAGCCCAATGGCTTAGGTAGGTTTAGCGTAGGACCCGCCTGACCTGAGACCACCTTGGCGCTTGGTAGGCGGGCTTAGATGTGTTTTGATCAAAATATATTGACTAAGTGTCTCAGATATTATCATATCAGAGTGAGGACTTTGTCCATATATAATGCTTGCATCTACTTTACTAAGTGCATTATTATCTTATTTCTGTGGTTTTCTTCAATAATATGGCCAGGGACATCCACACATTTGTATATCATATGGTGCAGGATGTTTTTATCTTAGTTTTTTCTGTGGATTTTCTGCTGTCTCAGGGGTAACCTTAACTCTCACAACCGGCCATAGGGCAGGTAAACCTGGAAAGTCTCTCCCTATTATGGAGTTTATAGTGGAGATTTGTGGCGACTGCCACTTCGTGGGTCTACCTGACGGCCACCGTGGTTAGAGACACCAGCGCGGTGGGGTAGTCTTTCAAATCTCCATGAATGCACATCACCCCAACTTTCCAGCCAGTATACTCAGCGGACCGCACCAGGGTAGTCCTTACCAGGGTCACCAAGCTCCCTGAGTCCAGCAGCGCCTCAGCTTGAGTGTATTCCACTTCCACCTGGCACAAGTGGTCTAGAGCCTCTGGGGTACCTGTGGTAACCACAATTAGTGTCCATGGGCTCAACCCAATGAGGACACTCACCCCTGGTGTGGCCAGGTGCCAGACACCGCCAGCAGATTAACTGGGTCCAGCCCATAGGGGGAACCTCATTGGCTCATACCGGTGAACCTGGGGTGGGGAATTCTGGAGTTTGCCTGCCCTCCTCCCAAAAAAAAACCCCTTGAGATTCTTGGTGGCCTCATAGCGTTTCACCAGGTCCACCATTTCCAGGAGATACCTGGCTGATCCAGTGCTGGAGAGGGGGTGTCAGCACATCAGTCTGTAGCCACTTTTGAAAAAGGGGGAGTAAGTCATAATACTGGGGTGTCGCTGGCTCAGCCAGCTTAAACCCTCACTGATGTACCCGCTGGGCCCGGACAAACAAATCGGCCGCTTGATCGTCCAGCAAGTCGAAATACACCCCCTGGGACCTTAAGGCAAAAAAAGGAGCGACGACCTCAGCCCACTGGTCTCGGGGCAGCTTTTCCCTGGTGGCCACTTTCTCGCACATCGCCAGGTAGGTTTCGATGTCGTCTGTGGGGGTCATCTTAGGAATCGCGGCACGGTCAGCTTTCCGGGCATCGTGGACGCTTGGGGTTGCTCCTGGTGTCTGCAAAGCCATCACGTGTTGTAGCAGCAACTGGTTGGTCTCTTGCTGCTGCTTATTAGCCTCCCTTTGGTGCAGGTTGGTCTCTCGCTGCTGCAAATTAGCCTCCATGAGGGCCTTCACAACGGCCTCCATTTTGTCGTGGGGCACAGGTTGAAATACAGCTGGTTTGATGTACGATATAAAACTGTGCCCAAAAACGCAAACCCAAAAATATATTGGCGTTCACGCCAGCCTCACTGCGCTTGCCTGCATCCTCCACCAATTGTGGGGATTCGCTCTGGTAGTTAGGACTAGCGGATGCAGTATAGAGGCAAAGTACACAGCTCTTGAATCAAACAGCGGTGTTTATTCACACATTGGTGTATCACAAAACGCAGGCGGCTTGGTGTTTGTTCACACACAAGGAAAGTCCATAAACAATAAAAGTCACCTTTTCTCCTGGGTGTTAATTCACACCCTGTTAGCCGTTCAGCCTCATCAAGTCCATAGGCGACCTGTTCGCCTTTAGAGGGGCCTGAGTCCTCCAGCTCGGCTCAAACCTCAAATCCCAGCACAGCCCTCAGTTCACAGCACACAGCACACAGACTCCTGAGCTCCACTGTCAGAGGGAGGTAAATCCACCACACCTGGCAGTGCTGGCTGGTTTTTATGCCTGGCAAAGCCCGGCCTGGAACATGGGGAGTAGTCACCCACCCAGCACTTTGACTACTCCCAGTAAGAGCCGTCCCAGATCAGCTATAACAGCCATGCTAAATCTTTAGGTGTCAATTAGCAATAGCTGCTACTGACACATAAAATACAGTCTCTTACTTCACCGAGGCCAGAAACCTCGGTGACGCATACCTTCCATCCACGATGATTCCAGGTACCTTCTTACAACTGTCACTGTTAGAGATGAGCGAATTTCATATTTTGAAGTTCGGGTTCGGGTTGTGGTATTTACTGAATTGCGTTATGGATTCTGTTACCACCGACCTTAACGCAATTCCATGACGGAATGCCTTTAGAGGAATTCCGTTATTTATTCCGTCATAATAGAAGTCTATGGCCTGCATAACGGATCCGTCCGGTTTCCGTTATGCTGGAGTCCTCTACTGCATAACGGAAGCCGGAGAGATCCGTTATGCAGGCCATAGACTTCTATTATGACGGAATAAATAACGGAATGCCTCTAAAGGCATTCCATATGCATTCCGTCATGGAATTGCGTTATGGCCCGTGATAACGGAATCCATAACGCAATTCAGATTATACCACAACCCGAACTTCAAAATATGAAATTCGCTAATCCCTAGTCACTGTATATAATGTCATTGTATAATACTGTTGAGGGGGCCCTGACAATAAAATCTTGTAGTCGTCCTCCTGGGTGGGCCCATTCTGAGGTTGGGCCCCAAAGCAGCTGCTTTCCCTATAGCTACCCATAGCCCCTGGTTATCAGATTTTTTCCCCCCGGTACATCTGGGCCACACCCGGCACCAGTTCTATAAGCACTGGGCACCATGTAGTGTCATTAGCATTGGGGACATCTGGCTGACAGCCTGCGGCTAGATATGGACCAACCCAATATTAAATCATATATGTTCATAACTCCCCTCAAAAATAAACTGCATCAAAAACTGCTTGTGTGAATGGAACCAAAAGAAGAACCAGCAAATGATAGCGAGACTGCAGTGAGTCTCACTAGTGCCACCTATAGTATAGTTACTGTATCACGTGTGTCTGGTCAGTGCATTGTACTTATGGTGACCTGGGGGGGTTTGGCCATCTAGTTCTTACTGCCCTGCTGTACCTCCTGCTGGGGCTATACAGTTCTCAAGGGTTAGGGCTCATGCACATGGCGGCTCAGTGGTTAGCACTGGTGCTTGGCAGCACCGGGGTCCTAGGTTTGAATATGACCGTATGTTTGGGCCACATTTTTTGCGCATCGGATGCAGATCCATTAATTTCAATGGGGCCTCAAAAGATGCAGACAGCGCACATTATACAGTTCGCATTTGTAGGTCCATTCCGCAGCCCCTCAAAAAGAGATCGAACATGTCCTATACTTGTCCTAGACATTTCTACAGAAGATAAGAAAGAAATGGCGGCATGCACTCGGCTGGTATCAGTGTTTTACGGCTCTCCGATTAACAGACCGCAAAACGGATACGGTTGTGTGTATGAGGCTTTATGGGGAGGCTTGAGAAGGGAACCAGGTAGACTCCAAGCAAAAGATTGACTTTGATTAGGGAAGTTATGGTCTTTGTCCTTTCCATGTTGTTTTGGCTCGGGGGTGAGTCAAGTATTATGTACATCCTAGTACCTTTATGTAGGCTGTGTTAAAGGGGTGATTCTATCCCTTTAAGAATTTTATGACTCCACTCATATAGGACTCCTTCCCTTTCTAGGTCTGTTCTTCTATACTGATTCTATTGTACGCCTGCAGTCTTAATTGTGGCCACCAGATGTCAGTGTAGGACCAATGATGATAAAAAGAGCTGTGGAAGGGGAGTGTGCCAGTGTGTGGCCTTGACCACATGGAATGCCCGGGAGCTTGAGGAGCGGATGGTAGACCTGGTGAAAGGTTCAGCATGTAGTAGTGCATGTATGAGTGGAGAAGTCAACCCGAGAGATACCGGAACCATTAGAGGTGCAGACAGTGTGCAGGAGTGCACCATCAGCAGCAGAACTGCCCCTGTAAGCGGGGTTACATGCCGTATCAGGTTTTTCTAGATTGGCCGCTATTTCGGAGAGACGGTTGCTGCCTGTTATTGAGTTAACCTGGAGTTTGCTTTAGTAAAGTACCAGCGAACCACAGCGTGTATCTGAGCCAAGTCACCAATCCATCGGCGTCATTCAGCAGACTCCAGAAATGGTCGCACTTCTCACTGGAATACGCTACTCACAAAAAGTTCGGGATATTTGGCTTGTGGGTGAAATTTCAGGGTGAACCTAAAATGCACTCTAAAGCCCCTTGTACACGAACGATCCGGACGCGTTCAGGAAAACTCGCACCATTTTGCAAGCAATTGCAGTCAGTTTTGTCTGCGACTGCGTTCAGTGGTTCAGTCTTTAGCGCGTGGGTGAAATGCGCATTGATGCGTTTTTCAGGCGCGTGATAAAAAACTGTTTACAAACAACATCTCTTAGCAACCATCAGTGAAGAACACATCACATCTGCACTTGCTTGCGGATGCGATGCGTTTTTCACGCAGCCCCGTTCACTTCTATGGGGCCAGCGTTGCGTGAAACGATTTTCAAGCAACGCACAAGCGATGTGTGAAAAACAACGCTCATGTACAAAGACCCATTGAAATGAATGGGTCCGGATTCTGTGCGGGCGCAATGCGTTCGCATCGCGCATTGCACCCGCGCGGAAAACTCGCTTGTGTGAAGGGGCCTAACCTTTACCTCTAACCTTAACAGGTGAACTTAATGTGACCTTCTCTAAACTCTTGACTGCAGATGTCCAACTGTTCAATGTTTCAGTACTTTTCCCACAACTTGCTGTTCTCTAACAAGGAGCTTAACGGCAAAATTCACAACAGGCGTTTGATCCATGAATCGCCCAATAAATTCCCTGGGTCAATTAGAATTGGTATTTAAACAGTCCTCCTCATCATGCTGTTCACATTTTGACATCACGAGACCAAGACGACACCAAACAATTGATCAACAGTACCTCATCATTGCAAGGCCTCAAGCAGGATGTTCTTAGAAGGAAGTGGCCACTGAGCTTAGAGTGTCATCAGCAGATAGAGAGAGACTGGAAGAGTCACAGTGACAAGCCCATACTACTTGAATAACATCATTAATCCAGTCATTGTTCCTCTGCATGAACAACACAGGCCTAATGTCATCTTCATGGAGGACAATGCACCAGCTCATCGAGGTCGCATCATTAGGGAACCGCTGCTGGAGACTGGGGGACCTCATATGGAGTGGCCTGCACTTTCTCCAGACCTGAATCCCATTGATAACCTATGGGATCATCTGAGTCGCTATGTAGAGGCTCGTAACTCTGTACCCCAGAACCTCAATGACCTGAGGGCCACCCTTCGAGAAGAGTGGGATGCCATGCCTCAGCAGACAATAAGGAGACTTGTGAACAGCAGGAGACATCGTTGTCAAGCTGTAATTGATGCTGAAGGCCACAGGACAAGTTCCTGAGACACTGACATTTTTGTGGGTGTATACCCAGCACTGGTGTTGGCTTTTGTTTCCACAAATTGTTTGAGATGAGGAAATCGCCATTGCTGCTTCTAATTAAATGCCTGACTTTCATGATATAATATCACTGGAGCGGGAACTTTTTAAATTTTCCATAAATTTCACCCAAAAGCCAAATATCCATACCTTTTTGTGAGTAGTGTGTATATATTCTCTATATTGTATCTTCATATTGTTTATTTGATACAACATTCTGCCCCAATTAATTTCTGAATATACGACACTGGAGAGAGCCAGGTTTTTGGAGCTCCTGTACAGACATTGCGTTGCAGGATCCAGAAAAGAAGATGGAGGCAGCATGTCCGGTAAAAAACCCTTTAATGGGAATCGCCAAGTGAACTAACGTGCAGCAGGTTGTGACGTTTCGGCTGATCCGCAGCCTTTATCAAACACAATGTGAAATCTAAAAGTATCCGTTTAAATATATTAAGACACACCCACTCACACAGGAGTGGCCAATAACACAATGAGTGAGGTGCTAATGTCATTAAAAATGTATACTGCAGTGCTCCCACTCAGTGTATCCATGTACACCAATCATATATATATATATAAGATCCAATACCTCCACATACCTTCAGGGCACACATGTTCCTTGGCGTTCCTAGGCCACCAGTGCGCATGTCAGGGAAGGCGAAACTGCGTCACTACCCAGCTGACCCGAGATCACCTGACCGCGAGTAACTCCGCCCTGGTGATCGTCGCGTCATTCCACACATCCTCCGCTATGCGCACCGTCGCTAGGGACGCCAATGAGCCGATCCGCCCACCTCCACGCAATGAGAGCGGTCACCCCATAGCCCCATGTCACCAGTGCCGGCGGCCGGGTCCCGGGCCAAGCGATGCGGCGATCAGAGCTCATCGCCAACCGCATAATATCCTCTGGCACAACCGGGGACCGTCAGAAGAGATATAGGCAGGGGCCCTCAGTCTTTATGTCTCCGGCCGAAACCCAGCCTAGGTGACATAATGGCCCCGCCTCTCTATTATCCAACCAGCCCCATGTTGCCAGAGACGCATCCAGGATCCAACACCGCCCACCGCGGTGACGTGTGGAAGGAGATAACCACACCCACAGCGGGGGTGCAGACAGGAACGAGCCCCCTAATAACTCAGTGTGCCATGATCCAGTGTGGGTTGGAAACAAGTGTGATAGTGAATCAATGAAAAACAAAATACAATTAAAAAACACTATACAGTGAACCAGTTCAAAGGTCACTCTGAACCATTACACATTTGATACAGAGAATTCTATATTCATTCCGAATGGTTGGAGTGCTCTCATCTCAAAGATCCATCTGAGCTCTTTTTTACGTAGAATCCGATCCTTGTCCCCCCCACGTCTCAGCGGGCCGACAGAATCAATGATTCTAAACCTGAGTTGGTTGACCGAGTGTCCACGTTCCAGGAAATGCTTCGCCACCGGCTTATCAGTCTGGGCCCTACGAATATTGCTCTTATGGGAGTTAATACGCTCCCTGGCTTCCATTGTGGTCTCCCCTATGTAGATCAAACCACACGGGCACGTGATCATATATATCACGTCCCGTGATCGACATGTAAAGAAATTTTTAATCTTATAGGGCTTACCACTATAGGGATGGGCAAAAGTATCCCCCTTTAACATGTTGCCACAGTTGCAACAACCGAGGCAGGGAAAACATCCCAACTTCCTCGGTGCCAGATACCTCTGCCCATCCCCATGTGGGTCACCAACCTCAGTTCTCACCAGTTTATCGCGTAGGTTGGCCCCTCTCTTGTATGCCATCATAGGAAAGCCCACAAATTCGTCTACCATAGGTAGCCCTTTCTGCAAAATGTGCCATTCTTTGCGTATAATACGCGCTATGTCCCCACTGTTGGAGCCGTACGTAGAAACAAACGGGATCCGTTTTTGGTCCCTCTCCTTTTTCTTTCCCTGGAACGTGGACTCCCGATCAACCTCCCCCACCTTCTGAGAGATCCTCTCCACCAATCGTCGTGGATATCCCCTATCTAGGAACTTCTTCCCCATCTCATCCACCCTTGTCCCGAAAAGCTCATCCCCCGATACCACCCGTCTCACCCTTAGCATCTGACTCCAGGGCAATGACTCCACCATCCGTCGTGGGTGATTACTCTTAAACTCCAACAAGTTATTCCTATCTGTTGGTTTGTGGAAGATGTCAGTTTCAATACTTCCCTCCCTGATATGTACCATCACATCCAAGAATTGTAGAGAGACTGCCGACGCGGTCATGGTGAACCCCAACCCGGGCACCATGTTATTAAGAAACTCAAAAAACAGTTGTAGTTCACCACAAGAGCCTCCCCACACCACGAAAATGTCGTCGATGTAGCGCCACCAGCAACGGGCTCCCTCAAACATTGCGGCTCTGTATATGAGTCTGTCCTCCACCTCCGCCATGAACATGTTGGCATACGTGGGCGCCACTTTCGAGCCCATGGCCACCTCACGTACTGGTTGGTAATAGGTGTCCCCAAAGCGGAAATAATTCCGCCTCAGGACCACCTCTAGGAGATGGAGAACAAACCCACGACCGCCCAGAGAGAGCCCGGTGCCGGCCAGGGCCACATCGACGACATTCAACCCGTATGTGTGCTCTATGGAGGTGTATAATGAGACTACGTCGAAGCTGACAAGGAGAGGATCGGCAGGTAGGCTCAAATCCCTGAGCCTCAATAGAAAATAGCTAGTATCTCTAATATAGGACGGGGCGCTGGTGGCATGGACCCGTAACACCCTATCAAGGAATATAGCTATATTGCTAAAAATCGATCCCCTGCCCGACACAATCGGTCGGCCAGGAGGATCGACCAAGCTTTTATGTATCTTGGGAAGTACATAGAACAGGGGAGTGACCGGGTGTTTAATCAGGAGAAATTCCCTGACCTCCTTATCGATGATACCCTCAACCAAGGCTTCATCGATAATCTTTTCCAAGTGTCGTTTGATGTCCCATTTAGGGTCATTCTGAAGCTCAATATACACCTCCCGGTCACTCAGCTGTCTAAGTACCTCCCGTTCATAGCTTGGTGTGTCCATCACCACCACCGCCCCTCCCTTGTCCGCTGGTTTGATTGTCAGGGATTTGTCCCCTGCTAGCTGTCGAAGTGCCTCTCTCTCTCCCCTCGTTAGGTTCGCCGTAGTCACCATCTCCTTCTTCTCTCTCAATGTCTCAATCTGTTTGGAGACAATCGCAATATATGCCTCCACAACGTGATTATTACGTGGTGGAGCAAAATCACTCTTGTTCCTCAGGTCAAATGTTTTCAAAGCAAAGTCAGTGTTCCCAACAGTATCAGAAGTTGACACCGCCTTTCTTTCCTCCTTGTCCAGGAAGAAGGCCTTCAATCTCAACATGCGGTAAAAGCAATGGAGGTCCAGTTCCAATTCGAACCAGTCCCTTTCATGCCCAGGGCAAAAAGACAATCCACGTCCCAAGACAAGATGTTGGTCATTAGATAACTGTCTCATCGAGATATTAACAACCAGATTTGGAGCTATGGCTGGTTGCGTCTCGTCGTCCGTCCCCGTGTGCTCTTGAATGTTTGAGACGGTGGAGGTAAACTTTTTCTGGGGTCTACGGTGCTTCTCTCCCCCCCCTACGGCACCTTCGTTTGCGCCGTGTGGCGGGGGGCCTAAAAAAGCCATTCTACCTATGTCGTCTGAGGAGTCCGACTCGCCTGCCGTGAAACCAAATCGACTTGGTTCAAACTACCTCCCCTTCTTTCTGCGCGGTTTGTTATGTGTCTGTTGCTGCCAATTATAGACATGGCCCGTCTGATAATCTTCCAGATCACGGTGCCACTTGTCTCTTTTGATTTTCTCCACTTCAGTTTTGTGTCGGAGCGTATAATTTTTGGTTTTGTCAAAAAACACTGTGGCCTCGTCACAGCTCAGTAAATCCTGAATCTGTGCCTCCAGGGCTGTCATAGAATTTTTCACCCCCTCAATCTCTTGGCCAAGAAAATCAATATTAAGTAGCATCAGTTCAAACGCATATTTGTTGTTAACTAATTCGAATTTTTTGCAGAATTCCACATTGTTGGGGAGTAGGGTCGGTCTCAGATGGGATCTTAGTCCCCGAGGTATCCGCTGTATACGGTAGTATTCTCTGAGCGTATTCAAGTGTAGGTCCAATGTGACTAGTTTTTTAGACTCATGCTCATATTTGCGTTTGCAAGGCCTCAAGCAGGATGTTCTTAGAAGGAAGTGGCCACTGAGCTTAGAGTGTCATCAGCAGATAGAGAGAGACTGGAAGAGTCACAGTGACAAGCCCATACTACTTGAATAACATCATTAATCCAGTCATTGTTCCTCTGCATGAACAACACAGGCCTAATGTCATCTTCATGGAGGACAATGCACCAGCTCATCGAGGTCGCATCATTAGGGAACCGCTGCTGGAGACTGGGGGACCTCATATGGAGTGGCCTGCACTTTCTCCAGACCTGAATCCCATTGATAACCTATGGGATCATCTGAGTCGCTATGTAGAGGCTCGTAACTCTGTACCCCAGAACCTCAATGACCTGAGGGCCACCCTTCGAGAAGAGTGGGATGCCATGCCTCAGCAGACAATAAGGAGACTTGTGAACAGCAGGAGATGTCGTTGTCAAGCTGTAATTGATGCTGAAGGCCACAGGACAAGTTCCTGAGACACTGACATTTTTGTGGGTGTATACCCAGCACTGGTGTTGGCTTTTGTTTCCACAAATTGTTTGAGATGAGGAAATCACCATTGCTGCTTCTACTTAAATGCCTGACTTTCATGATATATTATCACTGGAGCGGGAACTTTTTAAATTTTCCATAAATTTCACCCAAAAGACAAATATCCATACCTTTTTGTGAGTAGTGTGTATATATTCTCTATATTGTATCTTCATATTGTTTATTTGATACAACATTCTGCCCCAATTAATTTCTGAATATACGACACTGGAGAGAGCCAGGTCTTTGGAGCTCCTGTACAGACATTGCGTTGCAGGATAAAATTCTGACTACTGCAGTCACCACTAGAGGGAGCTCACTGCAAGTTCACTGTATACACTGTATGCAGTAAGTGCTTGAGCTCCCACTAGTGGTGGCTCCAGGCAATAGAATTTTATCCCATAACTCTTAAGTGGGAGATTTGCAGCGATGTGTCAGATAAATGGCATTCCAACCACCATACGGATATACAGTATAACAAAAAGCAGCAGCACAAAATTGTGGACCTAAAGGAAGGACCAGGAAAAGGTAGAGCAGCCTTTAGGAATATTCCCATCCATTACACAAGGTACAGAGAAGCAACCAGACAAAGGAGTTTATTATGTACCATGTTTATTGGCGCCATCAGAAATAAAAGACTAAACATGATTTCTATGTTAAAACGACAAACTTCTATCTAGAGTATAAATAAAATGGACACCGACTATCAAAAAAAATGAATAAATTAATAACTTACGTGGTTACTTCACACAACTTGTAAATTAAAAACACAGATCTGTTAATATTACGAGATATACATTCCATGTTGTAACAAAGAGGGTGGGGGTAGATGAAAACGTCCCAATGTGAGCGACCCCTGTGTGTCCAGGTCATTACTATACTGATTAGTGTCCTCTCTGGCGTCTAAAAGGTTAAGCCCCCCCAAAAAATTAAAAAATACACAGGGAGGACCTGGCGGGCTATTGTATAGATCAAAAAAATGGAGCTACAAGGTCCGGGAGACCCCAAAAATTCAAGAATCATAAGTTTACATTCTTACAGATTCCGAATTAAAAAGACGGCGGTGCATGTTAGTAAAGTGGCTGATATGTCACATGCGTGTTTTGTGGGCAGAGGGGTGCGCTCCTCTCACCATCCACCATGACCCCCTCCACTCGTCTCTATTCTCTGATACTGGCCCTGTCATATACATCACAAGTTTACAGGTCATTGCCCCCTCCCTTCAGCACACAGCTGCTGAAACACTCTGTGCTGCAGGGAGCCTGCTTCTTCCACCACATAACTCTCAGTCTGTGACCAGCCTGAAGATCAACGCTCTTTTCCTGAAATACTCTAACAAGGCCAGCACACTGCCCCTCCTTGACATACTCTGTGCTGCTGTGGTCCCGACACCTTTCACTGTCCACTTGTGAAGTATCTTATCCCTCTTCTCTCATCAGGACTTGGTCGTGTCTTCACTATCATCACACGTGGATACATCTGCACATTTGTTCCCTGAAACACTCTGTGCTGCTGGGGGTTCCCTGGTCCTTCCACTGACAGCTGCAATCTATTATTTGTTTCTGTTCCCCTCCTCACGTCATGATCCAGACAATCTAATCTTCTTAAATACTCTGTGCTGCTGGGATACGTTTTGCCATCTACTATCCACTGTGCCTTCTTATTGTCTTCACCCCCCCCCACACACACACACACATCATAACAACGGCCCTGAAACAGGCAGCTCTGTCCTATCATCATCATCATCATCATCAAGGCAGGCCATTGCCTACCACAAAATACCTCCTGAAATACTCTTTGTTGCTGTTACAATACTATCCCTCCCTCTTTAAACCCGGAACCGTAGGTGATGAGCAAAAAGTGCAATAGATTTTCTTAGTCAATATAGCAGTGCAGCTCTCTCCGGGCCGCCATTGTAATACCTGGGGTCTCTATCTAATTTGGGGTGGGTGGATCCTCAGATTTCAACACTATGGAATATGCTAAGGTACCTTGCTTCACCCGTGTCAGGCTTCTAAGAACTAAAAAAAAAAAAAAAGTGGGAGTATCCTGAAATTTGAAATTTAGAATATTTTAAATTTTTTGTTATAATTAGTTCAATAACTGAATGATTCAGTTATATTTACAAATAAAACTTGATGAAAAAAAAAGGAAGAACATGTGAAATGTAACGATATTCACAAAAAACTTTTTTTTTTTTATAAAAAAAAAAAAATTATACAGACCCTTAAAGGGGTTCACTGGTTTCATAATGATTATTTCTATTTTTTTTAATATGCCCAGAGTACCCCATTTTTTTCTGCCCCATACACCTGTTTATCACATCAGCAATTTCCTTCCCCTGCTCTCAGCATCACTGCATCCTGGCAGGATGTTTACATGCAGAACTTCCTGTTTTCTTCAGCTACCTGCTGGGTTTACTAACCAATCCCAGAATGCTTTGCTCTGTAATGTTTCGCAGGGCTTGCCCCGCCTAACAAACCTGGAGAGGCGAGTTGTCGGGGGCGTGACTGCTGCAGAGGAACATTATAGAGCAAAATATGCTGAGACTGGTTAGAAAACCCTGCAGGAAGCTGATAAAAACAGGAAGTTCTGCATGTAAACATCCTGCCAGGCTGCAGTGATGCCAAAAACAGGGGATGGAAAGTGCTAACATGCAATGGGGTAAAAATAAGTGTTTGGGGTGCTTTGGGCAGATATAAACTGGTTGGGCCGCAAAAAAAATTGCTTCTAGGAGAGACAACCTGTATAATAAGGTGTGGTACAGATGTACCCCATGTGGCGGCACACGGCCATGCATGCAGCTCTGCCATGTGAATGCGCCCCTAGAACCTGTCCACCCCTTTTTCAACAGAAAAGGCAGCAAAAAATACTGTAATATAATACTGATATTGGGCGGGGGTCATGTTCTTTATCCGTCAAGCAGGAAATTAGGAACCAACAGTCCTCAAACAGCAAAAAAATTGTTAAAGAAATTAGGTGAGTCAAATCTACAGCCACATAACTCATTAGGCACAGTCAGGAAATGTTGAAAAAAGTGCTAACGATGTGAAAATCGCCTCTACAGTCATCACGTGTACTAAAAAAAAAAAAAAAAAAATAGCACAAAACGTGATAAAAATTTATATATATAAAAAAAAAAAAAAAAAATCTGAACATGGGACTGAACAAGCACAGGGGAAAGACAATAGCCCTAATAAGGCCTCTTGCACACGAACGTGTGCGCCCCGTGGTCGTGCTGCGGCCCGCAATGCACGAACACCGTCCGTGGGGCAGCGGAGCGCGGACCCATTCACTTTTAATGGGTCCGCGATCTGGCCGTTCCGCAAAAAGATAGGACATGTTCTATCTTTTTGCGGAACGGAAGTACGGGGCGAAACCCCCACGGAAGCAGTCCGTAGTGCTTCCGTAGGGTTCCGTTCGGTGCTTCCGATCCGCATCCCCGGATTTGCGGACCCATTCAAGTGAATGGGTCCGCATCCGTGATGCGGAATGCCCACGGAACGGCACCCGTGTATTGCGGATACGCAAACGCGGTCGGTAATACGGGCAACGGGGCGCACACGTTCGTGTGCAAGAGGCCTAATGGAGATACAAAGTAATAAAAATAAAATAAAAAACATTAAAACATGGAAAAAATCAGTGTTTCACTACTTATAGTTAAAAAAAAATATATAAAAAATTCTTACTTTTCTGTGAAATTTTAAAGAATTTTAAAAAAGCTGAACAAAAAAAACCCCCCAAAAAAAAAAACATTCTCTGCTACTGAATCAGGACATTTATAGAAATCTGTTGCGCATACACCCAAAAGAGGACGTACTACAGAGCAGGGGTATAGCTAGGGGGGTGCAGAGGTAGCAGTTGCATTCGGGCCCTTGTACTTAAAGTGCCCAAAGGCTCCTCTGCCATATATGAAGCCACCAGTATTATAAATGGAATATGGCAAGAGGAGGGGGGTATTGGGGGCCAAATGCTTCAAGCTATGGCTTTTTTTGCTATAAAGGCAGGCTCCACAGCTTCCTTGGGGGACATATCTAAGCTTGGCCCCACCCTCCTTCCTCAGGGGTGGAGTTAATCACTACCATAGTCTGTTCCTTTTTGTTTGCTAAAAGAGAGGAGCCAGTCTGGGGGCAAAGACCTTTCCATCAAGACCTATCCCCAAGGCACCTACCGCACAGAGCACATGACTCTCGAGGCCTCACCCGGGCACCCCAGCTCCCTCTATTGCCAAGGGTGGAAGGAAGGGGTGGGGTGTGTGGCAGCATAAACCAAGATGGCCCCCATTTTTCCAACCAGCTGGGTTCTAATGATGAGTTGCTATGGGATATGGTACCTTTAAGTCTCAGATCAACAGTTTTCAAAAATGTCAAAGTGGTGGTCACGTGACGGTGGTCGCTAACCACACAACATAGAAGTGTTAACAGCGGCACAGTGGAGGTTTTTGGGTAACAGTCTGAAGAATTTCTTAGCCACATTACAATATTGCTATGCAAAAAGTGATGGCGGCAGTCATATGACCGCTCGTCCGGACCCGATTCCTCATTATAAGAGCTGAAAAACCCCACTTTTTGTTTTTGTTTTTTTCACATTTCCTTTGCTTACAACGAACTCGCATTTTACTTTCCACAACAAGAAACGTAGGCAACATTCACAAGAACCGGTACTCCAGTCACATCCAAAGCTGCAATCACATTTTCTGATGCGACAGGAACGCACACTTCCCTGCTATCCCCTGCTGGTGCAGTGTCTGTACAAAAGCATGTTCTGCCGCAGTGCATTGTGGGAGATGTAGTGTTTACTCCATGGGATATACTCAAAAACTAAAATAAAACCTGGTTGTCGAGTACGTAACGAATAGCGATGTGCACAGACTCCAAATGGTAAGCAGCAAAAATCTGAACGCTGCTTTGGAAGTGACTGGAGGATAATAGAGGACAATGAATCATTACACGTAGATTGCCTCTAGGCACCGGTTTTCCTGAATGTTCACCACTGTTGCGGTTTCATCCGGTAAGAATTTACTAGGTGGCGATTTTTTTAAAGGCACGGCTACAAAATGACCAACTGTATCGAAACTCTATAGATTAGTGCGAATCATAAACAGACCCCTCCCCCGCGGAGCCATCCCTCCCCCCGTTCTATATATTCTGACAAGCTCGAGAATGGCGCGTGGATAGGATGCGTTTTCAATATGGCGGCCGGTGCACTGGAACATAATACTCAGTGCTATGTGAATTGAGGACTAGGCCGATGCATCGATTATAGTAACCTAGAAAGTAAGGTAAAGGCGCCAGTGTGGTGTGTGCGTTAGAGAGCTCCCCCCACAACGCCGATTCAGGCAGAACAAGCAGCACGGCGGTTGTCTGCGGCGAGGAGGCCCCGGCTTGTCGGTACTTCAGTGATCACGGGGCGGCGGTGTCATCACTGCTTGGCGCTCTTGGCGGGCTCCGATGACTGGCGCACGTCCGTCCACTCCTGCATGGTGTTTTGCAGGGCCTGGGTCTTCTCTTTGTCCACCTGCACGTAGTCCACCTTTTCATCGGACGCTACAGAAGACGTGGAGGGCTGCAGGCAAGAACCACAGGAGACATTTAAAAAAATATATAAAATCTCATCTTCACCACCCAGCTTTCCCAAGCTCCTGAATGGCAGATCTGTGTGGAGAGGGGTGTCCGCTCCTCTAGGGCAGAACACAGGCGGATAGATTGGTCATTCAGGATCGTAGGAAATCTGGAGACGACGACCCGGCCATGTTGGTTGTCACCCAGCTTTCCCAAATCCCTGAGTGGCAAATCTGTCCATCTGTGCAGTGAAGTATCCCCTGCTCCACCCAACTTTCCCGAGGTCCTGAATGGTATTCTGCCTATGTATGCAGTGTGACCTCTCCTCCGCTTATCCGTGACTGGGAGAAGACCCCTGGGTGAGCTGTAATAAAGGTCACACTGGTCGTCACCCAGCTTTCCCAAGCTCCTGATAGGTAAATCTGTCTATTCATGGCCCTATTCTTATTGCACAGATGACAGGCATGTTATTCAGGACTCCAGGAAAGAAGAAGGATTAACAGTCACATTGGTTGTCACCCAGCTTTCCCAACACCCTGACCAGTATATATATATATTGATGCAGCGGTGTGTGTCCCCTCCTCCCTTATCTAGACATCAGGACTCGAGGAAGGCTGGAGAACCTCCCCATTGGGAGCTTTGTATGACTTTGCTGCCTAGTTTTCTGAAGGCAGCTTTGGATGTGACTAGAGAGGTTTACATAATGGTGAATGCAGAGCGGCGATGGTCGTACATTTACCTTCCGGTGAGGACTCGGTGACACCGGCTGGAAATCCAGCGCCAGGTAATCCACACTGCCGGTGCTCTTCTTCTGGGCCGGGCTGTTCGTACCACTGGTTCCTGGAGAGGCCGACACTGGGTTTTGCTTGAAGGGGAGGAAAAAAAAATAAAAATAAATTATAACCTGATTTTCAGTGGTCACAACTGACTGTGTCATCTGAGGAGTTAAATGACTGGGATCGGCATCATCGCCGATCCCAGTCATTGAGGTCGGATGCCAGCTGTATTACACAGCCGGCGTTCGCAGCACGTGAGCCCGTTCAATACACTTTACAACGTAAATATACATCATGATGTTTGTAAGGGTTTAAATAGTTGAGTGGCAGCTTTGTAGTGCAGTTCCTGGGGTGATGGGCTGGTCCCACCCCCTAGTTATTGAGTCTAAGCTTAAGCAAGACTGAGGGAGGACTACCCCTATCATTATTGCTGCTGCTCATACACAGCTACTGAGAAGAGCCTACTCTGTAATATACCTCAGCACTGGGCCTATTGCTGCCATATGTACTGCAACTCTCATCATTTATTCAGTAAAGAGAATTTATTTATTGTAACCAAACGGGCCTAGTCATTGAATCCACATCTGTCCGCCGATCCGGTCATCATCCTGCTCTCCCAGCCTTGCACCCATCTACCTAACGTCATGGGCACCCCGCTTATCACAAGGCAGGATCCCCGGAAAGTCCAGTGTATGCCCCAAGGGAAGAAAGGGCGAGTCCTTCATTTACTGAATGGCCCAAGGGACCGTGAGGACAGCCACCATGAACCACCACAACTCCCATCAGTGCCACAACTACCACTCTCATCCTCCTCTCGGCTCTTCCCTTGCAGTTTGCTGCGCAAGTATCAGCTGGGACTGCCCACCTACCATGGCGACATAGTTTTCTTCACTGTCTCCGGAGCTGGTGCTGGTAATACTCTGTGTGGACACTGGGCGGCAGTATTGAGAGGAGCCGGATTTTAGGGAATGCCTGAAAGTTTATTATAGGTTATTAATAGAGAATAATACATTGTAAGGATGGCAGATTGAAGGATTTTACTGTATTTTACAGATTTAGATGAATCCCTCCAGAGGCGAGGGCTCTACTCACGTCTGTCTGCACCAAGATTTAGTGACTGGAGACTTGAAGGGAAGTTCATCAATTATTGTGGTCGCTCGCAGATCCAGAGGGGTCGGCTTAGCTGCGGATGAGGAGATTGTTGTGAAAAATGTAATTTAAATAGTAAAGCAGCTGATTCCGGATCTAAGTGAATATCAAGGATGGAGAGAGGAAAGGAAGAAAGGAGGAACGGAGGGAGGAGCGGGAGATGGGAACAAAGGAGAGAGGAGCGGGAGATGGGAACAAAGGAGAGAGGAGCGGGAGATGGGAACAAAGGAGAGAGGAGCAGGAGATGGGAACGAAGGAGGGAGGAGCGGGAGATGGGAACAAAGGAGGGAGGAGCGGGAGATGGGAACAAAGGAGAGAGGAGCGGGAGATGGGAACAAAGGAGAGAGGAGCGGGAGATGGGAACTAAGGAGGGAGGAGCGGGAGATGGGAACAAAGGAGAGAGGAGCGGGAGATGGGAACAAAGAAGGGAGAAGCGGGAGATGGGAACGAAGGAGAGAGGAGCGGGAGATGGGAACGAAGGAGGGAGGAGCGGGAGATGGGAACGAAGGAGGGAGGAGCGGGAAATGGGAACAAAGGAGGGAGGAGCGGGAAATGGGAACAAAGGAGGGAGGAGCGGGAAATGGGAACAAAGGAGGGAGGAGCGGGAAATGGGAACAAAGGAGGGAGGAGCGGGAAATGGGAACAAAGGAGGGAGGAGCGGGAAATGGGAACAAAAGGAGGGAGGAGCGGGAGATGGGAACAAAGGAGGGAGGAGCGGGAGATGGGAACAAAAGGAGGGAGGAGCGGGAGATGAGAACAAAGGAGAGAGGAGCGGGAGATGGGAACAAAGGAGGGAGGAGCGGGAGATGGGAGGGAAGGAGGGAGGAGCAGCAGATGAGAAGGAAAGGAGGAAGGAATGGAAGATGGGAGGGCAGGATAGAGGAACGTTAGATGGCAGATAGGACTAAAAGATGGGAAGGAAGGAGGTACAGGAGATGGTAGTGAAGGAGGGAGTAGTGGAAGATGGGAGGGAGGAAGGGGAGATAGGAGGAAAGGAATGGAAAAACATTGAATGGCGAGATGAGATGACCACCCTCGTCCCTGTAGCTGGACCCTCCACTTTTGTCTTGTATACATAACATCAGAAGACCACCCACCATAGGGGGCGATCTACATAAAGCCAACTCACCTTTTCTGTCCGGCTTCAGGTTGCGGTTTACCGGTGGCGGCTGGATCTCGCTGACCCTGGTAGGCCGCTGGCCCAGGGAGGCTGTACTTCCTTTGCGGGCAGGAAGTGTGGCAGAAGAGAACCCCAGGAAATCAAAGTGATGAGGACCGGGGCTCATGGGAATATACACGCTCTGGGCATTGTCGTTCTGCTTCTCAGAGGGGAACTGAGATGAAGACCCAGGGTTCATGGGCACGTAGTTATCCTCAGAATCTGCACTTTCTGAGCGCGTCATGGAGCCTTTGGTTTGCTAAAAATGAAAATGTTCAATGATTGACATGTCTAGACCCCTGCCGCATCAAACACCCCCAAAAAAAAAAAAAAAAAAACTCTTAAATGCCGTTCTGAATGCATTGATAATATCTTTGAAGGCATTTTTATGACACAGAGCTCCAAATATCCTACACAGAGTTAAACTGTAAATTACCAGCTGCCTGTAGTCACCACTAGAGGGAGCTTACTTATTGGATCAGTGTATAAATAGTATGCAGTGCGCTCCTGAGCACCCTCTAGTGGCGGACACAGGCCGCAAGAATTTAATCATTTACTTTTAAAGAGTTCAGGTTCAAGTGCCGCTACCTATTCAAACAGCTGAGCTTCGGGAGTGCCGATCTGATATTGATGACCTATCCATACGACAGGCTACCAATACTAAACCACTGCACATTTAATATTAATACAATCAGACATGTTATTTACTTACAAGGTATGAGTTGAACCCATCATTGATTGACTCCACAGACTGCTCCGTACTGAAATCTCCAAGGTGAGGATAGTCATAGGCTTCACAGGAGGACGCTGCTCCAAAATAAGGACAGAGAACAGAGTATGAGACAAAGCGGTGGTCACACTGGATATATATACGGTAGGCAGCATTCTAGTAGTTATATTCTTGTATGTAGGGGGCAGTATTATAGTAGTTATATTCTTGTACATAGGAGCAGTATTATAGTAGTTATATTCTTGTACATAGGAGGCAGTATTATAGTAGTTATATTCTTGTACATAGGAGCAGTATTATAGTAGTTATATTCTTGTACATAGGAGCAGTATTATAGTAGTTATATTCTTGTACATAGGAGGCAGTATTATAGTAGTTATATTCTTATACATAGGAGGCAGTATTATAGTAGTTATATTCTTGTACATAGGAGGCAGTATTATAGTAGTTATATTCCTGTACATAGGAGCAGTATTATAGTAGTTATATTCTTGTACATAGGAGGCAGTATTATAGTAGTTATATTCTTGTACATAGGAGCAGTATTATAGTAGATATATTCTTGTACATAGGAGCAGTATTATAGTAGATATATTCTTGTACATAGGAGCAGTATTATAGTAGTTATATTCTTGTACATAGGAGGCAGTATTATAGTAGTTATATTCTTGTACATAGGAGCAGTATTATAGTAGTTATATTCTTGTACATAGGAGGCAGTATTATAGTAGTTATATTCTTGAACATAGGAGGTAGTTTTATAGTAATTATATTCTTGTACATAGGAGCAGTATTATAGTAGTTATATTCTTGTACATAGGAGGTAGTATTATAGTAGTTATATTCTTGTACATAGGAGGCAGTATTATAGTAGTTATATTCTTGTACATAGGAGGCAGTATTATAGTAGTTATATTCTTGGACATAGGAGCAGTATTATAGTAGTTATATTCTTGTACATAGGAGCAGTATTATAGTAGTTATATTCTTGGTCATAGGAGCAGTATTATAGTAGTTATATTCTTGTACATAGGAGCAGTATTATAGTAGTTATATTCTTGTACATAGGAGCAGTATTATAGTAGTTATATTCTTGTACATAGGAGGCAGTATTATAGTAGTTATATTCTTGTACATAGGAGGCAGTATTATAGTAGTTATATTCTTGGACATAGGAGCAGTATTATAGTAGTTATATTCTTGGACATAGGAGCAGTATTATAGTAGTTATATTCTTGGACATAGGAGCAGTATTATAGTAGTTATATTCTTGTACATAGGAGCAGTATTATAGTAGTTATATTCTTGTACATAGGAGGCAGTATTATAGTAGTTATATTCTTATACATAGGAGGCAGTATTATAGTAGTTATATTCTTGTACATAGGAGGCAGTATTATAGTAGTTATATTCCTGTACATAGGAGCAGTATTATAGTAGTTATATTCTTGTACATAGGAGGCAGTATTATAGTAGTTATATTCTTGTACATAGGAGCAGTATTATAGTAGTTATATTCTTGTACATAGGAGGCAGTATTATAGTAGTTATATTCTTGAACATAGGAGGTAGTTTTATAGTAATTATATTCTTGTACATAGGAGCAGTATTATAGTAGTTATATTCTTGTACATAGGAGGTAGTATTATAGTAGTTATATTCTTGTACATAGGAGGCAGTATTATAGTAGTTATATTCTTGTACATAGGAGGCAGTATTATAGTAGTTATATTCTTGGACATAGGAGCAGTATTATAGTAGTTATATTCTTGTACATAGGAGCAGTATTATAGTAGTTATATTCTTGGTCATAGGAGCAGTATTATAGTAGTTATATTCTTGTACATAGGAGCAGTATTATAGTAGTTATATTCTTGTACATAGGAGCAGTATTATAGTAGTTATATTCTTGTACATAGGAGGCAGTATTATAGTAGTTATATTCTTGTACATAGGAGGCAGTATTATAGTAGTTATATTCTTGGACATAGGAGCAGTATTATAGTAGTTATATTCTTGGACATAGGAGCAGTATTATAGTAGTTATATTCTTGGACATAGGAGCAGTATTATAGTAGTTATATTCTTGTACATAGGAGCAGTATTATAGTAGTTATATTCTTGTACATAGGAGGCAGTATTATAGTAGTTATATTCTTATACATAGGAGGCAGTATTATAGTAGTTATATTCTTGTACATAGGAGGCAGTATTATAGTAGTTATATTCCTGTACATAGGAGCAGTATTATAGTAGTTATATTCTTGTACATAGGAGGCAGTATTATAGTAGTTATATTCTTGTACATAGGAGCAGTATTATAGTAGTTATATTCTTGTACATAGGAGGCAGTATTATAGTAGTTATATTCTTGAACATAGGAGGTAGTTTTATAGTAATTATATTCTTGTACATAGGAGCAGTATTATAGTAGTTATATTCTTGTACATAGGAGGTAGTATTATAGTAGTTATATTCTTGTACATAGGAGGCAGTATTATAGTAGTTATATTCTTAATCAAATTTCTTTTTATTGAAGAAAACGCAAATAGTCATGTGACAAATCAATCACTTAAATACCAGGCGCAGCTGGACAAATGCTTATTCACTAAGCGCATCAATTCAAGTGCAGTGGCGACATGACTCAATAACACATTAACATGTGCATAAAAGAAATTAATACGGAAAAGTAAAGACAAGACATAGGAAGAGGGGAGGGGGAAAAGGAGGTAAGGGGGGGGGGATAGTAGTTATATTCTTGTACATAGGAGCAGTATTATAGTAGTTATATTCTTATACATAGGAGCAGTATTATAGTAGTTATATTCTTGTACATAGGAGCAGTATTATAGTAGTTATATTCTTGTACATAAGAGCAGTATTATAGTAGTTATATTCTTGTACACAGGAGCAGTATTATAGTAGTTATATTCTTATACATAGGAGCAGTATTATAGTAGTTATATTCTTGTACATAGGAGCAGTATTATAGTAGTTATATTCTTGTACATAGGGGGCAGTATTATAGTAGTTATATACTTGTACATAGGAGGCAGTATTATAGTAGTTATATTCTTGTACTTAGGGGCAGTATTATAGTAGTTATATTCTTGTACATAGGAGCAGTATTATAGTAGTTATATTCTTGTACATAGGGGAGTATTATGGTAGTTAAAGGGATTGTCCATATTATTTTTCTTCATTAATGCAAACTCTCTTAGCACTGATAAAATAAAAGCACTGCCGCTCACCTTTCCACCTGCTCCAATCCTTTTGCTGCAGCCAGTAACGTATTGTTGTGGTTGCATAGATGACATCCCAGTCACTGCCTTCAGCGGTCTCGGGCCGCACACTGCTGTGGCCAGTGATTCCATACACTGATATATACGGATTGTCACTGCTGTCACCACAATATCTCACTGGCTGCAGCCCAGTAAAAGAGGGAGTATCAGCGTTGTATCAGAGCGCGTTGGAAAGGTGAGTGGAACAGATTTTATTATATTACCAGGGCCAAGGCCGTCTGTATTAATAAGAATATAATATGGTTAACCCCTTACAGGTAGTATTATAGTTCTTCTATTTCTTTCTATGGGGGAGCGGTATTATAGTATTAAGAAGGTATCTCTCCTTGTTTGTTAGTCCAATGGCTTTATGTGTTCAAACCAATTGTCCCTTTCATTCCCCGACTTCTCTTGGCCATATTTTCACATGTATATACATGAGCACTGACGGACCAAATAATTTGGGGCGTTACACAAGCTATATTACGCTATAGCTGCTGGATTGCCAGTCCATGCTTTCGTTCCGAGAACAGACTGACAGCAGCGAGTCCTTACCTCGATGGCGTCGGTTTTCCATGGCCGGTAACGTGTTCCTCCTTGGAATGTTGACAGACACAACCCCTATATTGTCTCCGTTACTTTGCTGAGGACTTCCCCAGCGAGTTTCTGTCTGACCTGGTTTAGGTGGCCGTGGAGGAGGAGCATTGTGGAAATCATTGGAAGCCAAACCCAATGCATTATGGTTCTTGTCCAAAGTAAAGGTCCTTGGTATTTGATAAACGGAAAGAGGAGTCCCGGGAAGGTCATAAGAGTCCGTCGAGAGGTCACTAAACTCCTTACATAGGGCATTGTTAGGAGTCTTGTAGGTGTAAACGTCCTCGTTTTCAGATTCTAGTCCAGTAAGGCTTGACTTGGTAGGCGTATCTGAGCCGAAACTCCTGGGGAGATCATAGGCGCTATCCCTCAGCTCCGAGCTGAGCCGCCTTGGTTTTGGTAAACTGTAGAAACCATGGATCTGACCACTCACTCCATTCACACAGTGGCCATAACCCTGAGCCAGCTTCTGAACGGCCGTGTCACTGCGCATGAAAAAGGAGGACCGCGTGGCTTGAGAAAAACTGGCGCTTCTGAAATAAAGAAAGGCTATTCTGAAAAATACACCCAATTTAGAAAAAGAAACCGCTGCAGTGTAAATCATAGTGGAAGAAAAGACCAGCAGCCTAATGAGACAGAGGGTGGATTTTACACCACTGTATCTCAGACAATAGACAACTCAGCTATTGATTATAGCGGTCACCTAATAGACTTATAAAGGAAACATGTAGAAAAACAACATAGGAGGTAAAGACTTATACAGAACCATAGGTACCCAAAAGCATTAAGACGCTGGACTTACCTCATATTCTCTGTTTTCCGGCTCATACACTGGTGAAGGAATAAGTAATCCTGAGGAGCGCTAGCTGACAGAGTTGTATGATGCATGTGGTTAGATGATGGTTCAAACGTGAAGAGGGTGGGCTGGCTGGAGTGGGAGGGAGCAGACGACTTTCTTTCCCTGAGTAAGTGGTGGGTGGAGCTAAATTCCGCAGGGGAGGACCTTGGACCATGATTCACAGATTGCGCGTTTCTTAAGGAGTCTGCAAGAGAGGATGAGAAACTGGTTAGCAAAAATAATAGAATATAATACTGCCTCCTATGTATAGTAATATAACTGCTATAATACTACTCCTATGTACAAGAATATAACTACTATAATACTGCCTCCTATGTACAAGAATATAACTACTATAATACTGCTCCTATGTGCAAGAATATAACTACTATAATACTGCTCCTATGTACAAGAATGTAACTACTATAATACTGCTCCTATGTACAGGAATATAACTACTATAATACTGCTCCTATGTACAAGAATATAACTACTATAATACTGCTCCTATGTACAAGAATATAACTGCTATAATACTGTCTCCTATGTACAAGAATATAACTACTATAATACTGCTCCTATGTACAAGAATATAACTGCTATAATACTGCTCCTATGTAGAAGAATATAACTACTATAATACTGCTCCTATGTACAAGAATATAACTACTATAATACTGCTCCTATGTACAGGAATATAACTACCATAATACTGCCTCCTCTGTACAAGAATATAACTACTATAATACTGCCTCCTATGTACAAGAATATAACTACTATAATACTGCTCCTATGTACAAGAATATAACTACTATAATACTGCTCCTATGTACAAGAATATAACTGCTATAATACTGCTCCTATGTACAAGAATATAACTACTATAATACTGCTCCTATGTACAAGAATATAACTACTATAATACTGCTCCTATGTACAAGAATATAACTACTATAATACTGCTCCTATGTACAGGAATATAACTACTATAATACTGCTCCTATGTACAAGAATATAACTGCTATAATACTGTCTCCTATGTACAAGAATATAACTACTATAATACTGCTCCTATGTACAAGAATGTAACTACTATAATACTGCTCCTATGTAAAGGAATATAACTACTATAATACTGCTCCTATGTACAAGAATATAACTACTATAATACTGTCTCCTATGTACAAGAATATAACTACTATAATACTGCTCCTATGTACAAGAATATAACTACTATAATACTGCTCCTATGTACAAGAATATAACTACTATAATACTGCTCCTATGTAAAGGAATATAACTACTATAATACTGCTCCTATGTACAAGAATATAACTACTATAATACTGTCTCCTATGTACAAGAATATAACTACTATAATACTGTTCCTATGTAGTAGAATATAACTACTATAATACTGCTCCTATGTAGTAAAATATAACTACTATAATACTGCTCCTATGTAGTAAAATATAACTACTATAATACTGCCTCCTATGTACAAGAATATAACTACTATAATACTGCTCCTATGTGCAAGAATATAAACTACTATAATACTGCTCCTATGTACAAGAATATAACTACTATAATACTGCTCCTATGTACAAGAATATAACTACTATAATACTGCTCCTATGTACAAGAATATAACTGCTATAATACTGCCCCTATGTACAAGAATATAACTACTATAATACTGCCCCTATGTACAAGAATATAACTACTATAATACTGCCTCCTATGTACAAGAATATAACTACTATAATACTGCTCCTATGTACAAGAATATAACTACTATAATACTGCTCCTATGTACAAGAATATAACTACTATAATACAGCTCCTATATACAGGAATATAACTACTATAATACTGCCTCCTATGTACAAGAATATAACTACTATAATACTGCTCCTATGTACAAGAATATAACTACTATAATACTGCCCCTAAGTACAAGGATATAACTGCTATAATACTACTCCTATGTATAAGACTATGCTGTGCAGTACAGTCTGATTCCGCTGTGATGATACACTTATGACTGCCCCCCTATATTTGCTCCCCGTCGCAGTGGCTATGCTCAGTCCCCCCACATGTGCTCTTCTTCTTTCTTACAATCCATTATACATAATATCTGCTGTTCCGGTAAATGATCGGAGTATAATTGCGCAGCGGTATAAACCAGATTATGGATGTGTAATGCAGCAGTCATGAATCATTCCGTCCGGATGTAATTTGCAACGAGAGAACCATTATGTGCACTGATGTATGCGGTGATGCTGTGTCTGGCCTGGTTCTCTGTGCAGTCATAGGGCCCAGGCTAGGAAATCTGAGGTACGTGCTATGCTTTGAGGGAAGGAGTATACGGTATATACTCACTGCCAAAAAAAAAAAGCAGAGCAGGAGCCGAAAGCAACCAATCAGATTCCATCTCTCATTGTTCAGACGGCCCTTGAAAAGTAAGCGCTAGCATCTGATTGGCCGCTTCACAATAGTTTCTTTTAAAGGGGTATTCCCACCTTAGTTCTAAGATACGTCATCACTTTATGATCAGTAGGGTCCCGCCACAGAATCGGAGTATGAAGGGGCCAAAGAGCTGATTTAGCGCTACATTCTTTGCACGCCCCCCCGCCACCTGGAACAGAAACCAACCCTGACTTACAGCTGGTATTACATCCTAGAGTTTTATTCACAGTTCTGCAGGCTTCAGAGCTGGAATCCTCCAGCACTCCATGCTTGTTCACTATTTCCGTAGAGCTGGCTCTGGTCATTTGCTTTCTGGTTAGTGTTTTCTTAGTCTTTTTGCATCAGACCTCAACCAAATTTACTCAAAATCAGGTCTAAAATAAACTAGTTTCTTTATAAATGAATTAATAAATTCAAAAAAATGTCAGGCGATAAACTGTAGAACAATTTATTTCTTGGAATACAAGTTGCAGATATGTAAAAGTGACAAAAAATTATCTAAAAGTCTAAACTATAGAAGAAAAAGGCATAAAAAGTCCGTTCATATGCAATGTAGTGATGACGAGTGGCCTGTAGGGGTCACTATTGTAATGGTGATTATTATAGGATTACTACTTTATTTTAGGCTACTTTCACACTTGCGTTGTTGTTAATTCCGGTATCGAGATCTGGAATTAAACGGATCCGTTTTGATTTTGCACATCAGGATGCATCCGTTCCGTTAGTATGCGGTTGTGTGAAATCAAAATGAAAAAAAAAAACGCATCCTGAACGGATCTCTTTCCATTCAGAATGGAACTAAGGACTAAGCGGAAACGTTTTTTCCACTATTGAGATGTCAAGACCGGAAAAGTGTGAAGGCAGCCTTAGGCACTGTTCACATTTCGGCTCCATCTCAGGAGACCCGTCGTGTGATGCGATGGAGCCCATATAATGGGTCAGTCGGCGGCCCGTCCGTCATTTTCGGAGAGATAAAATAGGGCAGTGTTGCGCTTCGTCCCCCTGAAATATGATTGAATTTCCCATAGAAATGCGAACAGCGCTTTAGATGTATTTTTTGTATTTGTGCCACGTTTTACGTTATTTTTCGCAATGGGCTGCTGTATAGTAAAAAGCGTAACTGCGCTGTCCTTGCCGCGGTAAAAACCTTGATGGAAACGTTCCGGATGCATTTAACGGTAACGGGTTCCATGTGGATCTATTGTATGATGGATCTAGATTAGCGCCATGGCTTCCATTATAAACCCAGCGGAGGAGATTTATTAAGACTCTACAGTACAAGTATTAGAACAAAGTTTTACGCGAATCGACTTCGGACGTTTTCATCCGAAGAAGTCGATTCGCTCATCCCTAGTGGCCATACCAGGAAATTGAGCCAGGCTTTAGGGCCGGCAGGCAGTTTTAGGCTTTAATCAAATAATGTAGGGAAGGGTGCACCGAGCCTTTCTACTGCCGGAGGCGAAAACTGTAACGACGCCTCACCTGGCCTCATGTGTGGTGCACCTCCGAATGTAGAATAATAGGACTGTAAAGTGGAAGCGCCTCCTAGAATTTCAGACAGGGTCAACGTAGCTGTGCGGATTAACTTCTGTGAGGTGGATCGAGGGAGAAGTCCTCGGCGCTCGTCCCAAATTTTGCCATCTGTACCACGGTCCTGGGACGGCTGCTCCATCCCCTAACTGCCGATGGTGACTCATGGAGTCACCAGCTCCCTGCTCCACCAGTCCCCTCCTGCCGGCGGTACGGTCCAGGCAGGCATGGTGTAGCCATGAGAACTGAACTTATTCATCAGTAGAGAACTGTTCAACTCGTAACCCGGTACCGACGTCGTCAGCATCCACCTCCTGCCAGGGACCTTACAACTCGTCACCATCAAGAGCACCCCGGACCAGCATCAGGCAGGAGGAACCCCCAGAACCAGGGTGTGCACCAAAGGGAATAAAAGGTGCACCCGTCCCTTCACTGCAGGGGAGCGTCAGAGTGAGTTACAACTACAACCACCATTCTTGCTCCTATCACTCCTATGCTCTCCCGCTGTACTTCAACCTCTATCGCTATGTCCCCGACAGCTTCATCAGTCCCAGAAAGTCACTAATTGTCCCTGTGTAAACAATAAGTAAAAGTAAAGCAGATGCCGCCCGAGATGATTCACATTCATTAAAAAGAAAAAAGATAGAAAATAATTCCCGTCAGTGTGATTCTTATTAGACTGGGAACCATTACAGCAGGCGTTCTCAGAGTCCGCCGTACCCAAAATGTATTTAATAAAACCCAAAATTGGAGGCAGCTGGAGTTGTCACAATGGTGGCAGTATTATCCCCCCCCCCCCCCTGACAGTAAGTGGCGAAAAATATGGTTATTATTATTATTACGGTGAGACAAGCCTCGCACTGGGACGACCTTCATTCATTAATGGCGCATTCCAAACGTACATTAAAACTTTTTTTTTATTTTTTATTTGTACTAGAAAGTTAACCACTTCATTACTGGAAGTTTACCCCTCCTCCTCCTCCTCTAAAAATTTTCCCTAAGGCTACATACACACGACCGTTCCGTTTTTTTGCGGTCTGCAAACCACGGCTCCGCAAAAAAAACGGAAGCCGCCCCTTGTGCCTTCCTCAATTTGCGGAACGGAAGGGGCGCCCCATTGTAGAAATGCCTATTCTTGCCCGCAGAACAGACAAGAATAGGACTTTTTTTTTTTTTTGCGGGGCCACGGAACGGAGCAACGGAGTGCTGTCCGTATCTTTTACAGCCCCATTGAAGTGAAAGGGTCCGCACCCGAGCCGCAAAAAAACGGCGGCTCGGATGCGGACCCAAACTACGGTCGTGTGCATGAGGCCTTAGGGTGAGTTCACATGGAATTTGGTGCGTTTCCGCCTCAAAATCAGCTTAAAAAAAACGCCTCAAAACAGCCTCCAATTTATTTCAATGGGATTCGATGCTTGCTTTTTGTTTCCCTGTGGAAAGCCCCAGTGGCGTGCCTAAGGTGTTTGGCACCTGGGCAGGTGCTTTCTCTGGCAATCCCCATTCTTTAAAACATTATGCCCCCCTCACAGTAGTAATTCCCTATATTGTGCCTACTTCACAGTAGTTATGCCCTCTCTGTGCCCCCTTACTGTAGTAATGCTCACATTGTGCCCACTCAGTGTTAATAAAGTAAAAAACTACTCACCCTGTCCCGTTCCTGATGATCAGATCCCCTGCAGGCACAGATCGCGCTGCCGCAGTGTGTGGGAGGAGCACAGGCAGATTCCGTCTTACACAGTCCAGCAGTGCGGTCTGTGCCTGCAGAACTGAAGGGTGAAGGAGTGCGGGGAGCTGAGCGGTCAGTAAGTGAAAGGACCGCCAGCTTTCCTGCACTCTAGCAATAAGCGCTTCTGAATTCATGGAAGCACTCATTGTATCCAGCATCTCCTCTCCGATAGCCGGCACTCGGGTCAGACCTCGCCCCCCCCCCCTCCCCACCCCCTTGGCATGCCCTCTCTTGGGGCAAAATTTGCTCTGAAACTCTCATTGAAGTCAATGGGAAGCATCAAATAACAGCTCAGTACGTTTTTTTGCATAGTCTTTGGAGTGGGGCAGTGCCAAAAAGCACAAGCTGAAAATGCAGTTTTGTATTTCAGTAAAAAAAATTAAAAAAATAAACTAATTTTAGTCGTTTTTTTTGTTCGTTTTTTTTAAAGGGAGGGGGGAGGACGCAATTCTGCCATTTTTCTTTTTTGTTGCATTTCATTTCTCTGCAGCGCCACCACAGGGAATATGAAACATTACACCGTGCCTATTCGATCAGTGGACAGGTCGGGGCCTCCAAAAGTAAGAGGCCCCCTTTATAGCCACTCTATACCCTGATCAGAGGCCGCATCCCTTCCATTAACTCATTATTCACCAGTAGGGTGTATGCCGCAGTGATGGCTAGCCTCCGGCACTCCAGCCGTGGTAAAACTACAACTCCCAAGATGCACACTTGCTTGGCTGTTCTCAGAACTCCATAGAAATGAATGGAGCATGCTGGGAGTCGTAGTTTCACCACAGCTGGAATGTCGGAGGTTAGCCATCACTGGTGCATGGAAATGGGTTTTCTAAACTAGAGGACTCTCTAAAAGGGTTAAAAGTAGAAGGTAAGTTGGTGGGGATTCCACGCTAGGATTGGCAACCAGAATTTTTCTTTTTCTGGAAAACGTATTCCACAAAATCACGGACGGCTAACATTTTTTACGGACAAATTGGAAAACCATAATGAATGATGAAGATTGTACGTAATCCATGTCTATAGCTCAGTGTACTGATAGGAACTCATTACCAGCCTTTAGGCCTCATGCACATGAACATATGTATTTTGTGGTGCGCAAAAAACGTATCTGCAAAAAATACGCATGACGTCCGTGTGCATTCCGTATTTTGCAAAACGGAACAGCCGGCCCCTAATAGAACCATACTATCCTTGTCCGTAATGCGGACAATAATAGGACATATTCCATTTTTTTGCGGAACGGAAATACGGACTGCACACGGAGTAACTTCCGTTTTTTTTGCGGACCCATTAAAATGAATGGTTCCTTATACGGTCCGCAAAAAAAACGGAAAGAATATACGTTCGTGTGCATGAGGCCTAAGAATAATATATTTCTATTCCCCCCCAGAACTAAAGATCATACGACAAGTAGAAGCGATTTCTTCCCCCCGGTTCCCACTCCCACACTCGGCGTTCCCGTGAACCCTGCGGATTAGAACATTCACTTCATTT
This sequence comes from Bufo bufo, assembly GCF_905171765.1. Classification (NCBI taxonomy): domain Eukaryota; kingdom Metazoa; phylum Chordata; class Amphibia; order Anura; family Bufonidae; genus Bufo; species Bufo bufo. Next base: position 680,173,895 of record NC_053391.1, on the reverse strand, counting down.
CCTCTCCGCGTTCGGGGCTCTGGAGACAGGGGTGTGAAAAGGCGAGATTGTGCGGCTAATCTATCCGCCCACTTGCGAAACGCCAAGGTAAAAAAAAACAACTTTCTGCTCATTAAAAGCGGCAGCTCAAGCATCTAACGAAATGTCACCACCGCACTCTTGCAGGTTTAACCCTTCCGCTGGCCGAGCCCTGCAACTTTCTCGTATCCTTTTTTATTAAAATTCTTCATCTACTCTGCTTGCTGTCAGCGAATACATCCAGGGGCCGAAACCTCGCGGTTACAGTTGTATCTAGTCTGGACAATCCCCTGATACATTGCAACAAACAATGTGGACCAGAGATACGTGGATTGTCCGGACTGGATACAATTGTTGCAAACCCTCAACTGTGCAAAGTACTAGGTCCGCCATGATGTGTCACATGACCACAGAGAGGACATGTAGATCCAGAGGCCCCACCTACCATGTGCCATTTGTAATACTGGTGTGAGGAGGACCTATGGGGCCCCTCAAGGCCTGGGCGTCAATTCTCTCTCTGCACCCCCTTATAGCTACATTTTTGGGCAGAAAGCTTGTCCTGTTTATGTATAGCTGGCTGAGGTGTAGGGTAAAACCGAGAGCTCTGATACACTGTAACGAGGCCTGCACCTGTTGCGAGCAGCATAGGATCAGCCCAGGTTCGTAGCCTCTGGATGTGTCTACTTTCTTCAACCCCAAATTAATACTTTACTGGAGCCGGAACAGAGATGGATTTTCAGGTTCCACTGATTTCTATGGGAGGGTTGAATAAGCCCCGCCTCCAACGGAGCATTCTGGGCAATAACAATCATGGAGCCAGGCGTCCATATTCAGGTTCTGTTCTACATGGACACCGTAGGGCCCCTAGATAGGCAATTGTGGACCTAATGCCACCCAAAAAACCTCAAACGCTCCTGCTCCTTTAAATAGTATCCCAACCTCACAATGCTTTCTAATATCTCTCCGAGCCAAGGAATGTTCCACATAGCCGTCAGCAAAATAACCCTTTCCTGCCATGTGCGTTACTGGATCGGAGGACATCGCTAGTGCCTGTCAGTCTGGGGGAGGGGGGGGGGGGGGGGGGGAGACGACTTCCTATGCAAAGATTTCCAAAAACATTTCCAACTGTGAGACCGGTCTATTCAGACATCTTCCCAGGAAATGGACTAAATCCTGTCGACTTGTTGACAAGACAGTGGAACGGGAAACAATACTCGATGGGGGGACGACTTTGTTCTCCGGAAAAAGGTCTTGTTATTTGGGGAATATTTATAGAGATGTCCGATATCAGAACTTCATGGGGTAAACATGGCGACAGAGTCACTTGTTATCCTGCGTATCTGTCGGCATTTGTTCCGTTGATGCCGAAATAACAACCGACACAGTGGTTAATGTATATGTATGGATGTAGCAGAGCTGACTCGGTTACTGATTGTGTCTTGTCTGCACTGTGATAACTTACAGGGGTTGTCTACCTTAAAGGGCTTCTCCGGGAATTAAGAAAATGAAAATACTTAAATATTACTTGATGATAAATATATTCCAAAATACCTTTCATTAGTTATAATGGCTCATTTTGTCAGGGGAGCAATCATTAGGAGAAATAAAATGGCCGCCGTCCTATTAGTACACACAAAACCTGTCCTAATCACACAGGAGGACAAGCGACTTCACAACACTGAGTTAAAGAGCTGCCTCATCCTCCTCCTCTCTGCTCTTCAGGGATTATGGTCCAGATATTATACAGATAAGATTTTCATCTGAATCTCTATAGGAATGGAGTTCATGAGGAGACACGAAGTTCAGAGAGGAGTGTGGTGATGTAGTAATGAGCAGCAGCTCTTGTATGCAGTCTCCATTACCACAGTCTGTCCTGTCCATCCTCTCTGTACTTCATGTCTCCTTATGAGCTCCATTCCTACAGAGATTTAGCTGAAGATCAGCTGTATTCAGGATTATAATCCCTGACAAGCAGAGAGGAGGATGTCTTGTTCTCCTGTGTGGTTAGGACAGGTTGTGCGTGTAATAATAAGATGGTGCCATTTTGTTTCTCCTGATGATTGCTCCCCAGACAAAACGAGCCATTATAACTAATGAAAGTTATTTGGGAATATATTTAGAGTAAAGTAATATTTAAGCATTTTCATTTTCTTAATTCCCGGAGAACCCCTTTAAGGCTACTTTCACACTGGCGTTTTGGCTTTCCGTTTCCGAGATCCGTTCAGGGCTCTCACAAGCGGTCCAAAACGGATCAGTTTTGCCCCAATGCATTCTGAATGGAAAAGGATCCGCTCAGGATGCATCAGTTTGCCTCCGTTCAGTCACCATTCCGCTTTGGAGACGGACACCAAAACACTGCCTGCAGCGTTTTGGTGTCCGTCTGATGAAACTGAGCCAAACAGATCCGTCCTGGCACACAATGTAAGTCAACGGGGACGATTCCGTTTTCACTGACACAATCTGGCACAATAGAAAACGGATCCGTCTAGGCTATGTTAAAGATAATACAAACGGATCCGTTCTGAACGGATGCAGAAGGTTGTATTATATGAACGAATCCGTCCATGACGGATCAGCACAAAACGCGAGTGTGAAAGTAGCCTAAGATGTTCCCGTCCTGCGCGGTGCATGTATGCCGCAGGTGGGAAGCCATTCTGTGATAGTCCTGCCGCTCTGCACAAAACAGGAGGAGGATGCGGGCATCTCCATGACGCGGCAAGATCTTCACCTGATCAGCTAGTAGAGTAGGGAGAAGTCCAGCCCCACTTGTCATGGGAGCAGTGACGCTGGTCATTGTGTCATCGCTTAGTGGCAAGTTCCTCAGTTCAGGCGCTTGGGGTGCACTCACTTTCCAGCTGGGGGTGAGCACTAGTCAGTTCCTGCTGCAGCAAGAGAAGAAAGGAAGAGAGGCCAGGAGGCCACATAAGAGAGAAACAGCTGCAGGCATGCAAGGAAGATGACTGGCGCACAGTCCAGAGAGAATACCAGACCTACTATGATGATTGATGGGCCTGAAGAGAAGCCAAACCCTTGGTCATTGCATCAGTTCCTGGGAACACTGGAGCAGAGGGAGCAATTATGCTCAGGACAAGTGTGACAAGCTGCATGGACGTGGAGACCCCAAGCTGAGGCACTTATTGCCTAGTGAGGTCTACGACGCGACTCCTGGATCAGGGAGGTCCTCCTTGGGACTAGCATAGTCTATAATGGATTGGAATAGTAAAGAGAGAGTGCCTGTACATGAGTACCAATATGCTTCTCGAGTCAGACTGCAGACTTGTAACCGATAAGAGAATGTGCAAGCAATAAGTGTAGGGTGCCCTTTAGAAGATTGTAACCAGCAAGAATGCTATACCCTTCTCTTGTGTGTAGTAACTGTCAAGCGTACGGACGGTGTGAATGTGTTAATGCAAACTGATCAAGTGCGAGTGCCCTCCTGTGGAGTGACCATGTGTAATATATTGTTCAGCATGGCTCCTTTCATGCCATCAAAAGAACCCGTACCTCCACCCGCGCACTTCGCATAGGGGCACAAGGTGGGCAGCGTTGGGCGCTATATAGCTATAGACTGACCTAACATCCAGACATGAGTGCCACGTGACCCTCTATCCCCGGCTGTACGTTTTGATTGACTCTTCTGAACATCAAGCCTTGTTCTGAAGGTCAATGCCCCGACACAGAGTCATGGAAGATCATCTTCTTCTGCCGGGGCAGCCAACGGTCATGCTCAGGGAAGGCTGGAGCTGGCAGCTGCCAGGCCCTGAGACGTCTAGCACTGCGTACCCTGATGTAACCGCACTTTGGAGAAGTCTCTAGCAGCATGTGTGGGCTTTAATTGGCCGCTCACCGCTCTCAGCTGTTAAGTCTAGCTCGTATGATTTTTGGCAGATTATTTTGTGTATTTCTGCAGCACATCCCACGGCCACGGTGCCTTTCCTTAAAGGAACACTCCGCATCGGCGTCCTCTTTAATCGGCAGGAGATCAGTAATTAGAAACAGAAGCTCGGTCAAGTTTCATCTAGGTCAGTGGGAGCGCATCCCAGTATCTTCCCACATGCCAGGTACTATACAGAGATGACAGGTATGGCTCCCACTGAAACCCATGCAGATATGCAAAGCAATGGCTTAAGATGCAATTCCTCAGTGTAGAAGGGTTATTTTCAGGAGTCCCTTCCCTTTAAAAGCAGATTTTCTGATATTAAAAAAGAGATCAGGATCAGAAAAACATGGCTGCTTTCTTCCAGAAACAGCGCCACACCTGTCCACAGGTTGGGTCTGGTATTGCGGATCAGCTCCATTACAGTGAATAGGGCTGAGCTATAATTCGACGCGTGGACAGGTAGTGGCGCTGTTTCCACGTTTTTCAAATCCCGGAAAAATCCCTTTACCAAGGAAAATAGCACAGAGAGACATGTTCTAGGGACTCTGGAGGGGCCCAGGCCAAGTCGGCCCCACGTCCTTAAAGCTTTCCTTGCCCTCCTCGCTGAGCAGGAAGAGCCTCAGTTCCGGCTTATGGCAGAGAGAACGGAGGAATAATGAGGGCGCGGATCTTCAGAGGGGATTGTGAAGGAGCATTATTGGGGGAATAGTGGACCCTCTGGACAGGGCTGGGGGGTGGGGTAGAGCGGGGGGACCCGGCATTTAGAGCAGGGGGGGTTGTAATGTCTCAGGGCCCCTAATTACCAACCTGCAGCATTTTACAGAGTTTTCCCAGGATTTTTTTTTTTTAAGCTGTGATGGATAATGAATGGTTCTGGATGATAGTATCTAACTTAAAAGGCTTAGATATACCAGCTCAGCAGGCAGTATCACACATAATAGGCTTAGATACAGCAGCTTAGCGGACAATATCACACACATTAGGCTTAGATACAGCAGCTCAGCAGACAGTATCACACGATAGGATTAGATACAGTATCTCAGCAGACAGTATCACACATGAAAGGATTAGATACAGTATCTCAGCAGACAGTATCACACATGATGGGATTAGATACAGTAGCTCAGCAGACAGTATCACACGATGGGATTCGATACAGTATCTCAGCAGACAGTATCACACAGGATAGGATTAGATACACAGCTCAGCAGACAGTATCACACAGGATAGGATTAGATACAGTATCTCAGCAGACCGTATCACACATGATAGGATTCGATACAGTATCTCAGCAGACAGTATCACACAGGATAGGATTAGATACAGTATCTCAGCAGACCGTATCACACATGATAGGATTCGATACAGTATCTCAGCAGACAGCATCACACAGGATAGGATTAGATACACAGATCAGCAGACAGTATCACACATGAAGGGATTAGATACAGTAGCTCAGCAGACAGTATCACACAGGATAGGATTAGATACACAGGTTCAGCAGACAGTATCACACAGGATAGGATTAGATACAGTAGCTCAGCAGACAGTATCACACAGGATAGGATTAGATACACAGCTCAGCAGGCAGTATCACACATAATAGGATTAGATACAGTAGCTCAGCAGACAGTATCACACGATAGGATTAGATACAGCAGCTCAGCAGGCAGTATCACACAGGATAGGATTAGATACAGTAGCTCAGCAGACAGTATCACACAGGATAGGATTAGATACAGTAGCTCAGCAGACAGTATCACACAGGATAGGATTAGATACACAGCTCAGCAGACAGTATCACACGATAGGATTAGATACAGCAGCTCAGCAGGCAGTATCACACAGGATAGGATTAGATACAGTAGCTCAGCAGACAGTATCACACAGGATAGGATTAGATACAGTAGCTCAGCAGACAGTATCACACATGAAAGGATTAGATACAGTATCTCAGCAGACAGTATCACACATGAAAGGATTAGATACAGTATCTCAGCAGACAGTATCACACAGGATAGGATTAGATACAGTATCTCAGCAGACAGTATCACACAGGATAGGATTAGATACAGTAGCTCAGCAGACAGTATCACACATGATAGGATTAGATACAGGCTCAGCAGACAGTACCACACAGGACAGGATTAGATACACAGCTCTGCAGACAGTACCACACAGGACAGGATTAGATACACAGCTCTGCAGACAGTATCACACAGGATAGGATTAGATACACAGCTCAGCAGATAGTATCACACAGGAGAGGATTAGATACACAGCTCAGCAGACAGTACCACACAGGACAGGATTAGATACACAGCTCTGCAGACAGTATCACACAGGATAGGGTTCGATACACAGCTCAGCAGATAGTATCACACAGGAGAGGATTAGATACACAGCTCAGCAGACAGTATCACACATGATAGGATTAGATACACAGCTCAGCAGACAGTATCACACAGGATAGGATTAGATACAGTATCTCAGCAGACAGTATCACACAGGATAGGATTAGATACAGTATCTCAGCAGACAGTATCTCACATGATAGGATTAGGGTGAATTCACATATGGCCATTCTCCTGCATGAGACTTGCAGAAATCCATGCACCTGCTGCAGAAACGACCCCATTCAGATGAATAGAACTGGTCTTTAACCCTTCGGTACATCAATTCCTCAGATCAGACACATTGAGCTAAGACACATATGTTGAATTCCTCTGCTATTTACAAGATATTGTCTTGCTGTCAGTGAATGGGCACATTCTTGAGACTGAGAACTGTTCATACCTCATACTCTTCACAGCTGGGAGTTTGTTTCAGTTGAGTTCGGTTTAAACATTTCTCTGTAATAAAACCTACTGCACTATAGTCCCTTCTGTACACATAGTTGTTACAATGTATCAGTGTAGGTGAAATGCATTAGTGAAGTCCAGATTGTGGATCGTCCAGACTGGATACAAACAAACCGACTGCTGTGAGGGTTCTAGGGGTCTGCAAACTTGTAGGTAATGAATATAGACTTGCAATGTCTCCATTCACAGACAACAAGCAGGGATGTTGCAAATCGAAAAGAATAGATTTTTTTTTTATAGAAATCAGCAGAACTCTTCCACATAAAAGGATTCACTTTTGTTAGGGGGGTTTCCAGTGTTATAGAGAGATAGTGTGGACCCCCGGCTTCATCTTGGGAGGTATGTACTGTGATTGTGACTCACACAAAGTTTTCTTCTATTTTCAGCATCTGCTCCACACTGACCAGTAAGACCAGTAAGACCCCGAGACGCAGCTTTCCTATCTCCACCATGGATTAATAATAACCTTTAAATATTTACAGAAGACATCTAGAAAGGAACGACATGTGAAGCAGGAATGTGATTGAGGATGGGCAGGGAAACCTCTTACAGATAACTGCTCTCATCATCTATGGTAGAACTTCACACACCCCAAGCACCATACTGGGGGAGGTCATGGGTCACCCACATTCAGAATGAGCTCATATTCTCCATCCATAGAGGAGAGGTCTGATCGAGTCATCACAAATCCCAACACTAGTTACAACATAGGGGAATTTAATTGTGAATTCATTTGTGTTCATATCATGGGTGTGACTTTCCATTCACTGACAGAAAGCTGTGACGCTAAGGAACTGAAGCACAAATTGTTACAAGGATGTTGATTTTATCATTACAGAGTTATTAAATTGTATCTTCTCTAAGATACTGGTATATAATAAAAATGCTAAGTACTATTATATACATTACTTATCCTGTACTGATCCTGAGTTACATCCTGTGTTCTACTCCAGAGCTGCACTCACTATTCTGCTGGTGGAGTCACTGTGTACATACATTACATTACTTATCCTGTACTCCTCCTGAGTTACATTCTGTATTATACTCCAGAGCTGTACTCACTATTCTGCTGGTGCAGTTATTGTGTACATACATTACATTACTTATCCTGTACTGATCCTGAGTTACATCCTGTATTTTACTCCAGAGCTGCACTCACTATTCTGCTGGTGCAGTCACTGTGTACATACATTACATTACCTATCCTGTACTGATCCTGAGTTACATCCATTATTATACTCCAGAGCTGCACTCACTATTCTGCTGGTGCAGTCACTGTGTACATTACATTACATTACTTATCCTGTACTGATCCTGAGTTACATCCTGTATTATACTCCAGAGCTGCACTCACTATTCTGCTGGTGCAGTCACTGTGTACATACATTACATTACTTATCCTGTACTGATCCCGAGTTACATCCTGTATTATACTCCAGAGCTGCACTCACTATTCTGCTGGTGGAGTCACTGTGTACATACATTACATTACTTATCCTGTACTGATCCTGAGTTACATCCTGTATTATACTCCAGAGCTGCACTCACTATTCTGCTGGTGCAGTCACTGTGTACATACATTACATTACTTATCCTGTACTGATCCTGAGTTACATCCTGTATTTTACTCCAGAGCTGCACTCACTATTCTGCTGGTGCAGTCACTGTGTACATACATTACATTACTTATCCTGTACTGATCCTGAGGTACATCCTGTATTATACTCCAGAGCTGCACTCACTATTCTGCTGGTGCAGTCACTGTGTACATACATTACATTACTTATCCTGTACTGATCCTGAGTTACATCCATTATTATACTCCAGAGCTGCACTCACTATTCTGCTGGTGCAGTCACTGTGTACATACATTACATTACTTATCCTGTACTGATCCTGAGTTACATCCTGTATTATACTCCAGAGCTGCACTCACTATTCTGCTGGTGCAGTCACTGTGTACATACATTACATTACTTATCCTGTACTGATCCTGAGTTACATCCTGTATTATACTCCAGAGCTGCACTCACTATTCTGCTGGTGCAGTCACTGTGTACATACATTACATTACTTATCCTGTACTGATCCTGTATTATACTCCAGAGCTGCACTCACTATTCTGCTGGTGCAGTCACTGTGTACATACATTACTTATCCTGTACTGGTCCTCAGTTACATCCTGTATTATACTCCAGAGCTGCACTCACTATTCTGCTGGTGGAGTCACTGTGTACATACATTGCTTATCCTGTAGTATTCACAGCTGACATCTCCATCACCCCCTCCTTGTTCAGTGTCTGCACAGAACTTCCCTGGTGATTTCTATCCTGAAATGCGTTTCCCTCACACCAGGCACTGTAGTATAACCTGATCTAGGAAAAGCTCTGCATCATAGGTGGTCAGCTAAGCGGTTAGCGGTGTGTCAGGTCACAGACTTGCTGACTGTTTCCAATAACAACCAACAGAATTGGGATTACAGCACTGGTATATAATGCAGAAAGATGTATCAATGTGCAACTCCTACTGTGACCTGTCACAGTAACTGCCTAGGAGTCCACTGTAAGTGCCTGACTATCCTAGACTGTCTCATTCCAGATTAAAGGAATTTTTACAATATTATTATTATGCTATCATATTGTTGGGCAATGTAGGGGTTAAAAGGTGCCAGACAGGCAGAGAGCAGTTTTAGTAAGTGTTCCTGTTGCCGTCTTGTATGTACCAGCTATCCAGGTGCACAGACGGGCTACGAGTCCTGTCCGCAGTCATGCGCTCCTCGCACGTGTTGTCACGGACAGTTTAACGATGCGCTGAGTAAAGCGCCTACAACATGCACAGCGAGTTTGACAATTTCACGTATGACTGCTACCCGGTGAATACCAGCGGAGGAAGGTGCTCTTCCAGAAATGATTAATTAATTGCAGCAGAGAGAGCTTCACAGATGAGCCCTCCAGGGAAGGAGATTTTGTAACAATATAATTTATTTTTATTTTTATCAAATGTTTCAACAAAACAAACAACGTAACAATTCAGAAGTCCTGGGGTCAGACTGCTCCATCATAGTACGAGAGGATCCTCCTGGGGTCAGACTGCTCCATCATAGTACGAGAGGATCCTCCTGGGGTCAGACTGCTCCATCATAGTACGAGAGGATCCTCCTGGGGTCAGACTGCTCCATCATAGTACGAGAGGATCCTCCTGGGGTCAGACTGCTCCATCATAGTACGAGAGGATCCTCCTGGGGTCAGACTGCTCCATCATAGTACGAGAGCATCCTCCTGGGGTCAGACTGCTCCATCATAGTACGAGAGGATCCTCCTGGGGTCAGACTGCTCCATCATAGTACGAGAGGATCCTCCTGGGGTCAGACTGCTCCATCATAGTACGAGAGGATCCTCCTGGGGTCAGACTGCTCCATCATAGTACGAGAGGATCCTCCTGGGGTCAGACTGCTCCATCATAGTACGAGAGGATCCTCCTGGGGTCAGACTGCTCCATCATAGTACGAGAGGATCCTCCTGGGGCCAGACTGCTCCATCATAGTACGAGAGGATCCTCCTGGGGCCAGACTGCTCCATCATAGTACGAGAGGATCCTCCTGGGGCCAGACTGCTCCATCATAGTACGAGAGGATCCTCCTGGGGTCAGACTGCTCCATCATAGTACGAGAGGATCCTCCTGGGGTCAGACTGCTCCATCATAGTACGAGAGGATCCTCCTGGGGTCAGACTGCTCCATCATAGTACGAGAGGATCCTCCTGGGGTCAGACTGCTCCATCATAGTACGAGAGGATCCTCCTGGGGTCAGACTGCTCCATCATAGTACGAGAGGATCCTCCTGGGGCCAGACTGCTCCATCATAGTACGAGAGGATCCTCCTGGGGTCAGACTGCACCATCATAGTACGAGAGGATCCTCCTGGGGCCAGACTGCTCCATCATAGTACGAGAGGATCCTCCTGGGGCCAGACTGCTCCATCATAGTACGAGAGGATCCTCCTGGGGTCAGACTGCTCCATCATAGTACGAGAGGATCCTCCTGGGGTCAGACTGCTCCATCATAGTACGAGAGGATCCTCCTGGGGTCAGACTGCTCCATCATATACGAGAGGATCCTCCTGGGGTCAGACTGCTCCATCATAGTACGAGAGGATCCTCCTGGGGTCAGACTGCTCCATCATACTACGAGAGGATCCTCCTGGGGTCAGACTGCTTCATCATAGTACGAGAGGATCCTCCTGGGGTCAGACTGCTCCATCATAGTACGAGAGGATCCTCCTGGGGTCAGACTGCTCCATCATAGTACGAGAGGATCCTCCAGGGGCCCTTAACATAATAATAGGTCACTACTAGAAGGTCCCCAAAAATCCAGCAGAAGACAACCCCATTTGGAGGGGACTTTGGAGGGGACCACTATAACAAGGGAAGGTGAGAACAACAGTCCATAATTTTCAGGAACAGCCCTGGCAAATTCAGGGTTTCAGAAATGGGCAGGGCTCATAAGTAGGCATTCCTGGGAGGGTTGGGATTGGGACCTTGCTGGGCTTCCATGCCCCAAATTTTCCAAATGCAGTGTTGGGTCAGTATGGAACAGGAATAATCACTGCCGAAGTGGTTTGACCTGAGATTATGGATGCTGACCCTGTGGGAACCCCTTCCAGATTTACCAGTAGCCCACAATTTCAACTTATACCTTCTCAGCTACATGGATCACGGCAAGGGTTACCCACTACGTGAAGGGAACCCCAAGGCAGAGGAGTGTGCCCTCTCAGCTGCAATGTTAGGTCCTGCTGATCTAGCTGGACCTTCTCGCCCCTCTTGTGTGCACTCCTCAAAGTGAGCATTCATTCACAGAATACCAGTCCCTAGGGCGGCAGTCAGAGATACGGGGTATGTTTGACTGAAGAGCGCCCCCTCTCTATTCCAGTCTCTGCTTCATATCAAGACAAAGCCCAGCTCAACACAATAGTATCAAACCGTGGTCAGATTGCCAGATTATTGAGATTGAGGAGCCCATACCACTAGCCTGACCTGCTCCAGTAGTGATGGCTTTAGCAGCTTACACCTGGTATTGAGTATGGCATGGTGTGCATCTGCTCAGCCACCGATACTTCATCAAATGAACATCTCTGTCCAGGGGCGTAGCTGATGGCTCATGGGCCCTGGTGCAAGAGTTCTGCACCCCCTATAGCTACGCCCCTGGCTCTGTCAACGAACAGTTCTTGTGCCTCACCGACATGTTCCAAGGAAAGACTTAGGTCTTGTACCCATTTGCACCAGAGCCATTACTACCCCTAGATGTGGCCATACTCACGAGGGGTGCACATACTTTTGACCCCATCGTGTCCATTATATTAAGTCAAAGGACAACTTCTGCAAGTTACGTGTAAGGTCTTCCACTGTAAACCCCTGGGTGTGCCGCTACGTGCAGGAAAGATGTTCACGTTCATTCCTCGCAGCTAATGGGAACCGCTGACCTGTATATTAATTGCAGCAAGCTGCGAAGTGCCAGCTTTGCTAGAAATGATGAAACCAGGCCAATGTTTTCTTGTCATAACGTGCAAGTGACGGGCAGCGCCCGAGAGAGTCCATCATACTTCCCTGAGAAGTGTCAGGGCCTCCTGCAGCATCTCAATTATTCAAGAAGCCCATAAAACAAGCCTAGACCATCAGCAGCGTGTCACTGTGTAACAAGGACTGACAAGTGCACACAAAAAAAAACTATTAGAAAAAAAAAATTATAAAAAAATAATAAACAAGAACTCTTGGTATGATCGCTTGAGATACTATGAAGTGACAGGCCAATAGCCTGAGGCTGCACTACTGAGAGATTCTGAGGATAAGACATCCACTAGGAATTTTGTCAGTGCCTTCATAGAGATCAGGTGTGGTGTAGGTGTGAGTAAGGCTTATAATGATAGTCTATGGTGTTGCACTGCGACATGCTGCGAGATGGATTTTTCTGCGACTGTCGCAGTATGTCACATTGCGACACCATAGACTATCATTATAAAAATTGACGCGCGACATCGGTGCGACAAATGTTGCAGTGTAGTTGTGCCCTATCTGTCGCGCGACACATGTCGTTGCGTAGACCTAGCCTTATACACCTGCTGCTGGGGAGAGTATGATGTGTTCCGGGAGAACGGGGCTAGGTGAGTATTACTGTTTTATTCTAGTAACAATACAGGAGCAGTGCTACTGTAAAGGGGGGATCTAAGGGGGGCACAAAGGACGCAGCACTACTGTAAGGGGGCATAACTAATGTGTGGAGGCACAAAGAAGGAAACTAAGATGGCATTATACTATGAAGAGGGCAGGGGCGGACACAGACAGCAGAGGGCCCCTGTGCAAAGAAAGTGCCTGGCTCCCTTCCCCTCCGCAAACCACACATACAGCCGTAAACATATACAATACGTGCATAAGGCCTCATGCACGCGGCCGTTGGGCGGCATTGGCCGTGTTGCGGCCCGCAAATGGTGGGTCGGCAATCCACGGTCGCCAGCCGTGTGCACCCCGCATCACGGATGCGGACCCATTCATGTTGCCAGTGCCCCTTCCTCACCTCCTGGCTCTGTATTGCTGGTTCTTGCAGGCTCCTCCCCCTCTCTGCAGCAGGGCTCAGGCTCCTCCCCCTCTCTGCAGCAGGGCTAAGGCTCCTCCCCCTCTCTGCAGCAGGGTTCAGGCTCCTCCCCCTCTCTGCAGCAGGGCTCAGGCTCCTCCCCCTCTGCAGCAGGGTTCAGGCTCCTCCCCCTCTCTGCAGCAGGGCTCAGGCTCCTCCCCCTCTCTGCAGCAGGGCTCAGGCTCCTTCCCCTCTCTGCAGCAGGGCTCAGGCTCCTCCCCCTCTCTGTAGCAGGGCTCAGGCTCCGCACAGCAGCAGTGGGTCCTTCCTTCCTCACTGATAAGCAGTGCTGGCTCATTGGAGGAGAGCCTGTCAGCACTTTTGAGTGACAGTTTTTAGACCAATCAGCACTCCTGGTCAGTAAGGCTGGGTCCACAAGGTCCCATTTTGAGAAAATTGTGGCAAAATGTGGTGTTTTTTGCCACAATTTTGTAAAAATCAGACGCTGTGGACACAGCCTTACTGACCAGGAGAGCTTATTACACTAAAACCCGTCAGCCCTCCTATGAATCAGCCCCTGAGCAGCACATTATCTTTCAGTCTGAAGTTCAGGAAGGGGGCCCCACCAGTAGACCAGTCCAAGCTGTGTGGGCCCTCTCGCACTCTTGGCAGCTGTGCATCTGAACCCACCCCTGGAGCATAACTACTGTGTGGGGCACTAATGGAGTATAACTACTGTGTGGGGGCACCAACCAGACAAAACTACTGTCTACAGGATTAAGGGGAAAAACTACTGTGTGGTGGCACCAGCAGGGCATAAATACTGTGTGGGGGCACCAGCAGGGCATAAATACTGTGTGGGGGCACTAGCAGGGCATAAATACTGTGTGGGGCACTAATGGAGTATAACTACTATGTGGGGGCACCAACCAGACAAAACTACTGTCTACAGGATTAAGGGGAAAAACTACTGTGTGGGGGCACCAGCAGGGCATAAATACTGTGTGGGGGCACCAGCAGGGCATAAATACTGTGTGGGGGCACTAGCAGGGCATAAATACTGTGTGGGGGCACGAGCAGGGCATAAATACTGTGTGGGGGCACCAGCAGGGCATAAATACTGTGTGGGGGCACCAGCAGGGCATAAATACTGTGTGGGGGCACTAGCAGGGCATAAATACTGTGTGGGGGCACCAGCAGGGCATAAATACTGTGTGGGGGCACTAGCAGGGCATAAATACTGTGTGGGGGCACTAGCAGGGCATAAATACTGTGTGGGGGCACTAGCAGGGCATAAATACTGTGTGGGGGCACTAGCAGGGCATAAATACTGTGTGGGGGCACTAGCAGGGCATAAATACTGTGTGGGGGCACCAGCAGGGCATAAATACTGTGTGGGGGCACTAGCAGGGCATAAATACTGTGTGGGGGCACTAGCAGGGCATAAATACTGTGTGGGGGCACCAGCAGGGCATAAATACTGTGTGGGGGCACTAGCAGGGAATAAATACTGTGTGGGGGCACTAGCAGGGCATAAATACTGTGTGGAGGGCACTAATGTGGCATTATGTGTTGGGGCACAAAAGGGGCATCACTACTGTGAATGGGACGCTAAAGGAGTATACTGTGTGGGAGTACTAAGAGAGAATAACCACAGTGTGAGGCAAAAATGAGTCTGGGTGGGATTGGGCATGTATAGCTAAGCCTCGGGTGGAGTTGGAGGTGGGACTTTATGGCTTTAGTGTAAAAAATGCTGTTGCCCCCTCTTGTGGTTTTCAGAAGTTGGGAGTTCTGCACATGATGCACCCATGGTCAGGCCTGGAACTGCATCTGTAATCTGGTTTCATTCTTATACTCCATTCACATCCAGAGATTACATTCAGCGTAACTGTCTGTGACTGGAGCAGAAATCAGACTCTAAGCAGCAAAGTACCTGCAAACGTTATACATACAGATCCTCCTACCTGAGCCTTCATCAGACTGGTTAAATCCACAGATCTGACATATGCTCCGCACCCACTTGTTCATTTCGTCTTCCGTTTCGGCCACCAGGTAGAACGTCCGGTCGCTGGTCTTTATGTCGAAGACGTAGCTGTCCTGCAGTTCCTTCTTATTGAAGGTCAGCCCAGAGTCCACCTGTTCACAGCAGCTGAGGTTGATGACCCGGATGGGTTTCTTGGAGTGGTCATTCTTATAATATTCCAGGACGTCGGGATCTCCACTCATGCGTCCACTTCTCAGGATGAACCAACGTTTCTTCCACGCCTGGGTAAAGGACAGGTAGAGTTAGATGTTGGACTGCATGTCATGGAGGATCATACATGATCAGCATTTAGGCAACACATAGAGAGTTCAACCCTCTCAATGCAAGCTCCATCCCGTCCCTACACCGAGAGGTCTTCATATTTTATTAGCTCCTGTCTTACAACCCGAGGAGATGCACATCAGTGTATTTCATTCATTAGAATCTCAAAATGTGTATTTTTGATCACAAGTGTTAAAATGGTGATGGAAAAGGTTGAAATCAGTAGCGATCGACTAGAATCTCTATGAAGTGTTTAATTTCCCTGCAGCACCCCCACAGGAGTAACATGGTATTACATCGTTCTCATTGAAATTAATTGACCACTTCAAGGATGAGCAACCTCTGGCAACTCCAGCTGTGGTGAAACCAAGACTCCCAACATGCATACTTGCTTGGCTTTTCTTGGAGCTCCCACAGAAGCAAACTGAGCATGCTGAGAGTTGTAGTCTCACAACAGCTGGAGTTCTGGAAGTTGCCAACTTCTGATCTTGCTGACTTGCCAGGTCCTCCAGATACAGAGATACTCTTTCTAGCTATTCTGTACTCGAAGGAAGGAACAGGAAGTTATCAATGAGGCAGCGCTGGCACAGAGCGTGGCCTTCTCTTCAAACAGCTGATCGGCGAGGGTGCCGGGAGTCAGACCCCCGTCAATCGGATATAGATGACCTATCCCGAGGATAGGTCATCAATATAAATAAAGCGGTCAACCCCTTTAAGAATTCATGATGGCTGCTTCCACTGATAGTCACTCCCCATGCATAACATGATAGAACACCCACACAATATACTGCATCTAGAAAACCAATGTGTAACGGAGGGTTCCATAGAAAGATACACAATAACTACAACACAGTCATTGGCTTTTTGAAGTGACACATGATGGGTCATCCCCCATCTGTTCTCCTCTTCCAGGTTGACTTCCCAGTTTTCCGAAAGCACAAAAAGGTCCATACAAATGTGTTGACGACAGATGGCGTCAGTGCTCGGCCTGTGTCACAAGTGAAAAGAAAGGGTAAAAAACGTCGTCAATGTACCGGCCTCGGCTAATGGAAGGAGCGAAGCACAGGCAGAATTGGAGCTTGGGGCTGCGCCAAGCTAATGCCTCGTCGTGAACTCATGATGTGACCGCTGAGATTTTAATACAGCCATGTCTGCAGCATCTCGGATAACGTCTCTATCTGTACGAATACTGTGCGAGTGAAGCGCTGGCGCGGCGAGGGCTTTTAGCGGCCTCCGACGAAACACATTTGGTGATGAGGGATAAAGATCTTTTGTCCTTAATCAAGTGAAAGTGTGAACTCAGCGTGAGAGAGCAGTAAGCAGTCTTTAGAGACAACAGCACTTTATTAGCTGCGGGGACCATAGCCGTAGAGCAGTGCCTCTCCGACTGTTACGAAACTACAACACCCAGCATGTCCTGACAGCTTCAGGCTGTCATGGCATGCTGGGAGTTAGAGTTTTGCAGCATCTGGGGAGATACAGGTTGGAAACCTCCACCCTAAAGGGCATCTGTCAGCAGTTTTGTACCTATGAAACTATCTGTGCGCTTGGCAGCTGAAGGCATCTTTGTTGGTCCCATGTTCATATGAGCCTCTAGGAGCAACGGGGGCGTTGCCATTACACCTAGAGGCTCTGCTCTCTCTGCAACTGCCACGACCTCTGCACTTTGATTGACAGGGCCAGGTGTGATGACGTTTTTCATTGCTTGGTCCTGTCAATTAAAGCGGAGCTGGAGTGCCCATTGCAGAGAGAGCAGAGCCTCTAGGTGTAATGGCAACGCCCCCGTTGCTCCTAGAGGCTCATTTGCATATATAAAAACATCATTTTTTTTCAGCAATGCGGGCACATATGAACACGGGACCAATACAAATGCCTTCAGCTGCCAAGCGCACATGTAATAGGCCACCCGATGGGTAGCTATGGACCCCCTGTCAGGTGATCAAAATCATAACTCACATCATTTGAATCCCTCCATTCCACAATACCTTTTATTCCAGCCCTCCCAGAAATGCCCACTTTTGCACATTTGCGAATTTCACCCCGTGCATTGCAAAGTGAGAGATCCTCAATGGAAGAACACTACCTAATAAGTTGACATAAATTCGCAGCGTGCAAATGAGATTTCTTAAAATCCGTGCAGCGTTTCAGTGCCACATGGACAGCTCTGGGGCAGGGAAGGGGTTAACAAGCCTGTTTACCACACTCCCAGAATTCCCTCTGAATAAATATTTATTAGTATGTATTACTCCAGGGTGGGGGGGATCAAACACGCGCCACCTGCTCCCAGGAACATGGCTTCCAGATATGAGCAGATCTGCCAACAGTCACCAAAGGGCAGTGTCCTCTTAGGTCCAGGTCCCACAGCCCTAATATAAAACCGGGACCGTATTACACTCACCTGGCTTCCCTCCAACAATGGAGGGTTTTTATAGAGGACCTCTTCCTCCTTCATCAGTGTGTGGGGGAAGGGAAGGGAAGGGACTACCACTCTGATCATCCTGTTGAAGGGACTCTCAGCACCCTTGGCGATCAACTGTTTGAAGGGGTCGATGTGGCTTCTTCACAGGATACCAAGGAGAGCGCTGTACGTTGTGTAGTGGCGGTGCTTGGTATTGCAGCTCAATACTGTTCGCTTGCACCAAGACCGTGTGAGCGATGAATGTGATGCATGGGCGCTTCAAAACAGCCAATGGACAAGGGTGCCGGGAATCGAAACCCACCGATCTCCTGGGTTAAGGGGGTGTTTACTTTTCAACACGAGTCCCTATGTCTGATATTATTCACGAGGCTGCTCCCCCCGGTTGGCAAGTCCATTGCTGGGATCCGGCTCCTAAGACCCCTGCTGAGTGTTCTGCGCAGGGTAAGTGTAGTACGGCACAGCACACATTGAAGTACCAAGGCACTCATGTAACAGGGCATCACCCAGTGTAGGTCCAGCCCTGTGTCGTACCTTTTGGTGCCCATTTTCTCAACCGCCATTCATTGGACGGTGCATAAATAATGCCGCCATACAA